>NC_089688.1:15095000-15408000 GCF_031753505.1 Anomalospiza imberbis
AGTATAGCTCAATAAATGAGAGGCATCAGAGAGGATTATCACATGTCCTGCTTTATGAAGTTAGGATTTCAGTATATATGTCTGTTAGCAGATTTGCCTGGACAGTCAGATTTTGCTATTTTTTTTTATTTACTGTTTCAAGATTGGGTTATTTACTAAGACCACTTAGTTGAAACATATTTACCTTGGTATCATGTACTCTTTTAAGCTACTGATACAAAACACAGCAAGAGGTTTGGGTCTTATCAATATCTTAGAAATTATTCCATTACATAGTATGACCCTGGTGAGGAGGAAATACTGCAAATACTGTTAACATTTTTGTAAAAACCAATATTCTTTCTTAAGGTGCAGGGACTCTAAAAGACAATTTTCTTTCTTTGAGTTATTAGTTCTGATTTTTAGATGAGTTTTCCAGATTATGGGTATTAGAAGTAGAGGGAAGATACTGACTGGTCCAGAAATACTGCAGCACACACAATTTCAGCCAGTGACAGAAGAGAGACTTTCATCTGAGTCATGACTAGGTATTTTGAGTTTGTTTTGATTTTTCTGGGCATTACCCTCACAAAAATTACTTTTAAAATCTGTTTTAATTCACAGATCTAAAAAAAAAAAAAGTAATAAAGATACTGACATCTTTACAGGGAATTAAAACTTCTGAGGATTGGCTTGATTTTCTTGGAAACCTGTTCTTGGACCCCTCAGAAGTAGTCTGCTGATTCTGGTGGAGACCCTCTGCTCTGGCGTTGTATAATTCTGCTGTTGTGCCTCTGCTGTGTCTGTGATTAAAAGCCGTTGAGTAGCAAATATAAAGATCATGCAGTAGTGTCAGAAAGGCCTTGTTGTATATCACAGTCAGCATGGGGCATGTTATTGAAAGACCTACAGGGTTATCCCAATGACTGGGAAGCTGCCTGGAAGGGGAGACTGTCCTTAAATTGAGCAGCAGTAGAGACTCTTTGTTAACTGGTAAAATATCCATAATTTCCCCCTTTATTTCCAGGGCTCTTTGGAAACAATCACCACAAACTGACACTGTGCAGAGCTACATTGTTGTGTTATGGCAGGGTAATTAGGACTGAACTGTGTAGAAAAATACCATTGAAATCTCACCATAACTACCTGCTAGCATGAAGACATAGTCCATGTACTTGCCCCTAAACAGTGCTTAACCTCAGTTGGGCTAAATTATTCCTCTGCTTGCCATTGATCTAGGGGACACTGTGGAATAGTTGTGGGAGTTGGCAGGGCATGGGAGAAGGCAGGAGGTTTGGTTAAGGAAGATGAAGAAGAGAAAATCTAGCCTTTGAGGGAAATAATGAAGGCAGTAGCAAAAGTTAATTGTGACTTTAGGCAGTGAGCAAAAGTTAATTGTCTTTGTGTATATGGAGCAGTAGTAATTCTTCTTTCTAATATTTTCTAAACTAATAGATTTGAAAAGATTACCAGCAAGTGTCCAGTAAGCCTGAATCTCTATAAAACACTGGAGATGGAGAAAGGTGGAAACCCATCATGAAAATCTTGGTTATTCTATGAATTGGTTCTTTGTTGTGTGGAGTCAGAATTTTCTGTCATCTTTCTGATTAGTGGAGTGTCAAGAGATTTCCAACATCTGCTGTTTGCAGACTGCAGCTTGAATGGAAAGGGTTTGTTTAGTGGCATAGACGAGAGCTAAAAAATTTAATGGTTTTAGGTTACGATTCTATGAAAATTTTTGTCAGCATTATCCATCTGCAGTTCACAAACAGGCTTGCAGATTTGCAGCGCTGTGTTGTAGTATGACGTATGTCATGTATGTGAGATGATTTTTTTTTTTTCATGAGGCAAAATAGAGAATTGTCTTCTCTCTTAGATATGGAAACAACATTTTTCAAAGGTGCTCAACTTGCATTTATCTTTCATTGATTGATTAGAATAGCAGCTCTAGTTTTATGTGTGTAATCCTTATCCCTCAGCACCTCGTCTTTTATTCACCGCTTAGCAATAAATATCTTTGTGGCAATGTGCTTTTCCTTCTGAAAGACTTCAGTGCTTTTTTCAGTTTTCATATTAAATAAATGAATGAAGAATTTGTGCTCTTTTTTTGTAATATAAGGTAATGTAAGGTTTTTGTAATATATCTTCTAGGTTTAAAAAACACTGAGCAAATCATTGTGCCATTGTAGGACAGAAAGAATACATATTGTGTGCCTATTTGGAATGAGCTTTATTGTTAATTCAAAAGGAAAGTAATTTACTCTTAATAAACATTTTAAAACATTTTCTACCTTAGCTTACAGGGTTTTTTTTTTTTGGTCCTGCCAAAACAATGAGACAGTAGGAAATATCTTTGAGGCAGACTTTAAAGCTGGACATTCTACAAAAGCAGGTTAAATCAT
Organism: Anomalospiza imberbis; assembly: GCF_031753505.1. Classification (NCBI taxonomy): domain Eukaryota; kingdom Metazoa; phylum Chordata; class Aves; order Passeriformes; family Viduidae; genus Anomalospiza; species Anomalospiza imberbis. The sequence goes on from NC_089688.1 coordinate 15,097,382, forward strand.
AGTAGGTAAACCCAAGAGCCTGGTACTTGGCCCTTGGTTTTGATTTTAGTTTTCAGTTTGTTATTGTCAAGATAAAATTTTAAGGAGGTGCTTTTTTCATTTTATAACAGAGATGGCACTTGATGAATCAGTGAGATTCAGGCCTCTTCCAGAGTGCTCTCTACTACCCTGTAGCATTCCATTGCATTAAGGTCTCCCTGTCTTACTACAGAAGTGTTTGCTGTGCACTGTCAGCTCCTGTTAAAGGAACTCCTCTAGAGATGTGTGCTAGTATGTCATCCTGTCTGAAAACCCTCTACTCCCAAACCCTGACTGGGAAAGGATACAACTTTGAGCATACCTGGGGCATTGCATCTTTGAAGAGCAGAGTATGCTGCTGTGATAGGAAGTGCCTCCTTTTCTGTCTGTCTCTCTGCTTCTCTACAGCACTGTTTCCTGTTACCTTTTGAAGTAGAGAGCCCCTCTTGTGCCAGGCTTTCAGGAGTTTAGCTCCTGCCCCACCCTCCCAACCATTGCTACCAAAAGTGCTTACATAGGGACAAAGCATAATCTGAGATTTATATATTTGTTCTTTTAACATGTTAATTTTTTATTAGTGGTGCACGAGAAGGTGATTTTTCTTTGTCCCTCTGTAGATTTATTCCAGTCTCCAGATTCCAATAATAGTGTCTAAATATACATAGTTGATTTGCTCCCTGCACCGCCCCAAATGAGATCAGTTCCCTGAGATCAGTTCCCTGCAAACCACATTAGGGCAAGAGAAGCAATTTACTGCTGCTGAATACATTTTCTGAGTGTAGTTTCTCTCATCTTGTCAGCTTGTCAGTCTAGAGGCATTCATAAACCCGTGACAGCTTCAGAAGATGAACTCTGGCAGCAGGTTGTCAGGGTGCCAGGCACTGCTGTCTGTGGGCTCCCTTTTCTCGCTCTCCCCCTTTGCTTGCCTGCTTGCTCTCCCTCTGCCTGCCAGTCCCTCACTTCTCTGTCTCCCTCCTCTTCCCCCACTCACTCCCCACCTCCCTCTACCTTATTGATGTGGGTTTAGGTGCTGCTGTTCTTGGTGGTGGTACCTTTTCAGTTTCCTCCTTGATCCTCTTGCCACTGGAACAAAAGGAGAGCTGGCTGCCCATGGTGCAGCACCTGCCTTTGCAGGCTGAGTAGTGAAAGGGAGGAAAGTGGGGCGCTCTGCTTCCTCGCCTGCCTGCGCCAGCAGTGAGCTTGTTCAGTCACTTCGCTATAAATGCCTTTGAACTGCTGCCAGATCCCATTGTCTGCCGTGCAAACGGAGTTCAGCGCCCCACCGTGATTAGATGCACAGTGTGTAAGAGGAGGAAGGAACGGAGCTGTTCCCACCCTGACGGAGCATCTCGAATCTGCTGTGTGCCATGAGAAGCTGAGCACTGGACCATGCTTTCCTTTGCATTGGACCATGCCTTCCTTTGCACACCATCTTCCTTACTTTCCTCTCCTTGTTCCTGAGATTTCAGGGAGTGACATGGAAGCTTTTCAGAGAGGAGCTGCAAGGCAAGATAGTTTCTGGGGGGAAGGGAGGTGTGCTTTTGGACTGTTTACGTGGGATTGTGCTTTGCTCACCACCTACCTGTAGCTGCAGTATGGTATAGCAGCTAGTCTTTAATGGTGCTTATGCTCAGCACTAATGTGCTCTTTTTAATAGCATGAATTTATTTACATTTTCCCATTTGCCTGTGCTTAAAATTATAGCATCCTTGGGTTCACACAATGTGAGAGATTTTGGCAATACTGAGTAAAGGGAAGGCAGCCACTGGTACTGATGGTCTATCCATCTACCAACTGTGCAGCCCAGCTGCCCTTCCCCAGAAAGGCCAGCTCACTGTATGATTTTTGTGAAGACCAGCTCTCAGGCTTTCTTGCTTTCCATTTGGCTCTATGTCTTTCCTTGGGTTGCTGACTGTCTGACCCCTTTGGATAGAGTAACTGTATGTAAGGATTTCACTATTAAAGGTAGGAATTTGAATCTTTGTGCCTATCTTTACTATTCCTTGTCTAAGTGCTACCTAGGTCGTTACAAGAAAACACTGTTTTCTTTCATGCCTTGCTGTTTGACTGCTGGTTAACCAGTCATTGTCTGCACAGACAATGCTTTGAGAGGAGGATGGAGGAGCTGCTATTCAGTGACTGTATTAGGCAGTGCACTAAGTGGAGTTGGCAGGGCTTGTATCTCATACTGATATGCCTGCTATAGTTCCTTGCTCATTAAGCTCCTTGTTAGTTCCTTCTCCTCTGCCTCCCCCTGCACTCTTTTTCCCTCCCCACAGAATGTCTCTGCATCTAACCTTGCTGCTGGGTTAAATTCAGCTTCTGAAATATGCTGGAGAAGGATGAAATCTGGCCTGTGATGAACTGCTGGCTCATTAATGCACTTGAGTAGCACAGGGAAGGTGGTTGTAGCTGTGCACGCCTTTGCCCAGGTTACTGCTCATGATGCACTATAAATAGATACTCCCTTGAACCTTCATTGTCACTTTATGTCTTGGCTACCAGACTGGTAGATGAAGAGATATCAGCAACATTGGTAATTGATGAAATCACTGCAAAGATCAGACCCGTTACAGAGAACATTTTTAAAATCAGATGATGCTTTATATGTTTCCTGAGGACTAAACCACAATTGCTAGTGTTTTGTCACACAGCAATCTAAATTCTCATTTGCATCTCAAGAGCAAAGCTTAGTTTTGCTTAGTTAATATTTAGCAAGATGAAAGCTTAGAAATTGAAATTTTTATACATATTATTTTTCCTTTAACCACAGACAAATGATGATCCTTTGGTTAACAGTGTGTTTGATTTCCATTATTTTTTAAGTTTCTTGGGAAAAGAGGTTCACTTGGAACGTTGAGGGTTTTTCTGGTCATTAAGAAACTTCTTGATCCTTGTGCTGACATGTAGCTGCCATTCTCCTGGTCAAGGCACATTAAACAGAATTTGGGTCTTTGAAAAGATTCTTTTATTAACCAGTCACGTTCATGTTGATAGTACAAATGCTTCTGAAATTTGGCCAGACGCTGCAGATGTAGAAAGCAAAAGCATGGCATGGAGCATAGACTTGAGACTTTTCACAAGGCCTCTCTTCTTAATGGTCTTTGGTTTTTCATCTTAAAGTAACAAATATAAGTTAGGTGGTTAGCCTGCATTGTAAGCAACAGTGTAGATGTAGCTCTTGCTATCTAAAACCTGCCCTCTGAAATGTGGCTATCGGGAAGAGGAGACACAGTTTTCAATTACCTTCACTCCCTAAATTCTGCTCATAAAGGATGAGGAAGGGTGATGGTCTCTGTTTAAGTGATGTCATATGTTTCAGGTTAGCTGAAATTGCAGTGAATTTTTTTCCCGTATTTTTTTAGGATATGGCCTTTCCATAAGCCATCCAGTTCAAGAATCCCAAAGATATAAAGAAAAGGTATATTTTGATAGGAGTGCTTAACCAAAAGAGAGACAGAGAACCTTGCTGAAGGTTGACTTGCTGCTAACTCAAAAAATCTTGGCTCTTACTTCACTGCTAGAATTGTCAGACAGCTTCCCATGTGGCTTTTCAGCTTTGATGTTTTGAAGGAAATTACTAAAAAATACAAATGATCTTTCAATATAAACTTTCTCTATTTCTCTAAACCATTTGAAATGCTGTATTAGCTGTTCACCTTAGATGAAATGTAACAGAAAGTTGTTAACCCTGCTGCTGTCCTTGCTGTGGAAGAACCATGCTAGGCACAGTAGATGCTGCAGTATGTCAGAGGTGTTTCAGGAATACAGCAGCTGTTTGCCTCACATTGCAAGGCCCCTGTTCAGCCTGGTGTTCCAACTTGGGTATATATAGACATGTTCCTGTTGTTGTACCTCCTTTCACACCTGCACCTTGCTGGGTTTTTTTCCCAGCAAGGTGAAGTGCCACTTGTAGAGCAGAGCTGGACAGGAGCAGGTATTAGAGTAGTTATCACTCCGTGGGGCGCCTGTTTTCTTCGTGAGGGAGTCACCTGGTGCAGTAGTAAAAGCATTCAGTTATGTTTGAAAGCTAGGAACTTTGTCTTATTCTCTGCAACACTCTAAAGAAGGTGATGATTTCAATAACCTTGTTTCAAAAGAGACGCTTGATAGTGCTCATTTGTGAAAAATGTTGCTGGAAAATAGGAGGTGGAAGATGTAAAGACAGAGTCTGCAGACTAAGCCTGCTTGCACACATTATGATGAGCCCAGGCATGAAGTGAAAGGAGAACTCTGAGCTCTTCATTGACTAATGTTCCCTTAGGGCAATAACAAACTCACTATAGAGTCAGCAAGCCCAGCCCGGGGGCTTGTGGAGAGGGAGCACACTTTGTTCTTAGAATATGGCTGGTGCTGGAATATTTCACTGCAAGTATGAAGACATTTTTAATGCAAAATATTCCTCAAAGGATTTTGGTTTTGTAGCTTGCTGTTTGAAAAGCTGCTTTCAGTCAATGTGATAACTTCTTCCAAACAAAAGGCTGTGAAGTTAGGTATTGTATGAACATAGTATAGTCTTGCTTTTTCATACCTCTTATATGAGCTGAGATTATGCAGAGACCCTCCTTTTTGGAACTGAAAAAACCCAAATGGAGGCGTTTACCTTTCTCTGCTTTGGTGTGTTATAGCTTTTCAGCCTTTTTGTGGTGCTTAGTGACCACTCTATATTGTGTGCTTCATTTCAGAATAAGTAAATTATTTTCATACTGAAAATTCAAGTGCAGAATGTATTTGTGTAAAGGCCAAAGAGTCTTCCTGGGGAGAAGGATGAGGAATGTGGGAGAGCACGTAATAGAAACCTCCAGAGTCACCCACTGATAGATTGTTTGGTTTGTATTTCTATAAGGAGCAAGGGGTAGAAGATAAGGTGTTACTTCTGAGGTGGAAGCATTCATGGCATTGATCAGCCTGCAGATGTTACATCAGTTGGTTGACTACTCTGTTTAGCATTGTGGAGGGAAGTGGAACTCTCCCAGAAAAATAGAGGACTCATATATGTCCTCTTTATTTGTATTCTTAGCAGAGTATTTGCAGAGTCCAAGGTAATTATTTATATAAGCAGTTTGACCTAAAATAAACTCTGACTTCCCCCTTTTCAATAAATTAAATGTCACTGCCTGTAGTTTAACCTCCAAGGGGGCTCTTGTTGAATGAATGTGATTCCCCTTTTGATGCAAATAACAGCAGTGGAGGAAAAGAAATATATGAGAGCCTGGAAAATGCAGTGGAGGGGAAGAGAATTTTCACCCTTTCCATGGAGCAGCCTTTATGTTGTCAGCAAACCAAGCTGAGTTACAATCCTTCTGCTAATTGAGAACTGATGGAGAATTTTTGACTTTCTGTCTGTCTCAGATCTGGTTCTCTGGAATGTTTACAGTAGAGCAGCAAGTGGTGGCAATCCCACCCATATCACTGTTTTGAAGTTTGTGTTTTACCCAGGTACCACCAGAATACCAATTCATTCTGATACATTCACAAAGTGCTGTAGAGTCATTGATGCTCAGCATCTTTGTGTAATGTGATTCCCATTTTCCGGATGGAGTTCCGGAAATGTGTAACCACATCAAGGTAAAAGTGGAGTAAAGGACTGAAGTCAGCCTTACCCTTGAATCCTCGAGCGTTTAGGATGTCTGGCTCCCTCCCAGAGAGTACATGAAGAACTCTCACTGTCTCAAAGATTCCTTGAACTCATTTCTGTTGTTTGTGGACCAGTGCACAAAGAAAAATTAAAGATTTTAATGTCCCACCCTGTCTCATCTCCTGTGGTAATGCTGCTTGTCCTTTTGTTCTTCTAACTCTTCAAGAACAGAAAGACAGAAACCAAACAGGGCACTGGAGTTTCTCTGCCAGCTCCTAATGTTGGTCTCTTGAACACAGAATCCTCACCTGTAGCTCATCTGTGGAGTCTTCCTCTCTGAATGCTTTGGGAAGTTGGCATTTGAGTGAGAGGTCAGAATTGCATCCTTAGTTTATGTATGCAGGAATTAGAAAACAGTCACCCTGTCTTAACTCTGGAGGAGCTGAGTGAGTGTAGCAGAAAACTTGATAACCCTTACCACGCCCTGTGGCACTGCTGCCGAGGGACAGCCTGGCTGAGCACAGGGACACCAGGGCTTGAAACCAAGGGCCATGCCCCTGGGTTTCCTGAGGCTGAAATGACCAATGCATTTGTCAAACTGTCACCTTGTGTGGCTGAGGAAGAGAATGATGTTCAGGTCTGCTCTTCTGGGAGGAATGGGACGATACTGGTGAACTTGCACACTTCTCCATGCCCCTCTCAGCTGAGAGGGAGGTCAGGCAGCAAAGCTGGCACCTGGCAAGCAAAGAGGAGGCTGGGTTGAATCCAGTGGCAGCCAACTACCTCATGATGCTGCGTGGTCATATCAACTAAATTGTTTGGAAAAATTCAGGCAGGCAATGGGGAATAGGGGCAAAAATAAACATGAAACCGCTGGGGCAGGGTTCTTGATATAGGTACCAAGATGTCAGCAGGTCCTCTCAACGTGCTTTCTGTTAACACTTGCAATCACAGATATTCTGCAAGTCACTTAACACTTCAGGGGAGAGTGGGGACAAATTCAAAGCATTTCAAATTACCGCAGAAAGACTAACCCAGATTCATAATGAAGACTGAATTTTACAGGCTTCAGTTCTTTGTTGATAAGAAACCAGTATGTCTTCCAGAGAAGTTTAACATTTATATTTCAGCTACTAAATTAATTATGTGAGAGTTAAGTAGATTAAATAATTAGAGTTAAAATCAATTTCAGTATTTTACTTCTAAAATTAATGTCTAAAATTTTAAAATATGTTTATAATATATATTTTAGTAACTTTAGCTCTTCAAAGTTGCTGTCTAGCTAAAAATTATTCTTGTGCTTTGTCTGCAATGAAGAAGATAGGAAACTTCAGAGTTGGGATCCAGACTGCCTTTGCTCTCTCTTTTGCAGCACTGTTAAGTAGAAAAAGGAGGAAAACATCATGTGTGGAAGTATAGTGTTAATCTAATCTGAGGCTATGAGAAAGCATTAATTATTTAGTTAGAGTGTTGCTGCAAAGTCGAGTTTGAATTACTTGAATGCTAAATGGAGTAGTTTCTCTCCCATCACATCCGTGCACAAGATAGTGTTAAGTGATCTGAAAACTATAAACTATCTGTTACTTCAGTGAGATCAATTAGCACATGTGAATTTGGGATTTCAACATTAATGATGAAATTTCAGCATTTATAATGTTTCTTGGGATTATTCTTTAATGCAGGTAATCTAAACTGTCAGCGAGCTAATACCACTTTTGTCTCTGTGGGACACAGTTCCCAATTGAAAGGGCAGAAAGCACTGCTGGAATGTAGTTGAGGCAACTTTCTGCCTTAATGTAGCTCTTGCCTTCCACTGCTCCAGAACACTTTGTTCTGGACAAAGGAAAGGGATGAATGCAGCAAGTACAGCAAGTGTGTTAGATTTTTCACAACAAAACCAGTAGTGCCTTTAGTCAGGATATGGATGCAGTAATGTTGCGGTGTGTCTGGAATATTGTGTGACATGGTGAATTTCAGAGGTCCAGGCTGTATGAGCCCTCCTCTGTCAGCATTAAATGCATAAGCTGTAAGCATGCTGGCCTGTTTCTGGTGGAATTCGTATTTGAAGATGAGTTGTTAAGCCTTTTAGACCATGCTTTTTTTGTTGTTATTAGAGAACCTATGTTTTTTAAATGTAGGCAAGCTAGACCTAATGTCTTAGGAAAATTCTGTCTTTAGGCACTGTGCTTCTGCCTCCTTAAGCAATGTGAGCTGTCATTTTCTCTTACTCCCCTCTGACTCGCTGTGTATTCCTTGGTTTATCTCTTCCTCCTACTCTCCACTTTGCATTTTGTTTCACACTGCCTCCTATTCCTGGAACAGTCTCCCAGTCTCTGCTGCCAAATCCTTCCTCCCTTTCTCTGCTCTTGTGAACCCATTTCTTCCAGCAATCATTCCCAAGTTGTTTACTTGACTAATTGTCTCTCTTTTGTAGCCTTCCTTTCTTATATCTACTCTTCTGGGTCATGTTTCTTCATATGAGATAGTACGTATGGCAAGATTAAGGAGTGTATTTGCCACTATTTGTTTGCATTAGATCTTCATACAATGATTAGTAATTCCCCTTCTCGTTTTGAGTGCAGAATTTTTCACATAGTTTGTTATTTTCTGTATGCTGTTAAAGAGCAGCCACATTTTATCTTAAAGTAGTTGCCAGGTTGTGGGGAGTAGTGTCAGTATTTCAGCAAGTGCCATCAGCTAGCCTGTCTGTACAGGCAGGGGCTCTGGACAAAGCTGGTGGTGCTCAGCTGTACTCCTGTCATTGCACAGCTTCACTGCAGTGGTGATTGTGCTGCCATGGCTGTTATTCCCTAGCACGGACAAGCTCACAGAGGCAGGCACGAGATGGATCTGCTTACTGTTTCTAAACCAGTTTGTGTCTCCTTCTTTGTGGAACAAGTCTTTCCACAAAAACAAGCACAAGACCCACCATACTAGTAGAAATACATGTTGGTAAGTGATTATGTTGTTGTATGCAAGTGGTGGATCAAGTTACTGTGCTTTTTGCCATGCATTTTACAGACTGAATTCCCTGTACCAGGCTAGACCAAAAAAAAAAAAAAAAATGTGCTCGCTGTCCTACTGAAGACTTTACCAGACAGGCAGATGCACATTTCTACTTGGAGAGAATTTTGCTTTTCTGGCAATTATCTTCTTTCTATTCCAACTGAGATAAAGCAATTGGATCACTGATTTTTTTTTTTTTTTAATTGTGATTTCCTGCTTTTCTGTTCACCTATTTGAACTAAGCTGAAAATTTATTAAGAAAGCCAAAGAATCCCGAACACATTAATGTTGTGTTAGACTAAGTTTCATAATCAACAGTGTTCTGAATGCTTCTTTTTTCTCAAGTCCTGCTTCTGATATCATCTATCCTTGTCTCTTACTGCTACATGTGAAACAGAAATAGTTTTGTAATTGTTTTATCCTGTAAATACTTATAAAAGCTTGCAAAATGGCACAGACTAATGCCATTATTTTGACTCAAAGGTTAAACATGTTTTTTCATTATCAGAAACTATAAGTAAACTTAATATTTAATTTATTCATGGAAAAAATATTCATGCTTCAACACATAAACAGTTTCCATGTTAATAAAAAACTAATCCAGTTTTCAGTAACTGATTGCATTTCTTTGGGCATTTTACTACTACCTGTAAATGTGGGGGAAGAGTCCCCAAGATAGCAGAGTTATTCTCCAAAACGTGTAATTGGACACCTTGCAGTTTTCAATACCCAGATCAGTTTTACTTCAGCTGCAGTCCAAAATAGAGATCTATATTTTGCTCAAAACTGTTGAGCTTTCCTGACAAAACTTCAGTTTTATCAGAGGGTAGATTTGATCGCAAATATGGCAGCTTTTTTCTTGAGTTGTCCTGGGTACTCTTAATTAAGATGTTAATGAGGTCCTGGACTTAATTCTGCATGAATGAATATTTTAAGGATGCAGTGCTTCATAGCAGAAAAAATCCTCCTTGTAAACAGTTGACTAATTAAAAATGTAAGAATATAGCACCCACTCTAGTAATTAAGTCTAGAAAATGGGAGAAAGACTAAAAGCTAGTGGCATGTAATTACTATCTTTCAAATGTATGTCTTTTTAAAAGAGTTTCGTTTCTGTGAGTTGATTATCTAAAAACAAGGTACAAACAAGGGGAAACAGAAGGTACAGGGTTGAAGTTACTGTTGTTTGTGTAGTGAGCGTGGCATAGTGTAAGGTATGGAAATGAGTGTGCATTGCCTGCAATTTTGTAACAATTGCAAACACAGATGGTTTGAGAGAAAATTAAATAATTCCACCCACATGAAGACAGGGAAGTCTAACAATAGTCACAACTTTTTATCGCCCTGGTTTTTTAGCAGTCTCTGTCCTCCTGTCACTTCCACATCCTTTGTCTATGGAAAAGTAACAGTGTGTGAAGCTGCTGTGGGGTCCATCAAGGCCATAAGGACCACACTAGGCTGGAGCTGCCTCACCCCACCGTGCCAGGTGGGAGCTGGAGCTGCCTCACCCCATCCACCCTCTGCTGGCACAGGCAGCATCCTCAGCAACAGCACCCAAAGAGCACAACTACAGAGGCAGGCAGTGATGGGTGCCAGCTTCAGGCTGGAGTCCAATGATCAGTCAGGTCAGCGAGGCAGAGCATTCTTGTAGCACGGTTTGGGTCTAGCCTAATCTCAGGAGCAGCTCACAGCTCAGGAAGTGGAGGCTGGTCAAGCATTCAGAGGCTGTTGGTGGGTGCAGTGCCCCCACTGAGATCTATTTCTGCCATAATGCTTGTGGAAAAGCAAATAATGACTTTTCATTGAACAGATGGCCATGAAGGCTTGGAGAGGGCAGTAGAGCACTTTGGATTTGCTCCTGTCTTGTAAAAACCAGGCCTCCAAACAGTTGTCTCACCCAGCCTGTGTAATCTTCAAAGACCTCAATTCATGCCTTTTTCACTCATTTCACTTTTGTTCCCATTTTTTGTTTTTACTCTTTTTGCCTGGCCAGATTTATAGATTTGTAATTTACTTATATCACTTTTGGTGCTCTCGCTCTCTCTCACTCTCTCTCTTTTTACAGGAGTTTGCATTGTGTTAAGGCCTGTCTTGCAATAGACAAGCCAGCAAAAATGCAAATATTTTGTCTTCTGAGTCCAGGAAACTTACTTATTTCAATCACAGTAAGATAATAGAGAACTGGAAAATTAGATACTGCAAAAGCTGGGAGATATGCCATGAACGTTACACTGGGTGGAGATCTTGTGAGTAGAACATCTCAGTTGAAGGCAGGAGGGAGGGAGCTGCTGTACACAGCTGGGAAACATGTTCTTTTATGAGCCCAGCAGATTCTGATCCTGAATTTTAGTGCAAATACACCAGAACAGGTGAGCACAAGAGCTCAAGAGCTTTCCTGAGGTTTTAAGATTTGATAGAGCATACTTACAGTTTTCTTCTGGTGTCAGTTTGGGTAAACTTTCAGTGTCATGGTATTAAACCTGTTCCCTACTGTCATACATTCCTAGATAAAACTGATTGTAAAAATATTATCTCCTATGTGTTTTGTGACAGGAAGAAGCAACTGAATATAGAAGATCAGCCTCTTGTTAATTAAGGTAAAAATTTCTAAGTCCTTACAGGAAGAATGGTTAGGCTGCTTTCATAACAATTACAGATAAACTTTCATAATATACATTCTATATTAAGACACTTCAACTCTGACTGACACTCAGTTTTCTTGGTTTTGCCAGTTTGACTGTGTTTCCCCACTTGATTAAGTTACTTCGGAGAAATCACCAGAGAAGACATTTTGCTTTCCGCAGCAGAATAGTTGATCTGAATTGTGATAAGCAGGGAGCACGAGAGAATGGAAATGTGATTCTTGTCCATATCTAATGCGGAAGGAACTGCATCTATTTCCTGTTCCCACAGCTAAGCTGGAGATGTTCTGCCGTGATAGAGCGTATGTGTGGATTCCTGATGAAAGCAGGAGGCTGAAGATGGTGTATTCCCTCCCCTTGGGGTGACTGAAGAATTTACTTTCCACCTGGGGGAGGATTGTAGAGCAGCTTGGACTGCCTTTGTGTTGCAAGGCTCTAGCCTGCACTGTTTCTGGCTCTCTGTCCCACAGCTCTGCATGTCTGCATGCAGAGAGGAGCTGCTGTCTCATTATCCCCCGGTGTCGGAAAAGGGTTAGTCAGAGTGGGCACAGACCTATGTGTCAGGAAAGGCACAAAACAGAAGGAGAGGTATGGCCAGAATGCAACTGCTGTTGTTCTGGTGGCCTGATCCCTAGATTTTAAAGGCTCAGTACCATGTGAAATGAAGCAAGGGATACATCCCTTCAGTTATCTCTGAGGAAAGTGTCTCCTTTCTCTCTGGTGAGCAGTTGCATTACAGAGACCTGTGCATCCCCCAGAGCAGTTACATCCCCTTAGCTGGTGGAAAGCTCTGACTTGTGTGAGCACTTCCACTGCTACAATACCTGTAGCCTTTCCTTTTCAGTTTAGCAGAGGTCTGCTGCTGCCAAACTACATATTATTTCTATCAAGCAGTATCAGTGATTGCTGAAGGCTGAAATTTTATTGTTTGGTTTTTTAACAACTCTTCAGGTTCCTTATTTTCAGATCCACTTTTTAAGCAGGCTGAAAATACAAAACAAACTGTTTTCCTTTCCCAAATTTGTCCTATGCTGAGGCCATGAAACTTGTTGAGGCTTGTGGTTCTGATATTTAACTTGAGGGAATACCTCAGTGTAGAAGTCTGAAATTCCCTTGCTTTGGAAAATTAGGTCAGTTGTAATGACCCTAAGCAGTCAGTGTATTATGATGAGGAGAGGGCAGGGAGCTGAAAACGAGATTTCCTGGCAGCTCTTATGAGGAGGACCTTTTTGTTTTCAGGGGAAGGGATTAGTTGCTAACAGGCAATGCTGGACCATGCCTCTGTCATTGGCATGTGAAGGAATAAACCTATTGTTTTGGGTTTTTTTGTAATAGAAAAGAGCAAGGGAACGAACAAAGAGATCTGCTGCAAACAAAGGTACCTATTATGTACCCAAACACCAAGAACCTTGCAGGAGTCCTGGGATCTCTGTGCAGCCTGCCTGGAGCCAGCCTCTCCAAGATCTCTGCCTTCATGTTGTCTTCAGACTTCATTGCACTGGCATGAGGGTAAATTCACAGCTGCAGTTGGGTTTTCACCAGGCTGAGATGAGAGGAGTGCATGCAGATCTGTTTAGCATGGACTGCAGTTTTTTGCTCTTGCAGAAGGTGTGAAGTTACATACCCATCTAGGGGTGATAATAAAAGAATTAAAATAATTATTACTTCATCACACAGGTCTTCTCCTCTTACATCAGACTGGCACATTTCAAGCTTGCTGGCCAGCTGGCAGCTTTCTGGCTCAGCACAGGTCTGTACTGAGAGGCTTTCCCTGCATGGGGACTTGCCCAAGCAAAACACAGTGCTGGCTGGAGGCTGCAGCCCTGTCTGTCAGAGCAGCATGGGCACCATTAGTGTTTCTTGCGTCTTTGATCTGAATTTTGTATTCCTTAGGCAGTCTCTCATGGCAGGATTCGACTGGCAGTGGATGTTAGCTGAAACACATGGCCAGAGCCCAAAAATGAGCGTGGCAATTTCATTGCAATGTGGCTGTAATTTCCACAATATTTTTTTTACCCAATATGTGAAATACAAGCAGCATTCATTCTCCTGAGCTTTCTACTAATTCTTTTGCTGTGTGGCTTGCTGTGTTTTGCTGACACTACTTACCAGGTTCCCCATCTTTGTGAGAGAGGGGCTCTACTTGGAGGTCTGGCATACAGATACCACCACAGACAAAAGAGAGGGGCTGTGGTGTCTCAGAATGGAGCAGACTAATGAGGAATTTTGTGTCTTGATGACACCATTAAAGTGGAATGGGTTGGAAAATCAATCAGATTCCTTCTCTGATTACTGTGTAACTCAATTACTGCAGTCTCCCTGGGGCCCAAAGCAACAACCATCTCACAGGAAGTGCAGAAGAAAGGCCTCTGAAATAGAGCTATTGTGGACAAAGGCAAGATCTTGCTGCTGTGCATTCCAGATGGAGAGATTATATTATGAATAATGAAAAGGACTGGGGAAATGTACTGGTGACACTGGGGATTGGGTGGTAAGGCCTTCTGTAGCTTAGCTAGGAATGCACTGACAGTTCTTGATAAAGGTGTCAGATGATACCCAGTATCTTCCATGTGCCTTGGCATGAATGTACCAGAAGATCCAAATACTTATATTCTGGTCAGTGGTTTTGGGTAAGTGCTGGTCCTGAGCGTTTGTACTGACCTCCCACAGTCATTTCCAAGCACTGGAAATATCTGGAGATCAGATGTTAAAACCACAGGGTTGGGGTTGTTATCGTGCTTTCATATCACATCAGTTGCTATGTGTCTTAGCAGGTGATAATTCAAAAAGCAGTTTATGTTTCACATTAACACCGTATATCATTAGGAAACAGAACATCTAAGTTTGATGAAGCCTTTGTCTTAATGCTGGTGATCTTTTGGATATCTGACCTTACAGCTGATGCTCTCTGATCTAGAGATGCTTTTCTGGCAGGACGGGTGCCTGCTGAGCATCCTTGGGCCTCTGAACACTTCATTCTTGCTGTGCATTCTGACTGCCACCTCCCTCAATTCACACTGAGGCAGTCCTGGCAGGAGTTCAGAGTGGACCTCAATTTATCTAGAAACCTGGGGTTTTTTTGTGGTGTTAGATTCCCAGGAGTTTGATGTCAAAAGGAGACACAGGTATTTTCTTTTCCTTTAAGAGGGAATAATTTTCACTGTAATTCTTTTTTTTCTTTTCTTTCTCCAGTATAGATATTTCTCAGCTTTTCGGGTATGACTGGTTTCTGACAGTTCTCTCGCCTTGTAATATAAATTTTGTTTGGTGTATTTGTTTGTTGCTTTTTTCCTCTTTTAGTTTGAACCTAAACCAGCTGATGCAGTCCCCAAAGAAAGAAATGCATCCCGTGCCAGCTGGCGTGCTCTCTGGCTCTGAAGCCTTGTTAAAGAGATCGGAGCTGACAGATTCTTGAGCAGCAATCTGATACAGGCCTTTTTTTTTAATTTGTTTTTTTGAGCTCACCCATGTAACAAATGGGGGTTTGTTTGGGAGCTTCGCTAGAGGCTTGAATGGAATCATTGTTATCAAAACACTGCTGTGATTCAGAAGTGCCCAGCAAAAGGGGTTCTTCTCCCTGGTGCCCCTCAGCTGGGCACTGCAGGTGTGGCAGCCTAGCTTAAACTCTGGTTTCATTCTTATTCTACGGAATAATCCAGTTGTCCTGTGATTTTCATCTTTAAACTGATAACTGGGAAACTGAAGCTACAGTTCTTTACAAAACAGAACAGAGTCAGTTCAAAAGTTAAAATTAAGTTGGAGAGATGAATGAGTCCAACCAGGAAAGAGAAGTGATGCTTTGGGGATAAAGAGTTGTAAAAGTAGAACCTTGCCAGATTTTTGCATAAATCAACATCTTCTTGATTTTCTTACCATTACCCTGGTGTTTAGATTACAAATTCTACCCCAAAAACACTTGTTTGGAAATTCATAGAAGTAACACTTAGGCTCCTGAGTTCCTCTTTACATTATTTTCTCCTGCAAAAACAACTTTGTGTCTAATACATGTTAAGATAGTGAATCTTTAAATCCAAAATAGTTCTTATGTTTCTATTTTATTCAGAGGAATTGAAAAGCAAAAGCAAAAGGAAGTGAGTTATTTGGGAAGGCAATAACTTGGAATTCTCAGGTTTCTCCATTAAAATTGACTATTATAGGAATCTGAGTGAAGTGTTCAGCATGAATTTGTTGCACAGGAGTAGAATGAAGATTACTTCTCATACATGCAGCATTGTGATATGCATGGAGCCATGTATTACTGTGTCTTACAAGGAATTTGCCTCATAAAAAAGATACAGCATTCTTTGTATATTTCTATTTTACCTCTCTATGCCGTGCTGAATTCTGCCTGTGCTGGCTTCTGCTTCTCTGCAGCTTTGAAGCTGTAATGGCAAGCAGGAAGGTGGTAACATTGGAGTCTTCCTTGCAGAGTCAGTGAGATGGGAAGGGCTTGTTGTGGAAGTGGAAAGGGTATTTTTTAGCTGCTTTTGGAAGATGGCACATGTTTTTGGGTACTATGCTGATACACTTGAATTCCTGGAGTATTACAGGGACTGAACTTGACTTGAGAAGTTATGTTCTATGCTCTGTCCAGGGAATCATATATTCAAAATCAGTAGCAAGGAAAAGAAAAAAAACTACACAGGTTCTGTTTTTTACATTTTCACATAGTTATTTCTCATTTTCTTTCCCCTGTCCTTTTTCCAGTAAAAAGTTAACATATGTAGAGACAAAACTGAAAGATGATCAGTTGTCTATGATGAAGAAAACATAGATTATTGTTGCTGACTGAGCTGGATTTCCAAAGCCATCTCTGTCATTACAGAGGGCCATTTGGGAGTGGAGACCTCAATCCATTTGGAATCTTGGGAACAGGGATAATTTTACCAAGAATCCTGATCCATCTGCCGTATTGCAGTGCAACCTTCAGTAAGTTTTGCTGTGTCTCAGTTTCTCCAGTGGAAAATTATTTGTGTGATATACTTTACATTGACAGTCTACAGCTATTCTGAAAACCTCATCAGGGCTAAGGTTTCAATGTGCAGTACACAAACCAGTCCCTGCTCTGCTGAGCTTATAGCAGAGGCGTTGTTTGCAATAATGCTTAATGATCATCATAAGGCTTGTGTAAAGAGCACTCTGACTCTCTTCCATTTGCTGTCATAAAGTTAGCAGTATTATATGTCTTCATATAAAATCTGTTTGTGGTTTTTGTCTCTGCTTCAAGCTGCACCAACAGTTTGGAAAACAGCCTGGTGGGAGTCTTTAGAGTGGGACTTTCGGCCTCATCTATGAACTGATATTTTCCCTGACTCTGAAGGATTTTTTTCTGTCTAGCAATACACATTACAAAATAAGTGTCTGTCTCAAAAGTAGTTCCTTTTCTGGTGGAGCTGGTTGTTAGAAACCACTGGCTTTACTATATAATAAACTTATGTATGCCTTGAACTCACAGACAAGTTAGTCTTCTCATATGCTTTGTTTTATCAGAATAGTAATGACAGAAAAGCTCAAAAATGGGAAGAATGGAGAAAGTATGAAGATGTCTTTTAGTAATATTATTTGCTATTGCTTTCTTGTGCCTCCCAGTGTTGCAAGCTCTGCCAGTTGAGCAGGTGGTTAGAGGGTCTGTATGTGGTGGAGTGTGACTGCAGGAGTTGGGGAGGTGACTAAAAAAGCTTTTTAAAGAAAAAAGACAGTTGAATTTTTACAGAGAAGTCATCATGAGCATGACTGATTTGGTGAGCAACATCTGGCATTGAGGGTCGCGGCATCTCATGGTGTTTTCCCAGTCCCCGGGCAGCTCCAGCACCTAGAGCGGTACCGCCTCTTTCCAGGACCCGGGATCGCTGCATGTTTCCAGACTCGGCTCCATGCCGATGTCCGGCTGGGGTTGGCAGCGGAGTCTCGCCACTACGAGCGAGAGACACCAATAAAGAGTGAAAGAACGTCCGGATTCCCTACACGTGGAAGGCTGAAAGTCCTTTATTGCCACGGGGAGCTGCGCAGCGGCGCCGCAATCCACTCCCAGCTGGTGCGTAAGGAAAACAGCAGCGGGCACTCCGAGGTGCGGGATTATATTGGGGGTGGGGCGAGGAGAGCAGGGGCCCTGCCGCCCAATGGGGGCAGGCGCCATGGCAATGACGTGGACCATGGCGCCCAGCGAGGACGCGGCCAGGGCAGACCCCGGGCTCTGGGGCGGACGGGGGTTGGGAGATCGGGGTGACAGGCACTGAACCTTCCGAACAGGACGGGGAGTGATCACAGGAGTGACAGCGGAAGCTCCAACAGTCAGGGACCCAGAGCGAACAGCCACAGGGGAAGAGACGGGGGTGTGCGGGGGTACACAGATCACAGCTAGCTAACACATCAGAACCCCTAATCTAAACCCCTAACCGCGATGCAACATATCACTGGTTTTTAATATATAAAGAAGAACGACAGCTTGGTCTTCTCCGCTGCTCGTTTGGTTGCTGCTTCTTCACTCAGCTTCTGCTGCAGCAACGGCTGCCCTTTGCAGATGGAGAGGGCCAGCTGCGATGATGCTGGGGGTGGTTTTTTCTTTTTTTTCTCTGGGTGTTTGGGTGTAGGGGAACTGGGAAAACTTTATTACAACACATGGACTGGGGACACACATGGACTGGGGTAATTGAAAGGGTTTTTCTGCGGCTTTGGAGGAAGAAATTTTTCTTTTTAGATGGATGCAGCATTTTTCCTCTTCTCATTGCATCGCCTGCAGTTTGATGCCACCCCCTGATTGGTGGGGTCATCTGCTACTCCCACAGGCACTTTGATGTTGCAACTCACCACCTGCACAACTTGATAAATCACAGCCCCCCTTGAGGTGCTGTGACCTGCCTTATTTCTGTCCTCATGCGAGGCAGATATGCGTTCCTGTTTCGGTTTTCTGGGAAAGTGGGGTCTCCCTCCCCTCTCCCCCCTCCAGCTGTCCCTGGGGGTGCCCTCCCCAAAAATGGACACGGGATTACAAAATGTCCCTTCCAATCACAGTGGTAGCATTGGTGTTTTGATGGAGGTTGCCTGGGAACAGCGTTCTTTGGAGGCATGGCATTCACAGTGACCACGTGGTTTCTGGGCTTTTCAGGGGTCTCAAGCTGTGTGTCAGTGTTCATGGATGTTGTTTCTGGGACGAACTTGTCCTGGACCTCTGATCCCTCTACAGGTCTCTCAATTGTCCCTTTGACCCGATCCTTGGAATCTGCAAAATGCTCAGAAACCAGCTCCTGCCCCCACTTCCCACTGCTTCCCTCTCTCCTGGCTCTCTGGGAACCATGGAAATGCAGAAATGGGGGCTCTTGCTCCTCCCTCCCCCCTCTTCCCCCCCGCCCGGATTCCCGGGACCCATGGAAAGATGGGGATAGGGTTCCCCGCTCCTCCCTCCCCCTCTTCCCCCCTGCCCGGATTTCCAGGGCCCGTGGGAAGATGGGGACAGGGTTCGGGGAACAGGACAGGCACTGCCTCCTTCCTGAGGCAGTGGGGTGGAGACGGCAGAGCTCTCCCCGGAGGGAGAGGGTGGGGTCGGTGACTCAACTGGGAGAACATTTAAAGGACTGGAGGGAACACCCACACGAGGGGGAACAATGGGTGAGGGAGTGACCTGATCTCCCAAGGGGGCTGCTGTGCCCATGCCCACAGGGAGGCAGATGGGGGTTGGGTCATAGGTGGGGATACAGGGAACAAAGGAGATAAAGGGATTATGGGAAGAAGAAGCCCTTCCACGTGGCCGTCCTCCATCTTGGGAAGACAAAGGCCCCAGCCACGTGGCTGCGGCCTCATCAAGGAGACAAAGGAAGGGATTCAGGGGAGCAGAGTAGCATGGGGTAGCGCCAGAACTGGGATTTCTAACCAGGAAAAAGGGATTGGAAAAGGAGTTTGGGGTCAGTTCCTCAGCGGAGTAGCTAAGGCAGGGGTGCTGGGGCGGCTTGGGGGAGCCAGGAGCAGGGTCCACATCTGTGGAGCTGCCCTGCGCCTTAGAGCAGCAGAGTACTCCCCACTGCTTACCCGGGTTAGGGGAAAGAGGAGTAGGAGAGGATGGGGAAACGGGTTTAGGGGAAGCAACAGTTTTTCCGGATGGCTCTTTCCCTTCCCAGCTCGCGTCCCGCGTGGACTCTGTTTTTACAACCTTCTGATATCAACAGATGGAGCTTGGGGAAGCACTCTTTCACAGAGGGATCCCTGTCGATTCCCTCTGCTAACCACTCGCTCCCAGAACTCTGTTTTGTGAGCCTCCTCCGCAGTTACACATGGAAAGGAAAAGCAAAGCCATCGTACAAACTGTTTAACAGAACCTTTGGAGTGGGGGCCCTTCACCGAGAGGATATCCTTAACTAGGGAATATAGTTCCTTCTGTTGGGTAGTTAGCACGGTCCCCATGTTATTTTACCCACCCAACCTCACCCTTGGTGCAGAAAAAGCGGAAAAAAAAAGCAAAAAACACGAAAGACCCTAGCGGCCTGCTGCACACACTCCGTGCTGCATGATCCGTACCCTCGGAAACGCGGCAGAGCCCACCCCCGTGGAGTGTCAGCCGCATACCCCCCCATCGCTAAATACTCACCAAACTGGAATCTTCGCAAATAAAAGCTGCCACCAAGGTCCTCGGTCTCGGAAAGTTTCTCTTCTTCAGCTCTTCGTGGCCATAAAGAGTTTCACTTCGCCTCCCACGCGGGGAAAGCACCGCGTGCTTCCCTGTGGGTGGCGGAGAGTTCCCTGACTTATTTTGGGGAGGCTCCGCTCCCGTTTTCAGTGTAGCACGAAGCACTGTCCCAGCGCAGACGGCAGCTCGGCAGCACGGTCCCGCATCGGCAGCGGCTCACCACAAGGCTCCCGGTGCTTCGTGGTGATTCTCTGCCTGCTGTAGTGGCTCCGCTGGCCCTGGCCCCACGTTGGGCGCCACTTGTGGCATCTCGTGGTGTTGTCCCGGTCCCCGGGCAGCTCCAGCACCTAGAGCGGTACCGCCTCTCTCTGGGACCCGGGAACGCTGCGTGTTTCCAGACTCGGCTCCGTGGCAATGTCCGGGCGGGGTTGGCAGCGGAGTCTCTCCACTACGAGCGAGAGACACCAATAAAGAGTGAAAGAACGTCCGGATTCCCCACATGTGGAAGGCTGAATATTCTTTATTGCCGCGGGGAGCTGTGCAGAGGCGCCGCAATCCACTCCCAGCTGGCACGTGAGGAAAACGGCAGCGGGCACTCTGAGGTGCGGGGTTATATTGGGGGTGGGGCGAGGAGAGCAGGGACCCTCCCGCCCAATGGGGGCAGGCGCCGTGGTGATAACATGGACCACGGCGTCCAACGGGGACACGGCCGGGGTGGTCCCCAGGCTCTGGGGTGGACGGGGGATGGGAATTCAGAGTGAGGGGCACTGAACCCTCCGGGCAGGACGGGGAGTGGTCACAGGAGTGGCAGCAGAAGCTCCAACAGTCAGGAACCTGGAGTGAACAGCCAAGGGGGGGGGGGGGGTGCAGGCAGGAAGACACAGGGGGGTATGGGGGTACACAGATCACCGCGATGCAACAGAGGGTGTTTGTTCTGGGAGAGGCAGCAGTTATGCCCCAGAAATGTGCTCATATTCCAGGAAAGGCACCAGGATATTGCTGTGGGTAAGTCACACTCTTGGTAAGGGAGAGAAGACTTTACTATGACTTTTACTTTATTTTTAAACAAAGGCGAAATTTAGTTAGTTTCTCTGGTGTTTGTTTTGGATTACTTGTTATTTGTTGGCTTTGTTGGGCATTTTTTCCTGGAAAAATAACAACATATGGTGAAATAGTCTGCTGCCATGAACACAAAGCAGGAGGTGAGAGGCTTTCATGTATTTGAGACCAACCCAAGTTTATGTTGTGCTGTTGGTGATTTAAAACTGGCTTCATGTTCTTCAGTGGCATATGAGAGAAGGCGATGAAGGTTTCAGATGTTTCATCTCCAACTGCTACTGAATCACTTGGCAACCTTTAAGAGTGCAGTGCGTGGGAGCCTGTGTCCCCCACCCTCTCTGCTGCCTGAGGGATGGTGCCTCTCTAGAGCTGTATTTTGTGACCTCTGGAAGAAAGTGAATTCCCAGGACAAATGGGGCAGCCTTGCAGAGTGCGCCCTCTCCTCCTCTTGTTAGCTTTGAAAAATAGGCTAGAATAAAAGGGTTTCTTGTTTTCTTCTTGGTGGCTTGCAGAGGGCTGGGGGAAGGCCAGATACTTGGCTCTGTTTGCTGTAATGTGTGAGAATCTCACCCAAGGTGAATGTTGAGTTGCTGTGCACTGTCAGGACCGTTCTTCCAAAGGCCATTTGGTTGTTCTGTCAAGCTCCCACACAAATGGGGTGTGACACTTCCCAGGGACCAGACCTGCTGATGGGCGAGTTATGCTGCCATCCTATCACCCTCTAGCCCTGCCATTTCATCTCTTAAATGCTGGAGTCATATTGAGAATTGACTTTTTCTTTTTAAATTGCAGGATACAAAGAGAAGGTGCCATCATGTGAATGAGAAACACCTAAATGAGAAACAGGACACATGGGAAGGCTGAGCTGAAACTGCTTGTGCACAGAATGACAGACTGATTTGCTACTGGAGACGAGATTCTGGAAACCTTGCTCTTTCAGAGACTTCTGAGTGAGAGGAGAGGAGCCTGAGGAAGCACACAAAAGAGCGATGGGAATTGAGGGCCATGGTTACCTGAGATAAATGGCAGATCTCTGGGAGTCTCGCCTTGTAGCTGTTTGCTTTAACTTTTTCTCTCTCTGCAGCTGCACTTTCTTTTTTGTGAGCTGCTGCCAGGTACTGCCACGGTGCCACTGGAGATTCCAAGCGCAACGTGGGTCCGTGAGCAGGGGGTGAGCCGCCCGCCTCACCATGATTCAGCTGTGGAAAGTGGTGCGGCACGTGCGACAGCTGGAGCTCCACAGATTGATCCTGCTGCTCATTGCCTTCAGCCTGATCTCCATGTGCATCCTGGCTTATTACGTCACTAACAGTCCCAAAATCAAGGAGCCACCACCCCTGCCCTTCAGTGACTGCAGCAACCAGCACCGCATCTTGATCCCACCGCAAGCCAGCTGGAGGCTCACGAAATCTGTGGACACCTCACGCACAGATCCTGTGGTGCTCGTCTTTGTGGAAAGCATTTACTCCCAGCTTGGGCAGGAAATAGTGGCCATCCTGGAATCCAGCCGTTTCAAATACAGGACAGAGATCGCCCCTGGCAAAGGGGATATGCCCACCCTGACAGACAAAGATAGAGGACGCTATGCTCTAATTATCTATGAGAACATCCTTAAATATGTGAATCTAGATGCTTGGAACCGAGAGCTGCTGGACAAATACTGTGTAGAGTATGGAGTGGGAATTATAGGTTTTTTCAAAGCTAACGAGAACAGCCTGCTCAGTGCACAGCTCAAGGGTTTCCCCCTTTTCCTACATTCCAACTTGGGGCTGCGGGACTATCACATCAATCCTAGTGCTCCCCTGCTCTATGTCACCCGGGCTAATGAGGTGGAGCAGGGTCCTCTGCCTGGTGATGACTGGACTGTGTTTCAGTCAAACCACAGCACCTATGAGCCAGTGCTGTTGGCCAGCACGAAATCATCAGAGTCCATTCCTCACCTGGCCACTCACAAAGCATTGCATGCCACAGTGATGCAGGACCTGGGTCTGCATGATGGGATCCAGCGGGTTCTCTTTGGCAATAACCTCAATTTTTGGCTGCACAAACTCATTTTCGTGGATGCCATTGCCTACTTGACTGGCAAACGCCTCTGTCTGACGCTTGATCGCTATATCCTTGTTGACATCGATGATATATTTGTGGGAAAAGAGGGCACTCGCATGAAAGTGTCTGATGTAGAGGTAAAATCCTACAGTAGATACTTCCAGAGGTTCTAGACAGATTTCTGATGTGTGTGGTGTACTGGGAAAGTAAAGATGGCATTTAATTTGAGGCAAAGCATTGATTGCTGCAGTTTTACTCATTTTATACAGAGAATTAGCCTGCAAGATGCTGAGGCACCGTGTGTGATGCTCTCAAGAGTTTTGCAGGTTGAAATGGAGCACTTTAGGAGCTGGCCTCTCTCACTTTGAGAGGAAGATGCCTGTGGTGGTCTGTCCTGTCTCCTCTTTGACGTAAGGAACAAGTATATGCAGGTTTCCTATGCCAGCCTATTTGTAGCTGTAAACTCTGCTGTTCAAAAGGAAAAGGCAAGTTGTGTTAGAACAGAGCAGAAGAATGTATTTATTATTGTTTGTGATACATATAAGCTGTATATATTATATTGCAAAACTGTAGGCTAGTCCATGCAGTGTAAACTGATACAGTCTATATTTTAGCCATCTAGCTTTTCAACACACAACTAAATTGAGAAAGGAAGGGTTTTCTCTTACCTTTGGCACCCTCCTCATGTCTGCCACCAGCAACCCTCATCCCTGAGGGAATATCGACAAATTCACCAGAGAAACATGGTCAGACCAAGCCTTCATGAGAACCATCTCTGTGGCCTCACAATTGAAAAAGAGACACGCCAGCTCTGTGGTTTGCTTTCCTTGGCAGTTCCTGGAATAATACAATGACCTATTAGGAAAGGTTATGGGTGAGAGATTTTGAAGAGGAGAGGGAACTGAGACAGGCAAAGATAAAAATAAGTAGGAAAAAGGTAACAAACTTAAGTGCTCCTTCTGATTCTCTGTGTTCTTGAAAGTAATGATGAAGTGTTCTGTTAAGTCTGTGACCCATGTGCATGTGATGCTTTATGGAGCCAAGGACTTCCCTTTGTGTCTTCCCCATCAGTTGTGGTTTGTAGCCATTGAGGGAGGTGCACTGCCTGTTTCTCAGGTGTGTTGAGGTTGTCCATAGGTACAAACTCTGGATTCCCATTCACCACTTGCCCTCAGGTGAGTCCTGGACGGTACCAGCCATGGTGGTGGTAAGCTTGTGACAGCAACTGCTTTAGCATGTTTCCAAAACAACTTCAAGGTGAAGCACCCTTTAAACTTACATCCAAGGCACAAAATATTTGAGGCAAAGGTGTAAGAAGAATACTGTTGTACAGGTTTGGCCCCTTACCTGAACCTTGTCTGTTGTATGTTCCCAAGAGCCCTCTTCCATCTCCCTAGGAGTCTTACCACCTTTTCTACATGTTTTATGCATCCAAGCAGCATATGTCTTAGTCCATCTCCAAGGTTTTAGGACTTCAAGATTTTATGTTTTGTATGTAGTATTTATTTAAGGAAAATTGTAAAATTTTCTTCATTTCACTTCAATGTTCCTGTGCTTTGAAGTGCTGAAATGTTCTGAAAGAGAATGTGTTGGGTTTTTTTTTTTTTGGGGGGGGGGGGGGGGGTTTCTTTTTTTCCTTTTGTGAAAGATTACAATCTTATCTTGGTACTAAGAAGGCCCTGCACACACTACTCCAAACTAGCAGAGATTCAGAGATTCTCACCTCTGTAGTGCTTGTGCAGGTTACAGACCCATGTGGAAAGGCAGGATAGGTAGCCAAAGCTCTTGGGAACAAAGGCTGCTCTAGTGATGTTAAAAACAAACCCAGACAAGATTATTCCAAAAGATGCTTTGTTTGGGTTTTAACAGGGTGAAATGGAGGAATAATCTGTGATCAGTAAGCAGAGAATCTCAGGCAAAGCAGATAAGACCCAGATTTATCCATTTAAAAGAAGCTCTCTGATTGCAAAGCCACATGAGGTTAATGAATTTTTATTTTTTAAAAGTGAGAAATAACTACATGGATTTGTTGATAGTCTCTCACCATGGGGAGAGAGGGGGATATAATAGTACCAGAACAGCTGGCATTTTCTTTGGCCTTTTATATGAAAGCTCTGTTTCAGGGCTGATATCTCAACACACAGCTCCTTATCTCAAAGCTTAGATTACAGTGGTCAGGGTAGTGGTTTGAAGACTGGATGTTGTGTGAAGGTATAAAATTGACTCTGCTGTCCCAGTGAGCCTCTTTGCCATATGCAGGTCCACATTCAGAGACCTTCCTAGCCAAAATGACTATTAAAAGAAAGCACTGAATATAATCTGATCAAATGCATGGCCATAGTACATGTCTTACACAAGAGAAATGTTTTTATTTGTGATGCTTAAAGGAGAGCTGAATAGCTTTCTTCTTTAACAAGAAAAAAAGGAATTGTGCTTGCTTTTACTTTAAAGTTGATAACCCTTGAGTTCCTGTTTCTGCTGAGAGGCTGCAGCAGGAGCTTGCAGTCCTCAATAGAAGTGGAACAGTTGGAAGTTGCACAACGAAAATGTTTTTCCTTTGTAGAGTTTACCAGAGATTTGAGCTGCACATAATTAACAAAACAAAATCTCAAGAGAATTCCCTTCTCTTCTCAATTTATTCCACATTCAGTCTTTTCTAAAATCATAATCCTTAGAATTTACCAAACCTACATGGAACTGGCCAACAAAGACAGGCCATTTCTAATGCAAAAGGATCTGGCTTTTGTGATCCTTTCTGGTCATCTTTAGGTATGAGGAAAGAAGATTAAGTAGATGAGTTTTTGCCTCTTTTGCTGCTAATCTCTGCAAGGGCATAAATAGTGAACAATCATTGCAGGTGAATCTGAGAGCAAGCTAAGTGTAAATCAAGGACAGTAATTTCTTTTTGGATTATGAATGGTGAGGGTGCAGAAGAGAGAACCTAGTGAGGGTGACTGTCAGCCAGCTCTTGTCTTTCTAAATTGTAGAGGATGATCTTACCTGCAATTGAAGTACTCAGCAATTTTTAACTCCCTGATTCTAAGACTGCAGGGGAAGTAGACATACCAGTACCATGAGAGCTGTCTTTTTTGCCAGTGTTATTTTGAGCTCTGCCAGTGCTACTGCTGGGTGGTAAGAAAACTGCAGGAACTCCTCTCAAAAATGTGCTGCCTGGTGCAGTATCTGCCAAGACCGTGTTTCTGCCACATGTTCCTAGTATGGTTTGCATGAGCATTGAGAAGAGGCTGCAAAAGCACTCAGCTTTCTTCCTCCATTTTTTATCATCTCTTTCTCTTCATTTACCCATGTACTGTTTTCTTAGTCATGTTTTTCTCTTTTCCGAGCATCTGACTCTCAGCCTTATTTACCCCTTTTTCTTTTGCCTCTTGTTAGAGGGAGCTGAGATAGGTGACATTTAGGGTTTGTGTAGAACAGCTATGTTCTCTGCAAACACTTCTGGAAGTTAAAAACTTCTTAGCTTAAAAAACAGAGTTGCATTAAGATTTAGCCCTGTATTACTCCAATGCCAAGGACACCCTGTTATCTTAGAAAAGGATTAGGTCCTAAAGAAGCTCCCAATACAGTCAGAGTGCTGTGACTTTCCCTGATTTCTTCTCACTCCTAGAATGAGGAAAGTTTTTATTTTCCCTGGATGACATCAAGAGCTTGTGGTGACTGTTGAGGAAATCTTTGCAGATCTGTCAGTGAGATACAGATATTTAATGTACTGCAACAAAAGGCACAATTCTAAATGGTTTTCCCCTAACATTTGCTTAAAAGTAAATATTTATTGTAATTTGTTATTAAAAAGCCTTTTTTAAAATGATGGGCATTGAACACCAGAATGAAGCTTAGACATTTTTACCATTGTATCCAAAAATGTGCCTTGGAATGTGGTTTTCTGTTGCTTGGGCCTATAGCATGGCTGCCACAGTTAAGTACTGAAGACCTCCAAAAATACAGGTTGTGCATGGCAGTGAATGCTCCAATAGACTGTGAAAAGCGTGAAGCAGGTCTGGCCTTGATTTGGCTTAAAAATTCCTGTGGCCAGAGCTGGGAATCTCTTTGGGGACCCCATCAGTGCCTTGCTGGGGTGAGCCTTACAGAGCTTTAGCAGGGACCATAGCTGGGGCAGGGACCTTTCTGCCTAGTTAGTGGGCAGGCTTGTATCTTGGAAGGCTTTTTGAAAGAAAAGATAACAATAAAATATAAAAACAGATAAAAAGGGATGGATGGATGGATGGATGGATGGATGGATGGGCGGGCAGTTTTCTAGGGAAATAAAGTCTGACTTTTAGAGGTGGGGGATAGATAAAATGCTAGCCCTCTCTCATACCATGTGAGCAACTGAACTGCTTAAATATGCAAATGAAGATCTGTTCACATCTGGCTGGCTGTTTTCTCTCTTAAGGGGTAGCCTGCTCCACAAATCTTGATTGCCTTTTGTTTGAGTCTTAGAGCATATTATGGATACAAAAGAAATACCTCTTGAATCGCCTCTTAGATATGGTTAGTACTATCGTATTCATCTTACTTTATGAAAGAGAGTGCAGAGAGAAGTGCCATCTTCCAGCCTGTTCTCACACCTGCATTATTGCACCTTATTACAGCTTACAGACCTCATGGAACCAATGTGGAACCAGGGAACATGGAATGCAAAATGTGTTGTAACAAATGTTCAAATATTGGCACCTTAGTCTCCTTTATCCTGTTTGGGGGAAAGGCATTTTTTCAAACATGTGCCACCTTACAGCTGTGACTGTGACAAGGACCCAGCATCAGCAGAGGGATCGCACATGATTAACAATAAACTTGCCAGAAAGCAGGACTCCATAGGACTCCACAGACTCTGAATTTCTGGGGCCCCCATAGTTCCTCCCTGTTCCCTCCCTGCACACAAAGGATTGCAGCCTGCTGGAGCAGGGCTTTTTGGGATTTATTCTCAGACAGATGTGTTGTCATGGTAACCCCAGCCAGGCTTTAAATCTCTTTCTGTGCGGAGGAATGCTAAGCCTCTTAACCGCTGTCTTTCCTCCCACCACTTTCCTACCCAAGCTTGGGGAACTGATGTGCCTTTCAGGGCAGCAGAGGGAAATGTTGGGGCTTGGGACAGCTCTGGAGAAAGAAAAGAAAGTGGCACTTTCCTGTCTGAATTACTGGGTGATGTGTTCAAGGTGCTGGTCCCAAATTTGAAGTGATCTTTTAAACCATCATCTGGACAGACAGATGTTTCTCCAAGGAGACATGCACAGCTCTTAGTCTGCGCTCCCTGCTGTGTGGGGTGAGTCCCAGTGTCTTGCTGGGCTACATAAGGGGGACTTGACCTCCCATTGCCTGTTCTGGGTCTTGTATTGCAAAGTAGGATTCAGCCATCAATGTTGCTGGCATGTCAGTTTTTAAAAACACTGCCTGTATTTGTGATAGGTTCTGGAGATCTCGCATGCCTTGCATTTATCGAATTACTGTTCTTGGGTGGGGACTGAGGTAAAGATATGGTAGGCAAGTGGTCATGGAAAAGCTGAAATCTTTGAAATTTGTCCCAGGCTGCATTTGGTGTCAGTGCTGTGTGGATGTGGGAATGAGGAGCAGGCAATGAAGTGTGTCTGTAGAGAAAAGTCTGAAAGCTTAGTTCCCTCATAGAGAAGCATTCGGAGTGTCTTGCAGCACTGCACCTGTAATCTGTCTGTCTTCCCATCTTGCCATGGTCATGGACTGCCTGCCTTGAGTGTAAAACCACTCAGCATATGTTTGTGGTGAATGGGTGATTGAAGTGAATTATAGCAGCCTTTTAAAATTAATGTGATGACCAGTGTTTGGTTAACACTGGTTTGATATAGCAGTGACAGCAGTGATTTGTCAGGTTATCCATAAGAAGTTGGTGTCAAGGCACCTCCATGGAATGAGAGTCTGTCTTTGTGAGTGCACGTTCACAGCTGCGGGAGTGGTGCACCCAAACAGTGCCTACAGAGTGTGAGCTATGTGAGGGCACCTTGTGGTACTGTTTTGTGCTCCTTGGGCTTGGGGAAGGGCAGCTGATGCAGGAAGATCTGTCCATCTTCCCTACAAAGTTTGGTAGGCCTGTGTGCTTTCCCCAGAATTACATTCTATGTTTCCTGTGTGATTACGTCCATCTGAAGTCTGCTGTTGAGAGGCCATCACCTTCACCTTCGTGCAGCCATGGATCCATTGCTTTCTGAGAAAAGCTATTAAAATCTAAATAGCCCAGACAAGGATGGAATCTGTCACCTGCCAACAGCCCTCCTGCCATCCCCTGTTTGACTGGGAATTCTCCCACAGGGAGATGCACCAGTGACACTTCCCCAAAGCGCACAGGTAGCAGCAAAGTGTTCATCTCACAGCTGCACTCTTTTTATCATTTTCCAGTAGAAGAAATTTGACTAGAATTAGTTTGTGTCCTACTTGTCTGTGACACACTAAGCCTCTGGGCTTTGCTTTTTTTCTGTCAAGGCTGTGTGCTGTCTTACTCTGTACACTGCTGGACCCTGAGGTTTGTGGCACAAGGCACCTTCTCTTTGGTTAAAGCAATTACTTTGGAAATTTAAAGTAATCACAAGTGAGCATGAAAGAACCTGTAAGAGATGTGTGGATTGTGAATGTTGGCTTTCCCAGGTTTTCTTCCCAGAATCGAGGAAACTTTTTCTGCTACAAAATTTTGGCACTTTCAAGGGAACTCAAAGTCAGGGAAACCTCTCTGCTGTGGCAGGATTCATTGCATGAGTATTTCTGAGAGTCCACCTTTCCTCTCCAAATAAAAGCCCCTCCCTTATTATCACTTAGTTAAGTGATATTATTGACTTTTTTTCCTTCATCTGTGCACCATAGGCTGCCCCATCCTCCTTTTCACTAGCACATAGACTGAGAAGGGGTAGAGTTTCATTAGCAAAGTCCCAGCCAGCGTGGGTGGGGAAGGGAGCATTGAGGCTGAACCTGTAAAATGCAAATAATCTGTTGCTTTCAAGTGAGATTTATTGTCCTTTTGCCTTAGCACAGACACTCTGGGTCCCTCACATTGGAGACATGATCTGACTGTGGTTTTAAAGAGACATCATTTAGTACAGCAAAACTACTTCAGGTCAAGGCTGTGTATGAGGAGCACTTATCTGATCTGCTCCACTCCACTCCAAGGGAAACAATGCCTAAGCCCCATCTCCTGTGACACCTCTTCAGACTCAGCTGGGCACCAGTAGAACACTAAGTCATGTTACGGAGGAAAAAATATTAATTTAAACATTTCTTTTTCCTTTTGTTCAAACAGGCTTTATTGAGCACTCAGAATAAGCTGAGAACTTTAGTCCCAAATTTCACCTTCAACCTGGGCTTCTCAGGGAAATTCTACCACACAGGTAAGCCCCTGACACTCCTTTGTCTCAGCACCTGCATACAGCCCCCACCTTGGGGTGTGTGTCATGTGTAATGCAATAGAGGGAGCATAACTTCGAAGGGGATTAGCCACTGCTTTTAAACACTGAGCCCCTCTTCTGCCTTTTGATTTTGCACTTCCTTTTCTGCTTTCTATAGGTACAGATGAGGAAGATGAAGGGGATGACATGCTGCTCAAGCACAGGAAAGAGTTCTGGTGGTTCCCTCACATGTGGAGTCACATGCAGCCTCATCTTTTCCACAATGTCACTGTGTTGGCTGAGCAGATGAAGCTGAACAAGCAGTTTGCTGTGGTAGGGAACATTGCAGTTTATTTACTTTACACTGCTAATCCTTAAACATTTTTCTTCTGGAATAGCTGTTTGGACTGCACTGAACCCAAATCTAGTCTAGTATTTCAGCTGCATTTCTGGCAATTTCTGGAAGTTCAAATTGATATGTGCCTTCTGCTATCTTGAGGCAAGAAACACCATTCACATGTTTGCCTGTTCCATGGAAAATGTTTCCCAGCATCTGCATGGCCCCAGGTAGCTCTGCTACATTCCAGGGTGCAAATCCCAAGGCTCTTGTTTCCTGAGTTGTGAATTTGTAGCATTACCATCCAAATGCAATTAATTTACAAACTCTGGCAGTGAGCAAGCATTTCCTTTTCCATCCTTATTTAGTGTGGTTCTGTAAGGAAGTCACCTGGTGGTAGTATAAAATGCTCTGTCTGCTAACAGCCCTTCTTCTGGCCTTCCAGACAATGCTGAAGGAAGTTACTTATCTAGGAAGCACAGAGGAAGTTGCCTGGGTTTTGGCAGAGGAGGGGGAAGCCCTGAACATCCTGCATTGATGGAACAATGTCTGCTTAGTTCTTACAGCTCAGAGTTGAATATAGCATACATGTTTCACTGAAAAGAAATGTCCTCTTCACCTCTACTTTGGTGTTTTTGATGGTAATCCCCTTGGGAATAACAGGCTGCTGTCTTCTGTTCCTGTGACACACATAGATTAGGAATGGTCTTGAATGCAGAGCACAGTCACAGCATTATAGAAACAATTTAGGCTCCTCCTTTTCCTGGTTAAATAACAATGCAGTCTTTTGCAAAGAGAGACAAAGCACAGAACACAATTACAGATATTTAACATAAAACAGGCTAGCAGTCAGAAAAGGTTATTGCTTCATTTAGGGGCTCTGGTTTTATCATATACCACCAGGGCAGAACTGTCATCATTGATATTGTTACCAGAACCATTTAGTGGAATTAAAACCCCAGAAATTCAGAAATTTCCTGTAATTTTAATGTAGCTCCAGGCCCCATATCTTCACCTGCAATAGTCTCTTCCTCCTTGTCTGTTTTTCTTTGAATTGCTAGAGACAATACAGATCCCAGTCATCTTCCTTTCCTCTATATCAGTTAAGGAAATTTTGTTCTCCTTCTCTAGTGACTCACATCTAGGCATTGTGGGAGTGAGATGTGTCACTTAACAGCATTGATTAGTTTGTAGTAACCAGGGAGCCCGACCTGAGGGTTCTGAATTAATCTGATCTGTCACAGCTGCAAGCAACAAGACCATTCTTACAGCAGCTGTTACCAGTGCTGAATGTCCTTGTTGGTACAGAATCGCCCCGATAGTTCTACAGATGCATAAAGCAAGAACTACGAGCAGTATTTCAGGTTTCCCAATCCAGAGAGTTTCCGTGTTCCTCTGTCATCTTGCTCCAACTTGAATGCTGTTGGTAAACGTGATCCTTATTAAGGCTATTATTTAAATACCAAATTATCAGGCTGTGTATTCTGCTTCCAGGAGCATGGGATTCCCACAGACTTGGGCTATGCTGTAGCCCCCCATCATTCTGGGGTTTATCCGGTCCACACACAGCTCTATGAGGCATGGAAATCTGTTTGGAGCATCCAAGTAACGAGCACAGAGGAATACCCACACCTACGGCCTGCCCGGTACCGGCGTGGATTCATCCATAATGGAATCATGGTGAGCACAGCAGAGCCCACTTGCCTGCCCAGGGAATGGTCTTCTCATGACCTGCATCAGAGACATTAATCTTAATATCACCATTGTTTCCAAAATCAGTAAGTGAGGCAAAGAAGAAAAACTTGGCTAAGGCCAGTTCTGTGTTTCTCAGAACAATTCAGGGGTCAGTACTGAATGGAGAGCAAAACCAGGCCCATCCAGACGAAACTGAAATCCCAGTGGCTTGTTTGCAGTGTGATGAGTTAACTGGTTGAGAGGAATAGCAAGAGTCCTCTGCACCTATGTCACTTACACCCCTTACTCTTTATATTGATTCATAAAGTGCTGCTTTGACTCATTCTCACACAGATGCTGCTGCATCTGCCTCTTGTCTAACTTTGCTTTTTTCTGATATTGCCAGGTTCTGCCTCGACAGACCTGTGGTCTTTTTACTCACACTATCTTCTATAATGAATATCCCGGTGGCTCAAAGGAGTTGGACAAGAGCATTCGTGGTGGTGAACTCTTCCTGACGGTGCTTCTGAATCCAGTAAGTTCATCTGAAAGGGGAATTTGTGCACAGCTGTCCCAGCTTATGTGCCAGATATGGGAAAGGACTAGATCTTGTTGGAGATTCAGTGTCACCCCCATCACAGTGTGGGTATCTCCAGTGTTTTGCTAAGGAGATGTGAAATGGAGGTCCAAGGAAGTACTTGCTGGTTAATGATGCTTTGCTTTACACGCTGCCAGGGGAGCATCAGTATTGAGTGTGTCGAGAGCTGCAACACTGAGCAGACAGAAACCAGCCAGGGTGACATGCTGACCATGGGCCATAGCACAGGGGGTGTTACCTGGACCGCTCTGTCTTCATGAATCACAAGTGAGATGTGCCTTGGCTCCTTCTGTTCCATGCACATCTGCTGCCTGCTGGCTTCTCCCCTGGCCTACTGATAAGTTTTGTTCACAATAATTGCAGGCAGATCTGGGAGAAAGTATGTTGATTCTGGCTGGTGTCCTAGGGGGGAACCCTGGAGTACCAGTGCCAGTCCTTGAGTACTTGTTTGTGGGATTTTTTCATACAACACCAGTGACTCTGTTCACTGTGATGTTTTCTTTCATTCCCTCTTTCTTTTGCACCTTGATTGCAGGGTTGAATATGCAGCTTTAGCCACTTTTGGTCAGGGCTGTAGAAGACCAGCAAACCAGAAAATCAACCTTTTTCCATCAGTGACCTTATTTTTTCCTTTGTCTCTTGCTTTTTCTAGTGTTTAGTAAAACTGATAGTGAAAAAACCCTCACAGTGTACTCTGGGTGCACCAGACAAGACAGGCTGTAGTTGATAAACAGACCTGGTGTTACTGAAGGTTAGCCTGTGATCAGCTCTGGCTTGTGTAGGATCTGCAGAAGCTGTGGGTCTAGGACAGCCCCACTAAAAAGCTGTAGGAGTTTATACTTTCACGTCTGGAAGCCAGTCTTCTGTCCCTATTGCCTGAGACAGAATTGTTTTCTTTACACACCACAAGCAAACCTTCCTGCTTGATAGAAGTTTGGAGTAAGGAGGAGGTTGTTCTTTGCATTACATTTGGAGTGACCAGTCAGATGGAAAGAAACTGCTTTTTTCTCTTGACAATTTCTTTTCTGGGCGTGTGTTCCCATATGCTGGGTGAATTGCACCTTGCCCCACTCTGTAATTGTCAAATCTTGAAGCATGCAGAAACAGCCTCTGTGAAAGTAAAGGCTATAGGTTTCTCCTGGAAAACAAGTTGCTAGGCTGTAATCCAGAGATCTTTACTGATCTCGGAGACTGTGCCAAAGAATTAATAGAAACATAGTATCTAGACCTACCCAATAAAATTTACTGATAAGATGTGATGGTCAAAGCAGCTGGCAGTAATCTGTGATCCAAATATAATTTGGGAAAATTGTGTTCTGGTACAGGATGAGCTTATTTGCCAGATTTACTGTTGGCTCTTTGTGGTGACTTAGAACTCTTTCAGGCGCTTTCGGATGCTTCCCATGTTTACATTTCTGCTTCCTTTTGGCAGTGTAGCATTTCTCTGTGTCAGAGCAGAGTGCTGTGCTCTAAGCTCCTCTGGTGTTTGCACAGTGACTGAGACCTTGCATTCCTCCCCTTGCTTATAGAGCCATCTCAGGGGCCTGATAGAAAGCTGGCCAGCTCTGCAGCCCCAGCAGTGATCCCTAGCAGACTTGGACCAGGCTCTTTCAGTCCTTTCTGGTGCTTCCAGCTCCCGTTAAGTGACGTGGAGGAGTCTCCAAGCCTCTGTGTGTATGATCAACTCCGCAGTGCAAACAGAAGATGTTTGATCTTCTGACTAGTGAACAAGGTCTGATGTCAGAATAGCTGTTGATCCTGAGCACAGGCTGATTGCTTCCCACAAACACTTCTGCTCACACTGTGCAGGCTGGTTACTGCTGTGCCCACAGCTGCTCTTATTGCAAGGGTGCTCATATCCTTCTGTTTCTGTATGCTAGGCTCTCTGGGACCTTTGCTTTCATCTTTCCTCAGTGTGAAAGAAGGGAAATCACAGCACACTGACAGTAGAAGGGAGGGGAGAGGAGGGAGGTGTTACTTCCAAGTCAGTCTGCAGAGTCAGTGGGTGTGGATGGGAGGGAGGGAGATGGCCCTTGAGTGTAGCTTATGTCAGAAGTAGTGCTTGGAGCTGTTCTGGCAGCAGTAGCTGTCATGGGCTAGAGCAGGCTGCCAGGCCTTGTTAAACAGTGCACATGTTACGGGCCATGACTGCACACTCAAAAGTCCAGGGAAATGGCTCATCAGCCGAGTTTGTCTTTTCTTCTTCCAAATCCAGTTGCTTGGGACTGTTTGCAGGTGGCAGCATTACCTGTGTGAGCCATTTTACCAAATGTAGTCAGTCTTGAGACACAGTTGCTAACTTGGAGCACGTGCAGGCTGGTTTTTTATTCTGGAAATCTTGAAGGGGGTCCCAGGTGGTCTCCTTTGTCTTCCCTCCTGTGGTATTTGATTTGTGCCAGTGAGCCAGACTCCTCATGCAGCAAATTTTTCCTCTACATATTTCACAAGCAGGTGAAAGAGATGAGGCATATTTTGCTGTCACAGAACCTTCCTGATGTCTCCCAGAAAGGGACAATATACAACATGAGATGCATCCTTTTGCCACCATGCCTTGCAGTTACACACATCTTTCTGTCCTCTGCTCTGTGTTGTAGTTAGCACATCCTTCTTACATAACAGCACCGAGCACATGCTGCTCTTTGAAGTGTAGGTGCCAGAGCCAGAAGTGTAGGCTGGCAGGGCCTCTCTGTCAGCTCAGTAGGGAACCAGAAGTGAAAAAGTCACAGGCAGACAAACATGATAAATCTTGTTCTCCTCTTACTTTCCATGTGTCCCAGAGTCCTACCAGTGTTTTCTGTTGCTTACCCAAAGATGCTGGGTTGTGAGCACCTTATGGACAGAATTAGATCTGTTTCATATGGTCTTGGGGATGGCTCAGGCACAAAGAGCTGCCTTCTATCAGTACCTCTTCTCTTGCTGAGACCAGCCCATGGTGACACTGGGCAGAAAACTGAATGCAGACTTCCTCAGTGCCACCAAATGTCTTCATCCCAAGACCATCTGTCTCCTGCTTCCCCATTTTGTTCTTTTCCTACTGTGAGTGGGAAAGCCATTCCTGCCCCCTGCCAGGAAAGCCTGTCATTGCCTCCTGACCTTACCTGGTGTCACCAGAATTGAACCCAGGACTGTACAGCAATGGGTACCCCTGCTGTGACTGAGGTAATTTTCCCTCCCTGCACTTGCAGACACTGGACAAGGAATGCTAAATCAGCCATTCCTCCACTGGCCTCAGTGTTCTACTTTTGTTTTTCTAACTTCTATCAGTGATGTGGTTTATGTTTCACAAAGTGCCATTGTGTTATGGGCACTGGGATGCTGAATTCCATGGGACATATCAAAACCATACACTAGAGTTAAGCTGACAAGAGTCCTTCGCACTCTTTTCCAAAAGTTAAAATAGTGAAAAACTGACAGGAGGAAAATGTATCTGCTTGAGGGAAGAGATGGCTTGGCACAACAGAGATAGTGCACAACCCCCTGAGTGCTGCAGTGCTGCCATGGCTGTTGAGTGCCACTTTGCCCATGAATATTAAAGTTTGGCAGGACTTTTTTCAGGGGCTGCCTGTGCTGAAGGTTCTTGCTGGCTAAAAGTTACCAGCTGGTGTCTGTTTCTAGGACAATATCCTACTGCAGTATCTCTCTACAGTCCCTGTTCAGATCCCCAGACACACCTGTTTATATTTTAAAGTGGGAGTTACCAGTTTTTCCTTTACATTTGAGATGTCAGCTCCAAAGAAAATGAAAGCTGATGGGCTGTGGGCCCAGAAAGGACTCCTGTGACAACCATCCTTGTGCTGTGTGGCCTGGCCTGCAGCATGGTGCCCCCTCCCTGGCCTGCTGCCCTGCCGTAGCAAACTCTGCAGCTCAAGAGGTTGCCCTGGTTGTGCCTTGGGGAGGGGAAGGGAAGTTCCTGTTTTCCCATGAAAGAGGCTTTGCAAGGTTTTTGACTAGTAGGTAGTTATTGACTCAGCCTTGTTCACCTAAATGTCCTAGAGCCACTTGAATGGGATTTTGAAACTATTCTGGACTCAGATCCAGGGTTCAGTTATCATGACCCTGCACCATTCCTAGGGATTACTGAGAGGTCTGTGACCCTCCTCCCCTGAGTTCTTCTTGTTTTCCAAGCACTGTTTCCTGGCAGATGGACATTTGTCAGCCAAGACAGCCATGGCAGTCTGAGTTGTGAACAGCTTCTTGCTGACCATGGAATCAAGCTAGGCAGAAACAGTTCTGTTACCTATTTACCAGTATCCCATGTCTTTTTTATTTTCAGATCAGCATCTTCATGACACACCTGTCCAACTATGGGAATGACCGTCTTGGACTGTACACTTTTGAGAGCCTGGTCAAGTTTGTGCAGTGCTGGACCAACCTTCGCCTGCAAACATTGCCTCCAGTCCAACTTGCAAAAAAGTACTTTGAAATCTTCCCGCAGGAGAAGAATCCCTTGTGGCAGGTGAGAAGGCAGCTTTTACTGCTCCTAGTGACGTTGTAAGAGGTGTATCCCACATTTGAAGTGTAGCAAGACTGCTGATCCAGAGTGCAGCACGGTAAAGCATAAAGCTTTTATGTTTAAATTTGTGGCTTCAGGCTGCCTGTGGCAAATGGCAAGGTGGAAGGGATGGGGAGTAGGAGCAGTAGGACACAGTCACAGTGTGAGCTGAGGAACAGGGATTGACTGTCATACATGACCGGGGTCCAGCTTGCAGGCATTTGGGTCATTAAAGGGCTTGTATTAGAGCAAGCTGCTGTGAAATGTAAAGTGTGCAAGCAAGAGCCCTGGTTCTGGAGGAGCTTGCAGGCATGTTAATGTGATTAATCTCAAAGTAATTTCACACTGCAGAATTCATGTTCATTAAATAAAAACACGCTTATTCCATTTTATCCCAGTGCAGCAACTCTCTGCATGGTAATGAGCAGATGAAATTAGCTGAAGGTGATAGAGTTGTCTGTTTGCCAGAAGTTCACAGATGCTGAGCTGTGCTGTCATGGTGGCTCAGCCCAGGATGGCTTCATAGGGCAAGGCCTGTGGTTAACACTCTCAGAGGGACTCTGGATCCTGTGTCACTGGAGCTTTTGAAAGTAGTCCCCAGTGTTTTTACTTAATACTTGATGCCTGGCAGAGCAGCAGTGTGGCTCTGAAGTGTTCTTCATATGCTAATAGCATTTTCCCTAGAGGACTGGCCCTTCCAGCTTTTCCTCCCCTTGCCATTACCTTCTGTGGTAATGCTTAATCTCATCACTTGTGCTGCAGAATCCCTGTGATGATAAAAGGCACAAGGATATCTGGTCGAAAGAGAAAACGTGTGATCGACTCCCCAAGTTCCTCATCGTGGGACCTCAGAAAACTGGTAATGTGAACACTGTTACATAGATTGCAGCTTCCATTTCACTCTTGCAGAGAGCTGGACAGGTCCGTGCTGTAGAGCTGCCAAATGCCACAGAGGACATTTCAGATCATCTCAGATATGTTCTAACCTAAATCTGCAAGTCTGCCAGTACTTTTCCCCCCTGGCACTGTGCTTGGCTTGCCCTACCTGTTTTGGCTTTCCATGTAAGCTCAGAGAACCTGTGACCTTAGTGTATCACAAACAGGCTGTCCGCAGGACTAAGCACACACATGTAGCAAATGCTACAGTGAATGTCCCCTAGTGCTTTTATTGCTGCGGATCTGTGTACCCACTGCATGCTCCATGTCACCGTCATTGGGAGGGAGAGAAACGCCTTTGTCTGATCTCTGTCACCACCTGCTGTGGCATTGTGGTTGGCAGTAACATAGCTGCACATACTCTTATGTATAAGGGCGAGTTCCCTTCTGGGCTGCAGAGAGCAAAATCTCTTCAGCTAAGACCAGGTCTACAAGCCTTAGACCTGCCTTTCTGTGTAATGCAGTGCAGCAGCAGTACCAACTATCCACAGCCAATGGTGATCCTGGACTTGGAACAAAGCTCGTCCCAGGAGAGCTGCTGTCCCCTGGCTGTGTCACTGGGAAGCTCTGATAGTGTGTGTGCAGCATGAGCCCACGTGTATCATGACTCAGGCTGGTTGCAGGTGGCTCAGTAATAGCAGGGTAAAGGGAAAACATCTCAGCAACATACAGCAAAGGCAGGACAAGGCATCTCTGGTGGAGTTCTCACCCCAGGACACTAATGTTGCCCCTAGCACACCTCCTGCCCAGGCCACCTCTCATGTGTCAGGTTTGCGTTCTGCCACGTGACAGTGTGGCTGTGCCACTGGCATGGGAGTAGCTGACATGGGTGGCAGCTGTCTTGCAAAGGAGACAATTCAAAGCAGCTGCATGAGTTAAAATGTGGATTGAACTTGACTGAGCGGTGCTTGGTATCACTGCTGTTGTAACCTGCATGAGCTACAGGGTTGGTCAGCTACAAAGAAGAGGAACAGCCCATCTGGGAACTGTTTCTTGCAGTGTAGGTAAGCCTTTAATTCACCCAGAGCATTATGTGTGACCCAGGTCCCATTAACTGGTTCCTGTTGCAGGCACAACAGCTGTGCACTTCTTCTTGACCATGCATCCAGCTGTCACCAGTAACTTCCCAAGTCCATCCACCTTTGAGGAGATCCAGTTTTTTAATGGCCCCAACTATCACAAAGGAATTGATTGGTAAGAAACCTGACACATGTTGCCTTCTCCCAGGTATCTCTGTATGTCCACCTTGTCCCCCTTAGCAGCTTCTCTGTTTCTGAACAGCTGTTTTTCCTTGCTTTGCTCAGTGCATGCTTTCTGTTTTCCTAGTAACCCAGCTGTGTAGTCCCAGGAGCAGCACAGGTAGTTTCTCATTTTACTGACTCTTCTCCAGGAGAGTTGTAGGCCTGATTTAGCTTTAAAAATTCAGCATGTCTTTGTTGAATGCACTGCCATCATGAAGTTACTTTTACTTTGACATGCAAAACAGACAGCAGTGTTCTCATTACAAAGTTCTTCATGGTTTCAGAGTTAAAACATAATACTGGAGGGGACAACCTCCCTGCTATTGTTCTCAGGCCTTGACACTTGGAACCACCACTGTGTTCCTTGTGCTGGCTACAGTATCCATATGCATACCTTGGAGTTTACATGTAGAAGTGTCCACCTGGCAGGGAAATTCTAGTGTCACCATGGCACTATTATGCCACTGTGTTTCCAGGGAGAGAAAGTTTAAAGGTGTTCCTTACTCAAAGCAGTAGCTTTGGCTGACAGTGGCACTGGCCTCCCTTGTGTGTGGCTCTGAGGGATGAATGTGTGGCACAAAGGCATTCTGGGATTTCTTTACCCAAGAGTTGTGGGACATGGACTTCTCTAATCATTTAGGGGACTTTTGAAAAGATACTGGAAGATGGTTAGTATTTGAGCAGAGCTCACACAAGTCAAGCACTACAGAGCCAGTTGCACTAGCTGACAGGTCAGAAAGTGAAGGTTTCCATGCACATCCCCTGGAAAAGTCCTCCAGATTGATCTGAGTGTGGCATAGCATGCAAGGGGAGAATCTTTGTATTTAACATGGAATTTGCATTTGCTGCACAGCTTAGATTTGAGCACAGATCAGCCTTCCAGTGCTTCCTAGTCCCTAGCCTGCCTTACCCTCTTACCTTGTTAATCAAAT
Source organism: Anomalospiza imberbis (assembly GCF_031753505.1). Taxonomy (NCBI): domain Eukaryota; kingdom Metazoa; phylum Chordata; class Aves; order Passeriformes; family Viduidae; genus Anomalospiza; species Anomalospiza imberbis. The sequence goes on from NC_089688.1 coordinate 15,137,916, forward strand.
ATCTTACAGTTTCCATGTTACTTATTCAACAAGCTCCTGTGAGGCAGGGCAGAGCTCTTTACCCTGCACCTCAGCTATGGACTGAGGTACAAAGAGACAAATGCTTTAGACAGGTTTAAGCAAGTGGTTGGTGACAAGGCAGGCAGACAATTCTGACTTTACTCTTGGACAAAATGTTTTTCGTGCTAAAGCTTGCAACTGGGACCTTACCCTCAGGTATTTCCTTCCACTGCCCGGGGACTCGGGGAACACACTCTCAGCAAAATACTTTCTTACCTTTGTATCATTTCTCAACTTTCTTTGTCATGTGCCACCACCCCTTTTTGAATCACAGCTCTGCTACATCTGCCCTCCTTTGTTCATCCCCTGCATTCCTGGGGAGGTGGAACTTTGCTGCAGCTGTGTCTCTTGAAGATGAGTAAGGGCATCGTGGGGCTGTACCTTTTCTTGTTGGGCCATGCTGCTCACCAGCATCCCATCTGTTTGGCAGGTACATGGAATTCTTTCCCATTCCCTCTAATGCCAGCACAGACTTCATGTTTGAGAAGAGTGCCAATTACTTTGACACAGAGGTGGTACCAAAACGTGGTGCAGCCCTGCTACCTCGAGCCAAAATCATTACTGTTCTGATCAACCCTGCTGACCGAGCCTATTCATGGTATCAGGTAACTTCCCTGTGCTGTGCTTGGGGGTAAGGGCCACAGAGATATTTCAGTGGGGGGAGGCAGAAAGCCCATGGATGTGCTTCCCTGGAGGTGGCAGGTTCCCTGCAGGGTGTGGACAGATTCACATACAGAGGCTTTGGTGGGTGGCTGTGCTGAGTCATCGGGGTCTGCACTGAGAAGTGTAAGGCAGAATCATGTTCCTGCTCCTGAATTCAGCTTGTGTTTTTCAGCACCAGCGTGCTCACAATGACCCTGTGGCACTCAATTACACCTTCTACCAAGTGATCTCTGCAAAATCCCAGGCCCCGCAGGAGCTGCGCAACCTGCAGAGCCGATGCCTGTTCCCCGGCTGGTATTCCACTCACCTGGAGCGCTGGCTGACCTACTATCCCTCTGGGCAGGTAGGAGAGGGTCTTGTGGAGCCCCTTGCAGGTTTAGTGTGGAGGAGAGGGGAACAAACTGATTCATGAGCATGTGCTCCCCCCATAATTTTAATTTTACCTTCTTTCTTGTCTTTTGGAACAAAAGCCTTTCCTTTCTCCTGTTATGAGTGGGTAAGAAATCAGGCTTGAATACTCCAATTTTGCACTTTATTGTATTTGTAAAAGGAAATGAGTGCAGGAGGATACTGTGGTCTGCTAGAAAGCTCCTCAGTACTGGGAATTTTAGCAAGAACAGCAGTGTTAGCACTCCCTTCCTTTCATCTTGGCAGTCTGCAGTCCAGGGACCCTCTTCAGGCCCAGAAGGTCTTCAGCCACTTGCTGTGGTTTTGTTGCTTTACAGAGAGGCTCGTGGACTCTGCCTCTTGTTAGTTCCCATGTTGTGAAGTCTTCAGCTGTCTGCTGAAGGGAAGGTTTACTGCAGAGATGTCAGGATTCGGTGTTTTGTATATAAATTTGCAAAAATGCAAATGAATAGATGGCGTGGACTATTTCGGTCTCTAAATTGTGAAGAAGTTTCTAAACCGTCTAAGATATCTATCTGTCTATCTATCTATCTGTGATTACTGTGAGTCAAGATATGTTTTTTCAAGTTCTTTCTCCTGCTGGAGTTATTCTTAAGACAGTCTGTAATCCAGCAGAGCTTTATAATGTCCATTTGGTCTCTTATTCTCTGCCCCAGCAGCAGAGCCTGATCTGTACATGACAGATCTGTCAAGACTAAAAGAGAGATGGTAAAGCATTCTTAGCCTTGTATCTCATTGCCTTACTGTTGCTGTGAGGAATGATGGAGCCAAACACACACCTCCTTGTTCTTACTGCAGAACAGTCTTCAGTTCGTGTGATTATTGCTCCTTTCTGTTTTTTGGAGTAGGCAATTTATTAGCACCAGTGTTGTTACTTGTATGACATCTAACAGGAGAATACCTAGCACAATGGCTGCTGACAGAAAAAAAAAAGGTTTCCAGAGACAATCTGTACATGCTGCTGCTGGGCCTTAGTGCTTAGTTACAGGGCATTTGGCTAAAGACAACTTTATTGAGCAAAGCCTGTCATGATGCACTGTTATATATGGTACTTGTGGCCCATATCGTAACTTCTCTCTCTCTGGTGACAAATGGGCCACATCCTCCTGCTGTGTTCTAGAACAGACAGATTTTGGCTGCCTGTACTCACAGGCCAGGGCAGTTAGAAATGGAAGAAGCTCAGAGGTGTCAGCACAAGCTGGTAGAGGCTAAAGCAACTGTTCTTTTCAGCTTCTCATTGTGGATGGTCAGGAGCTGAGACACAACCCTGCCTCTGTAATGGACAACATCCAGAAGTTCTTGGGAGTTACGCCGCTCTTCAACTACACCCAGGCCCTCAGGTAGGGAAATAACTCCGTTTTGGGAGGATGCTTTCTCAGCCAGGAAGCCTGTGATTGAAAGAATACTTCTTGTCTCCAATCACAAGATCTGCCAAGATTTCAGTTATGCCTAACCCTAAAATTAGATTCAGATAGCATGAGATGCTTTGTGGAGACTGGAATCACACCTTGATGTTTCCTGAAATTATAGGGGAAGGACAAGGTTTTGACACTGTCATGGAGAAGAATGAAGTTGTTCACAGCAGTAACGATGATGTTTTTTCCATTTGGTCTTTGTGTTTCAGAAAAGGTGCTGGAATTATTAGCACTCCTTATGCTTTGTGTTATACCTGTATCTGACAAAAAGTAGAGGAGGTATGATAAAAAATGTGTGACAATCTGCTCATATCTTCACCCAGATGGAGATTAGGGCTGCACTGCACAGTTTTGAGGTAAAGAGCCTGTTATTAGAGATGACATGGATTTGACAGGTGCCCAGAGCTGTCTGAGGGAGCATTAGCAGAGGCACCACCTCACTGCTACAGTTACAGGATGTTACTGAGTTGTGACTGTGATCGTGCCCACACTGCCTGTACAGTTAATTTGAATAGATTAAGTGCTGTTGAAGGTGTACTGTGGCTATACCAGTGTTCAGTGGAAACTTTGCAAGCCCACTGAAGATGCTGAATATTGTTCTTTGCAGCTGAAACCTGTTTTCACATCTTCTTTGCTGTCACAGCCTATGCCAACTGAGGATGGTGGGTGGGGATGCATGCATGTAGACACAGAACAGTTGCCCTTTCCTTTCACAGTAAAGAGAGGACAACTAATTCAGTTCTCTACCTACAGCTGTTTCCAAAGGGGTGGCACACAGTTCCCCAGGAGGGAACACATTTAGAGAAATGTCAAGTTACTTGAAAGCTTCACTTGCTGCAGCACATGTGCTGATAGTGAATGGAGTATCTACAGTAGTGGTACTGGCTGGTACCCCTCAGCCAAGGTCAGAATATAGATGGGATTTGTCAGTTTGCCTCAGATTTCTTCAGGGGACTTGCTCAAACCTCAAGCTCACCTTTGGCCAGCTGAAGGCACAGACCAAACCAGATCCAGACATGGTTCCCAACACTGCCTCATGCCTGTGCTTTAGCAAGAAAAGAAACACTTGACTCTTTATAAACAGTCAGGGGATTCTCTAATACTCAGCTATAGCGAGGAGATTTAAAAGAATTTACATACACCAAAAAACTGATTATTATCTTTCCCCCCAGCTGAACAGACAAATTGTGTAACCATGTTACATCTGAAATTCACATAAAGCTGAAACCGTCATTTTGTAATAGATTTCTTGTCAAAGTAGTCCAGTGCTAAAAAAAACCCAAGGAACCAATATCACAAAATAAATCTGTAAAGAAGCACAGAAATAGGAAATAAGTTACTGGAGTTACTTAATTTCTGCTGCTGCTAATTGGGTGTGTGGTTGTATCTTTCAAAGATAAATGTATTTTTCAGATTTGATGAAGCAAAAGGATTTTGGTGCCAGCTGCTAGATGGAGGAAAGACTAAATGCCTAGGAAAGAGTAAAGGAAGGAAATACCCTGATATGGATTCCTTGGTGAGTAGCTGTCTCAAATCTCTTGGCAACAAGAGATGTAGAAACATCCCAGCAAACCCACATGGATTTTCCTACCATCTGTTCTAGGTGACCTGTGGAGCATGTGTTGAAGGTAACATCTTTCATGCTCATGTGGTCTATTTTTTCCACACAGTCACGGCTCTTTCTAAGAGACTTCTACCGGGAGCACAACATTGAATTATCCAAGCTGATGAACAGACTGGGACAGCCCCTTCCAACCTGGCTCCGAGAGGAACTGCAAAACTCCAGCTGGAGCTGAGGGGGACTCCCTTGCCCCCAGTGCCATTGGGACGTGTGGTGCTCCAACATGTGCTATGATGCCATCTCTTGTCAAGCCAAAACAACTGGACAAAGGAGCAGGAGCAGAGAATGTGCATGTGGAGCCTTGCCCCACCCTTGGAAAGGGCTGCTGCCCTGACACTGCCTTGGGGCACAGAGTGCAAGTCACATTCTTGAGTATTAATGGTGTGCTACTACAATTTGACTTTTACTTAAAGAGGAAGGATTTCAAATGCCTGCCCTATTTAGAGCAGGGGAGAGAGCAGAGTTAACACTTTGTGTATTTTTAAATTACTTTTCTCAGTCTATGAAACAGGCACGAGCTGGAGTTAATGTCTTACTCCACTGAGCCCAGAAGTAAAGGCTGAAGAGGGGAGACAACTGAGCCCGCTGCTGAGAAAAGACCAGCAGCCTAATAAAAGGGGAATCTAGTGCAGTGAAGCCCAGCTTTTATCCATAGTCTATTTGGCACAGTGAGGCCCAAAAATGCCTTGCTCCTGCCTGTGCCAGTGCGTGGAGATGGTGGGGACTGCACCTGTGGGGACAGGGAGAGACAGGTACCCTTGTCTCTCCTTATCTGCAGTGCTTTGGGTGTGATACAGTGTCTAGTGACTTTGGTCAATGAATTGCTCTGTTATCTTAGAGAAAAGGTTTGTCACATGTGGTAACATGGCAAGTATTTCTCTGCAGGGATTTAAGACATTTCAAAAGATAACCAAGGAGCAGTGCTCTGTAGAGCACTTGGGAGCTGTGTGTAAATGCAGCACAGCAGCAGGAGGAGGCAAAGCTCAGGTATTGTAAAATAAGGCTGATGTTACAGCTGAAAGCAGGCAATTCAGTTCCCCATGTCTGATCAGCTTAAAAAAAAAATCCCTTTCCAACAGTCCAGTGCCCCTACCACACAGTCCAGTTGCTAGCACTGTTTTAATCTTCTTGCACACCAACAGTCCAAGGAGAAAAGGAAAATAAAAAAGAGTTAAAAGTAAGTATTGTTCAGATATAAAGGGACAGCTTTACAGCTTTGCATCAGAAGTGGCTTCCTATGCCTAAAAGGGGCTTCTGCATACAATAAAGTAAGTACACTAAGGTACTTTGCCTCCTCCTGCAGTTGCTGGATAATTATTCTCAGAGGAAATCCTCCATCATGGTTGTATATATTTTCTTTGAGCCCTCCTTCCCAGGCACAGGTGGTCCTCAGAGAGTGCTGCAGAGGGGCAGGATCCACATGAACAAGTTATGGAAACTTCCACAACTGTCACAAGCCACTTCTCTCTCATCCAGAGAAAAGTTGCTTCAACTGAGCTTTTCCATTGAGCCTTAGGTATTGTGTATTTCTGAATGAATGGTGCATTTACCGTTGTATGTAAATGTATATAGTATGCAATATAGTATTTTATTTCATGGACCCTTGGAAAGGGTTATTTTGTGCAGCCAAAAAACAGATGGAAAGACTAGAAACCCCTCTCTCATTCCTGTTAGAGAGAAAAGCCCAACTTCCTGCACTTGATTCATGTATAGCATCATTCACATTGAATGATAATGAAGAAATTCTTGGCTCTCGAAGCTGAGCACATGTGTCTGAATAAAGGTTAGAAGTAGTAGTAAGTGGAGATTCAATAAATGTACTACTTATTTTTCTTCTTTGTGATGATTTGGAGTGGTGTCATGGGTGCTAAGCTGGTACAAGGGTAAGAAAAACTGAAAATCCTCCTCCCAGCCTTAGAGCCGATATTTGGAAGGCCAACAGTGGTGTTTAACTTACATCTGAAAGAACACAGAAGCAGTGTGCCACAGCTTGCAGCCTGGAGTTTGAGACTCATTCTTACTGGTTTGCAATAGTGGTGACTTTGGGGCATTCCTGGCTACTGCAGTTGTTTCCAGCTGCTGTGCCTGCCATAGCAGAGCTTGGCTCTGTCCCTCCTGTCCAGGTGTGTCTGGCACAGCAGCCCTTACAGTAAAAACTGGAAGGAAAGCATTGTTTTAATACATCCTTGTGAGAGCATTGTGTAACAGTCCTACAGCTCTCCCTTCATCAGACACTTCACAAATAACCCTGGCAGCAGCAAGGCATTTTCACATGCTGCCACAGGAGGTGGAGGATCCCAGGACCAATGATTGTGCTGCTCCCTTAAACGTTTTCCTGCTCTTAATTCATTATATGTTGTCACACAATTACTTCATGCTTTACCTCAGACTATGGTACATCTTTAAGGAGATGCCCAGTAAAAATATATGTGGTATGAGGAATAAATGTTGTGAGGGGCTCAGTAAGTCAGTGTTACTTTACTGGTAATAGTCTGTCACTCAAGGCAGCAAATGGCAACTGTGGAAGTCTCATCTATTTCTTCCCTCACCTAGTTGATTATTTTCTGTACTGCACTAGTTCTTACATGCTAATGACAAACAAAGCACCTGCTATGGTCAGCTCCAAATATAGGATGTCCTTACCTGATGAAGAGCTGTTTTCAAATCTGCTACCCTTCTCTGACAGCACATGGATTCAGAAGCTACCTGCTTTCCAGACATCTCTTCAAAGCTGTGGAATCAAACACTGCCTCCTAAGAGAAGCATGTGTAATATCAGAAGCTCTGTGAAAAAGGCAACAAACCCCATCTTTTTTAGTGAGAGACACTGGGTACTAGATACTGACCCATCTGGCACTAAAATATTCCAGATCCTCACCCTTCCATAGTAGAAACAAATCTCACCTTGCCTCACTGCTGCATAACAGAAGTTCATGGTAACCAGTTCACTTCTAAGACAAAGGAAAATTATAAGCACAAAACAGGACCTTAAGGGTTTCTTTGGTAATGTATTAAAAAGTACTCCTTTAGTCTGATGCAACTCCCATTTAAAAAGGAGTAATTTGACCCAGGAACCAGAAGGTCATGTGAATCTAATAGCCAGGTGCATGAAAGGTGAGAACTGGCAAAACAACAGTAGGAAACTCTTTGGAACCTGTGCTTGCAAACCTCCTCAGGAATTCAATCAGGAAGATACTTAAAAATGTCTGCTGCCTCTTTCTAGTCAGCACAACATTCAGGGAACACTGGTATGAATCTCAACTATAGGGTGAAGACCTTCTAAGAGAACTGGAGAATTTCTCTGTAGGGTGGCAGCATGTATCAATTCTACTCAAAAAGCTGATCTCTGAAAATTGCAATTTTCATTGGATGACAGCACTGCAAAGACATATTTCCGAGAGAAGCTTGCAGCTCCTGGAAGTCAGAATGACACAAAGGAATCTAACAAGCCACTTAACCTCATCCTGATGTTTTTCAGCCCTTACATGCAGTTGGAAAGAAAATCCTTTGATTCTTTGCTAATCATTTTCCTGTATCAGTAGTAACATGGTCAAAAAAGTAATGATAAACAGGTCTGAACCTGCCAAATTAATCAAACAAATCTGCTCAGCCCTCTTGCTGAATCCTGAGGGACTCCTGCCTGACATGGTACAACTGCACACAAGACATCACCACAGTAGCAGCCAACACATACAAGTGTTTTCAGGCTGCCACAATCCAGGAATCCCATCCCCCATCACATAGCAGAAGGTGGATGCAACACTGGTACCTTCTCTCCATTTATCAGTTTGTTCCTTTTCTCTTAAAGGCTTGTGGGGGTTAAAAAACACAACAAACCAAGTAATATTCACCTCTGAAACACTCAGCAGGCTGTTTTGCTACAAAAAGTATTCCTGACACTCATCTCCACTATTCTATGTAGAAATAAAAAGTCTATTTTTAGCTTTAAAAAGCGGCTTTCTTCCAAGTCTTGATTTCTCACCTTTCTCATCTCCATAGCTTTGTCAGCTCTCACATCTCTCCACAATGCTTGTAAACCAGCAGGTCCATAGTGGTGACACCATCGCAGCAGTCAGAATCCAGCTCATGGTTATGTCACTTACAGTGATGGGATCATAAATCAGGCTGGGCCATAACCCCACAGGTCACTGGACAAGATGCTTTTCAGGACTTCGAGAAAAAGTTCCTGGCTGACTTAAATGAGGCAATGTAAGTGGGACATGGAAGGAAATGTCAGGGACCCAGTCCCAGTTGACAATGCATGCTATGTACATATACCAGATATGTACTAGATTTAATGCATTTCCACCATTTTCCCCTTAAAACTCAACTCCTTCATGGCAAAAAAGGAATTGTGCAGTGCAGCCTGGATGGCACTAAGTGGTTATGAATACTCTAACTGGGAGCAGACAATGCCCTCAAGATAAAAAGTCACTTGTTTAGAGAGCACAGTCTTTACGAGAAGCAGAAACACTATTCAGTAATGGCAGCTCCTGAGAGCACAGCATTCATCTCCATGGTGCCCTCAGGGAAAGCTCAAATGAAAACCCTCACCCAGAACAGCCCCAGCTGCGCTTCCAGCTTCCACAAATTAACGCTACTGTGGGAGAGGTGCCTCCACCACCCTGCCCCAAGTGCAAATACCCTTAAAATGGAAACAGGAAGCAGAAATGAGTTCTAAAGCCACATTTGAATTATCCTGGGAGCAAGGAGATAGTGAGGGGGAGGCAGTTTAAAAAAAAAAAAACACCACCAACCAAAAGACCCTGCTTTCACCATAATCATGTCAATGTCACTTAAATTCAGGCACAGAAAGAGAAAACACAAAATATTTTAAATAAACTGTAGTTGAGAGCCATTCGGTCTGTGGCTTAAAAGGGTTTAAAAGAAAAGTCAAACAAGAATCATGGTGAGCAAATGCTGAGAAGTCCTGATGGCTCAACCTTTTACTTTCTGCACCTCAGTTAAAAAAAAAAAGTCAGTAGTAACAGACCACTGTGAGAACATATATCTCTTTTGGCACATTCTCTTCCCAGTTGCATCCTGAAAAATTCATTTTTATATCCTGCCCGTCTCAATGTCTAGGTAAGAAAACTACAAGTTTTCTGCCTCTTATAAAAAACTATTCCAAATTTATGCCACGTTGTTACTGTATAGCTGACAACTTTGACCAAGAGGTGGTGAAAAACTTCATGGGTACTTCAATGCTTACCCATTTCCACTGGCTGAGGTTTCCAATGTTCCACAGAGTACTCCAGCACTGTGTAGCAATAGCCAAGCTGGTGCTAAATAAACTGGGAAAGTAAAAGCTGTATTCTGCTCCAAAATACCACAGTTCCAGAAGGCTTGATAAAAACCAAACCCAAGCAAAAAAAAGTGTTCTGAATGGGCTCTCCAAAAAGCAAAATAAAAATTACAAATAAATATTAAGGACTGTAAACAAAACTAGATGGGGAGCCCACAGGAGGTCCCACTGCCACAGCTGGCCAGCTCCTTCAGACTGCCAACATCATAGCAGAGAGAAGAGAGAGTCAGTCTAAGAAAACAAGTGTTTAATCAGGAAACGAGAAGAGACGAGGGATAAGAAAGTGATTACAGGAGAGTAATACCCCAGCCAAAAGAAAGAGGATTGTACAACTTGTAACAACCAGGATCGAAACATTCTAAGAGCCAGCAGTTCCCAGTGAGGGACACTCCTGAGAAAGAGCTCAAGCACTTCTGGCAGTCTCCAGGCAGCTCAGTGCAGTCAAGGACTCACTGCCCCAAGCTCCAGCCTCTGTCCTCAGCTGCTGCAGAAAGCTGCAGAGGTGGTCCTGGTCCTGCTACTCCAGTCTCAGCTTCTCTCACCAGGAGTTGCTGAAAGGGATGGAGGGACCACTTGCAGTTCCAGCCACTCTCCAAAAGGAGATGGTGTGTGGAGTAAGAGAAGCCCATACAAAAAAAAAAAAAAAAAGTTTACATATTTATAAATGCCAAAATAAATATTTCAGACAGAATCCCCAACCCCTCTAACATGTGCGCAATCACACTGCAAACTGCTCGCAGGACAGCCTCCTGGGGCTCAGGGAAAAAAGCGGTGACTACACCACAGGGCAGCCAGCTCAACTTCCTTCTCATTTCCTGATGCTTCTCAAGCCTGCAGCCCACTGAGAAGGAGGAGGAAGGGCGAGCAAAGCAGAGCACCAACACGCAACAGTGCTGGAGAGGAATGTCATGATATAAATATATCAGATCAGTGGTTTCCAACAAGTTAAAACTAAAAAAAAGACACCAGAAGGAAGGATGGTGTAAATGGAACTACAACTATGTTGGGCAAAGGGTTGTGTGTCCATGGAGCTCCACCTGATGTCATGGTGAGAAGGTGGTCATTTCCAGAGAGACCCTTTGCCACAGCTCCTTTGTCTGCTTGCTGCGCTTTAGGTTCTGGAGAATATCATTAAACTGCATCATGCCCATGGGAGTCAGGCAGAAGGCGCTTCTGGCGCTGCGGATGGCATTCACAAAGTCATCGTAGTCAGCTGGAGTGAGATGGATCAGCCGATGATGGATGTACTGGATGGAAAAAGGGAAAGAGCCTTAAGGCATTTGCACACCATCCTCCTGCTGGTGAAACTCAGAAGATTGGGTTCCCAGGACAATAGGTCACATGGTCCTGCTACCCACTAGTGGTCCCAAGACTCACAGCTCTGACAGAGTAGAGTACCTCCGAAGCAGAAGTGCTGTATCCTACACCCCCAGCACACCCTCTGTGTGAGGGAGGGCAGTGCTCCCTCAGAGCACCAAAACGCAGCACACAGCATCAGCAAGTGTCTAGCTCTATGTCATCAGCACTGTATTGGGCCATAGTACAACGCTAAAGGGCAAGGTAACATTCTACCCCACCAGCATCCAACCCTCACAACCTTTCATTCTGCAGGTTACACCCATCTTGGTCACTGCACATCTCCTTCACTAAGGGACATTGGCTGAGTAAAGTTGACACTAAATTGCTACAAAATATCTCTAGGCTTAATACTGTCACTTCTATCAGCTTCTCAAAGAAGGCCCCAAACCAGCAGGCTTCGCTTTTGAAGTAAAATGAAGAAACTGTCGTGTCTCACAATACCACCTAGGGTGACAGAACAGCTAATCCAATCTGGACAATACGGCTACAGAATCACCCTTTGGTCGTTTATTCAAGAGAAGCAGGTATATGTGAGGTGTCCTGATCGCACTGTTTTAAAGAACAGGCAGCTTTGGTATTCCAGCTGGCTCACTGAAATACTGGCTTCAACAAAGCCTCGGATACCCGTGCTGGTAGCTGACCAAGCCATTTCTACTTTTGGTGACAGGACTGGCACACCAGACAGCCATGCCAGGACTTCGTGAGGAGGGGAAAACAGGCTACCACTAACAAGAAAGTAAAAAGGATGGGCTAGGGACAGGGATAGACAGGAAGCTTGAAAACATAGCAAAGAAAGTTCAGAAGTTAAAAGGTACACATAGCATTTGGAGTGAGGAAGACACAACCACCCCAGCCTTCGTGGAAGAGCACAGGAGGCAGAAGGCCTTGGCAGAAGCAGTACAGTGAGTTCCTTTGCATGCAGCCCCCATACAGTGATATTTATTCCAGTCCTTGCCGAGGAAGAAGGATGCATCAGGAAATGGACCACTTCAGCTCCCAGTGCCCAAGGCCCCTTCCCCGCTGCACATGCACACACAGGCAGCACCTCCAAGGCAGGCAACGGCCTGGCAGCTCTTACAGGCAGGAAGATAAGCCACACTTTACCTGCATATAGGCCTGCTGGCACCTCTGCACCAGCTGATGGAAGGCTGGGGTGCGCAGGTGGTTGTGCACATGGGCAGGGTTGAGCCTCTGTAGAGCTTCCATGATGATCTCCTGGAGCACAAAAGGGCTCAACACCCCCTTGGAAGCACCAACGCAAAACTGATGCACATAGTTTACACCTGCACAGGAGGAAGTCAGAACAACAGTGCTAAGATAACAGACACAAAAGAAATCACACTTCACAGCAAGAACTTGGATCTGGAGCACATTCTTCTCAGTGTAATGCATCCTCCAGCAGGCTTGGGTGAGACAGTCTAGCAAACTCATGGGACAGAGAAGATTCTGCTATACCCATCAGGTCTGAGGAGAGACCAGGTACCAGCTCATTTACTGGTGTTCCCAAAATCACTTTTCTTTACAGGAGATGTGAAAGGAAACTAATGTGGCAAGGTTACTAGAAAGACAAGGATAACACTGTACCTTCTCCACTGTTTCCTGACTGCCCATCAAGGAAGCACCTAGATGCCTCAACACTCAGGCTTTAAGGAGGCTGTAGACTTAAGCTTCCCCACCACTTCCTACAGTGGAGCTCTGCCAGCAGGAGCAGCAGAAGCTGTGCCACTAAACAAGCTGTTTGAAAGGTTTTTTTAGTTCTTACTGCTTATGAAAGAATTTAGAAAGTGAGCTGACAAAAAAGATCCAAGAGCCAAATGGAAGTAAAAATAAGCAACCCCCCTAAAAATAGGTGTTTTGAGTACCTATTGCTATAAAAAGTCTTCACAGAAGGTATAAATATACATAAGAGGAATACCTACAATATAATGGAAATGGAAAAGAAAGAATCTGTATTATAGAATGGAAGAGATACAAGCTCTGAACCCTGTCCAATCTCATGTACTTCATCCAGTGACTCAAAATTCAACAGCATGCCTACAGAACCCAAAAATGGGACAAATGAGTGGATGAAAGAGCAGTAGGGATCTTCTCTCAGGAATGGGATTGATATCAGGCTCGCCCAATCTTTGACGTTTCACTCCTTCAAGAGCTTTTTCCCACCATTGCCCAAATCCCAGCAAGTGGATTTCTGTTAAGTACTGCTCTGAGCCTTACCTAACTTTGCAGCTAACCCAAGTAGCCATTTTACATCCTCAGTGTAGGGCGGGCTGCGGGAGAAGTTGTTGGGATGGTCGTTGTGAGCTCTTCGGCCAAGCATCTCCAGAGCCAGCATCCCTGTGAGAAAGGGGCAGCCACAGTCAAGCAGCACTTCTGCCCAGTAAGGCTCAGCCTAGCATTTCACTCACTGCAACATAACCTGACTGGCCTGCCCTTCACCAACAGAAAATTCCACAGCTGCAGAGTCCAGACAGAAATAAAAGGCCAGTCTCGGAGCCTGCCAGCACAGGAACTATCTTCAAGAACATCTGGATCCAGGCACAGCCCTCACCCCTCACCAGAGCTGCAAGAAGACACTCAAGCATCTAGGGCAGCGTCAAGCAGAAAGCCCCAAAGGCTGCACTACAAGAGATGTCCTGAAAGCAAAGCTTTTGATTTTTATTTTGCAACAGAGAAGCTACCCAAACCAACCTGCTCTGCAGCAAAGACAGCAGGCCACCACTGAGTTACAATATTGCCAATCTGCAAACATTTCACTTATGCCATTACAGTTTTTCAGACAAATCCACCCATTTAAACAGTATTCAAATACTAACACGTGCCACGTCCTGATCTTCCAGACCGCCTTTCCCTGCCTGTGCCTCTCTCTTATTCAGGTTATTAAACACCCTTCATGGCATGCCATGTAGCACTGATATTTTAAATGACATCTGCATGCCTTTCTAGCTAATGAGTACTCTCTATTCTAGCTGTCAACAAAAAAGTCAAGCTTTCCTTCCATTTTCTTGCCGTTTCTCTTTTTTTACTTATTTTAGAGGCTTCCTTCTCCTACACCAAGTATCCACTGGGTTGAATCATGAGTATGTACAAGTACCTTACTACTCACTACTACAGTAGTTTACTGCAATCTAAGCTTAATCCCAAACCCTAAGACTGCTATCCTTTGTACCAATGGTAATTCAGGCAGAGACTCTTATTTTCTCATAACCATTGTGACTGGAAAAGGAATGCTAATTACATACCCACTCTTCACTAAATATAAGTTCCCTCTGCATCTATCTTCAACAAATAACTGGAGAGGCACAGGGCACTTCTTTGTGCATCTGAAGACTCAGCTGGTATTTAACTAGTGGTGTGGCCTTCCCCATCCATGAGCAGGAGCCAAATATCATTTTATCATATAGTCACAACTTGCACAGCCCTATTCAGGCTCTTTTATGTACATCTGCTGAAAAGCAAGACTCATCCCAGGTTTAACCCACTTAGCTTTCTTTTCTGCTCTGATGGTCCTGAATAGCAATTGTTCAATCTTACAATGCTTTGCCTTCATTTTTCAACTCCACATCTGATCATCAACTTGCTTTTCCCATGTCCCTCAGGTGCATTCACCCCCAACAGGCATAGCAGCAAATTGCCAAATTGACAGTGAAAACCTGCAGCCTTGCCCTGAATCCCTCTGAGGGGAACTACAGAAACCCACTTGGCCATCCTTACCAACTCGGTATGCAGAGTGGAGGTAGTGCAGACCCTGGGGGCTCACAGGCTGACTGTGCTGCTCATCCTCGGCAGGAAAACCCCCCGTAACAAGGGAGTTGGGCTGTGAGGACAGAGTTGTCAAGGAAGCACCCTGAATCGCTGGGAACGTTGATCCTGCATGGACACTGCCTACTGAAGAGAGCAAAAGAGCAGCATTAGGACCCAGCACCAGCCTAAAAGAAGGTTTACTTGGGACATCATCTCCTTCACCTGACTGCCCCTGCCAGTGTAGGGTTATATTCCCCTAAACAGAACAATACAGCAACCAAACCCCACAGGCTTACAACTGAAATACAGTGGGCCAGGAATAGCTCTATTCTGTTTGCAAGGTGGGCCTAACCGGGTCGGTTACATGTGTGTCCACTTCTTCTGCAGTATCTCATGAACAGGCACAAAATCCATGTTTTACTTGTAAACGTGCATGTTGATTCAAAGGCATTTGCTATTAATAAATAAAACATTCAGTTCTGATTTCTTGTCCAAGGAAACAATCATGTGTATGCCTACACCTGATGAGAAACTGCTAGGAAAATTACTGAGCAGGAACAGAATTAAGTCACTCAAAGATCAAGTCCAACAATGCGAGGTTCTTCAACTTCAGCTGTACAACAGCTGCCACTCCGTTCAGGAAGGCCGTTACTGGAGGCTGACCTCCGATTTGTCCCTGGAAAGAACAGTCACTGCACACACTGGCACCACGTATCAACAGTAAAAACAGCAAGGAGACGTGAGAAGTTGTCACCTTCAGACACTTAACTATTATGAACAAACTCAAGGGAAATGACAGGTTTCAAATGCATTGCATTGTACCACCTAAACTTAGACAGCAGTAAACACTAAGTCACCAAGCTGCACTCTGACAAGACTCAAATTTACCTGTCCCTCTCAAGAAAGGTACAAAGAGTAAAAAGCAGGGTTTGCTGGAGAACTCCAGAGCACAGATGCCATTAGGTGTGTGCAAACTGTTATCCGTATTTCACAGCTTCTCTGTGATGCTACTACACCAGCTTGAGCAATGCTGTAAGTTCCTCTTTTTTCCCCCCTCCATGTTTTCTAGTGAATAGTTGAATACCTGAGAACAATGCGTCTCCCTGGAAAGACCTGTCTAACCTCCTCAACTAAGGAGACACAGGGTGCCAAACAACACACAAAGCAGGGCAAAATTCATACTGCATTTGAAGTCTGGCCAAGGAGAATAACCCGTAAGAATGAGGTAAATTATTGCCAGAGCTCAGGCATCACCACACGATTCTGTACTTCAGGAACAGTGAAACAGTATTGTAAGAACTGCAAATAAGTTTATGGAAGCTGTAAACAATGGCAACTGGAAAGGATGTGGTTGTTGTCTCCTTTTGGTATTTTAAGTGTCCTAGGATGAATTAGCACTTCTGGAAGATTCATAACTCTTTGGAGGAGTACAGAAATGGTTTCTCACAATGAAAAGTCATAGCACCAGATTATGACTAAGGCTGGCAGCTATCAGATCCTAAGGCCTTCAAGACTGGAGGCCTTTTATTTGTTTTTGTGGTAGCTTTCTAGTATCAAAATACAGGATAAAAAAATAACTGAAATTATTCTCCCGATACTCTGAATATGAAGGAGACCAACACAGCTCTTCAGTATTTTTCCACATACCAGTCTTCCAGCACCTGGTGAGTTGCAACACACTGAAAACAGGGAAATATTACAGCCTCTCCAATGGGGGGTTTGCAGAGATTGGGGTCAAGCATGACCCACTGGTGTAGAACTCCATGGCAATGACAGCATGTCCACAATCCAGTCAACATCTGTTGTCCCAGTGCTACACGCTACTTCATGGATTTCCACCATCACTCGAGCCCTAGCAAAACAGTTTAGCAACCATTCCAAATGCTATTGACATGACTTGATAAAGCATCCATCATCTCTGATTGTTCCATGTTTGGGCACTGGTTGCCTCCAATCCTTTCAGGCAGAAAAAGACATTTAGTAGTGCTTCTGTAGCAGAGTTCTGCCTCCTTCCTGCACTCTGTTCACCTGACCCAACAGAATTACATGAGTCTGCTCAAGATCATCTATGCTCACCTTGCCCAAAGGAGAGCAGAAATTAAGCTCTTACAGGTTAGAAGTCAGAAAGACCACAAGGGCTCCAAACATGATTTATTCTTGAGGCTAAAATAATCTCATACTGGAAATTCAGCTGAAGTTTCCTCTCTGCTAGCTGTATCAGGCCCCTCGGGAATCCCAGTACCCCTGAGCATGCACACCTTTAGAATGGTGTGCATTTGGCCAGAACCTTTCAGTGCAAGAACCCTCGTTCCACTTGTAATCAATGAGGAACAGGAGCTCATGGGGGGAACAGCTAAGAGACAGTAAAGAAACCTCTGCTCCCCTGCCCAGAGCTGTAACTTACGCGCTACATTGGAAGACAGCGACAGTCCCGTCTCACTGTGATAGGGATGCACCGCAATCTGCGTCATGGAGGGGACGGGCACGCCAGGGAAGGACACTGCTGTAGCTGCCAGTGACGGTGCTGTCACTGAGTAAGGGTACTGCGCCCCTATGAATGCCGGATGGACACCCTACAACAGAAGGTACAGAACAGTCGCGCCTGACCACTCAGAAGTAATTCAAAACATCGTGTCCCCACACAAGCCCCAGAGCTTGAAAAGACCAGTCTGAAGGAATCAAAGGAGGAAACATGCACGAGCATTACATCTGCTTGCTCCTCCTCCTTCTAAAAACCTAATCATTTTGCAGAAAACCACTGCAAAACCTTCAAAAATAGGCAAAGGTTAAAACAACCTTTTTTGGTTTTCCCAGCGTAGTCTCTGTTTAGCCTGCAAGCTCTCAAGAAAACAAGCTTTCCATCCAGCACCTCCTGAGAAACTACAGAGCAACAGAAATTAAGAACTACTGATGTATCATATTTTATATTCCCTTGAGACTTTAAATGCAGCCACAAAAGGCTCTTTATTGTGCAAATGCTGAGCTGGAGGGCCAAAGTAAGTGTCACCAACTGCCAAGTGAGAGCAGAAGCTTGATCTCAAGTCATGACAGCTCTAAGCCCCATGTTCTTCCCACTCCAACATACTCCCCCAGAAGCAGCCACCCAAGGTCACGGTAAATGAACAAGGCACAGCCAAAACTCACCTGCGGATACGCCGAGCCAGGGACCGGGAAGACAGCTGGGCGCGGCATGTGCTGGATAGTGTGTCCAATATACTGGGGGTTACAGGGGATGTGAGTCTGAAGGGTGGTGTAAGGGTGGAGACCCTGCGTGTGTGTATGCGCCATTGCTGGCCCTGCCACTGTATGCTGCTGGTACATGGTTGACCCCACAGAGATCACTGGCATGACAGTTGCTGCTGCAGTTACTGCAGCTGCCACTGTCACCGTGGTTGGCTCTGAGGTCACCCGGCTGTCTGCCAAGCCACGTGCTGCTTCAGACGCGGCCCGTGCGCCACCGGCACTGCAGCCAGTGGCACCTTCTCTCTGGGCTGGGGTCCCACCAACAGTCTGTTCATAAAGCCAGTACCACTGATGAGCTACTTCAAAGAGGACTTCTGGGTACACACCACCTCCTTTAGCTGCCTCTTCTACTGCCATGCAGGCCTTTTCCAGCATCAGGTTGTCCTGGGAGCAGTGAAACAAAAGAAGTTAGGAATGTAAAATGAGAAACACAAGAAGGAAAAACTACAAGAGGGCAGAAGTACAAGGCACTCTAAAATGAGTAATACTATGGGGACCAGCCAGATGCTATGCAGCAGAATAACCAGTGTTATTCATGAAACTTAAGAAATCCAGAGACCTGGGATTAAGGCTGGGCAGTAGCAAAGGAGCCAACCCCACGGGTAACAAGAGCACATCCCTGATGCTAGAAATCACTAGCTGGGGGCTGCCATATGATGCTCACCTGTTCCTTACACTGCACCAGAGCCCTCTGGATCTCATTTGGGTTCAGAGCATGGGCATGAGGCAAGCAGCTGAGTGCCAGTTCAGCAGCTGCCCGCACCATGTTGGAGTCTCTGGCCCGTGAAGCTCTGTCTGCCAGTGATGCCACCTCTGGGGGAGTTAGATGTCCATCCCAACACTCCACCAAGATGTTCAAGGCTGCGCTACCAATCTCCATGGCCTGCCCTATGGAGAAGAGTGAGAGAGACTCTCACACCACTGTATGCCCAGCACAGTTACAGTCAGCTTTCTTTCAACAGCAGGTGCACTCTTCACTTCCTTCAGGAGCAGTGACACAGCCCAGTTGCTTCTGGGTTCACATCAAATTTAGGTGCTTCCTCCCAAAACACAGGACAAAACAAGAGCAATCAATGATCAAGTGGTGAGTGAGAACACCATTACCTAAGCTAAAATGCATTGGAAATAGCAAAAAGTACTTGCTATAGCTGATTTTAGTACCCACAAACCAGTCTGAACTGTCAGACTGTCAGTCTATTAATTCATGTCAGGAAAACATGAATTTTCAAAGGTGTGTTTTTTTAGGCCTCTAGAAGCCATATGGACAGGTGCAATCAGAAGGAAGAGGAAAACTGAACACAGCCAGAGAGCACGTTCAGACTTGTCTGTCTCTTCAGCACACTTCTGAAGGAGAGGTAAAGACCAGTCTCTGTATGAGAAGTGGGCTTTTTAGACTGAAGCATGTTGCAGTACAAACAAGAAAGGTCACAAGAACTTTCCAGGCTAAAGTAACCACCACTGTGTAAATCACTGCTGACCAGCAACTACTGCAGCTGTGTGAGCTGCTCACATGGCTCCTACAGCACATCAGTATCACCATTTTCAAGAACCAGCTTGCCTCTCTACCCCACTTTCCTGCCCAAAAGTTAGCCTCCCAATAAAGTTTTGCTGTAACCTGTGATCCAAGAGACATGGGAGGAATAAGTTCGAGAGAGCCAGTTAGGAGACACGAAGTTGTGCAGCCCTAGTGCATACAGCCCAATCTCAAAGGCGCAGAGGTGAAGGTTGCGGTGTGGTCCCTGGTGCCCACCACTGGAGGAAGGGTGGGTGAAGATAGAGGTACTGCTGTTTCCACCTGCTTTGATAAGGACTGTCTTGGCCAATTCAAAGTAGAAGTGAGCAGCTGCCTCTGAGGGCTGGTTTGGGACATGAGGAGCATGGCTCTCCAGCCGCCTCCCTTTATACCTAGAAGAAAGACAGGAATCTTTCAGTTAAGTACCCCAAGTTTGCCAGCTGGAGCTCCTGTCTTTGGGGTCCAGAGGAAACAAAGCAAATTTTCCCCATAAAGTATTTCCCAAGGCACACGTGCCATGTCCCCGACATCAGGTCTAGAGGTTGCCTCTGTGCATTGGTATTATTCATTACCTGCCAACTTCCACAGTCTTTGCACGGGCTCCCCCACTTGCTCTCCTACTGCCACTGGAAGAGGAAGATCCCAGAGAATCACTTGAAGAACTGCTGATGCTGTCACTGTCCTGTCCTCTGCCCCAGGATGTTGTTGCCCAGCCCCCACGTAGGGGACGCCGACTGAGCGTTGGAGAACTGTCAGAGGTGGTTTCAGGAGCACTGCTGTCAATACTAGCCATGCCTACAACACCAGAACCAACACAGAAATGTCACCAGGGTTGGTAAATGCAATGCATGAATGTAAACTCCGAACCGTATCACCTGAGTACCAACTAAGATCAGTTGTGTCACTGACTGCCTTAGGGCTGACAGGCATTCATTGTAAATTAAGAGAGATTAAATCAAATCAATTTGGCCACAGACACGAGTGACATTTTGTAATTCTTGGATTAAAATGCAGACGAGTCCAAGAACATGGCATCTTTATTTCCCTCTTCACACCATCACAGCCCCTCACTCCACCTGCCAAGTTTTGTGGCAGAGTGTAACAACAAGAAGCAAAAATACATACAAAGTCAAGATGCACAGATCACATGAATAGGAAGAAAATCCTTCAGATACATGCTGCACAACCTTCACATCCTCTACCTCTAACTTATACCCTTCCCAAAAGAAGTGTAGAGAAGCAGCAGCTTCATTGAATTTGTTTCTGGATCCAGGAGCACAGTGCTGCACTTCCAGATTCAGCAGACATTCAGCTCCAGGTATCTAATCCATCACACAGAACATAAGTGCTGCAAGAAAGGCACGGTAACTTGCCATACAGAAAGGTGCAGGAAATTTATGGAGCAAATCTTATTTGTCCATGTCAAGCACCTCTCTGACACTTAGCTGCTTCTGCTGTACAGGAAAGGCTGACAAGTAAAATCCCAGAGTCATAGAAAAAGTTGCTCAAAGTCCCACCCAACCTGGTCTTGAACATTCCCAGGGATGGGGCATCCACCACTTTTCTGTGCAACCTGTTCAGAGCCTCACAACCCTTACAATAACTAACTTCTTCCTAATGTCCAATATAAATCTCTCATCTTTCAGTTTAAAGCTGTTATCCTTTGTCATATCACTACATGTCCTTGTAAAAAGCTCCTCTCTGGCTTTCTTGGGTACACCCCAGCAGACTGCCTAAGAGAGCACTAGATGCTGTATGAGCTAGTCCATTCCCACCTGTGTGTTTCTTCTTCTGCCTGACAGGTGAACCCCAGCATCTCCCATTATATCCACCTCGGTTTCCAAGGGCCAGACGACTGGGGACCTTTCCCTCTTGTTTCAAAACAGTGGCCTCAGCAGCTGGCTCACAGGGGGACCTCTGAGAGCTCTCTGCATAAACAGAACAGTGACAAGGTAAACATCATCTTGTTTCTCTATCTCTAAAATCAGACATGGCCATTTAAAAGATATAAATACCATTCATTTTATAAAAATCCTTTATCTTTTGTTGTTTGTGAGCAGGATTATCTCAAGTTTTCTTTCAGTTATAAAGTAGATCATCTGACACCAGGCCAAGAATATTTAACTCAAGATTTGGAAAATAGGCTGTAATTATGGAAAATTTTAGCATAGCTGTTATAAACCACTTCTTACCCTGTGTA
This sequence comes from Anomalospiza imberbis, assembly GCF_031753505.1. Classification (NCBI taxonomy): domain Eukaryota; kingdom Metazoa; phylum Chordata; class Aves; order Passeriformes; family Viduidae; genus Anomalospiza; species Anomalospiza imberbis. The sequence goes on from NC_089688.1 coordinate 15,159,443, forward strand.
CTCTTCTCCACAAAGTTCTCAGGACTGCTCTGGACTGCAGTGCTTACAGCGGCTTGCTGAGTGACAGAAGTCCCTGGAAGCTGCTGGATAGCTGCAGCAGACTGGGCAGCATGTTTGGAAGGAGATTTTTGATTGGCAACTGTAGGCTTGCTGGATGAGTAGAAAGAACTCAGCGTCTGTGGTTTGTGAGTTTGACTCTCTCTGTCCAGGAGTTTGTCTAAAATCTTTAGCAACAAGGAAAAAAAAAAGGCACTCAGCAGAAGGGTAAGAGACCAAGCATTACACTAAGACAAAGAGGTAAAATACCAAATCAGCTTCCTAGTGGACAACAAATTTCATTTGATGGAGAAAAAAAGAAAACTTATTTTCTAGAAAATATGCATCATCTTCCAGCACCAAAGAGCAATGCAATGCACAGTTGAGAGCCATGTGGTCTGCATTACTTGAGGAAGCAAAGACTCAGTAATAACACATTTGTACTTGAAACAGCCATTAGCTTTACTTGAAGAGCACCCAAAACTCACAGAAAATTGCAATTCTGGTATATCAAGGACAGAATGGAGAATTCTAAATTTAGTTCTGCCAGATATTGTTTAAGTCAAAAATTTCATGCTCACCATTCAGAAAATCCTGTCATACATTACCGAGAAACTGGCAAAGCCACTAGAGAAACTAGAGGCTTTATACTGGCCTACAGTAACATTTTTTTGTCGTAATTTATTATGTAATTGGGGAACAATGCATCACCACATTCTAAGGGTTTGTCCACTTCTACTGTTTGTTCTCCATACTTAATCAACACCAGAAGTCTGACAGCCCATTTATGCGCAGATTATTGATATCACAGTGTCCCTGCTATTCCCTGAAGAAGAGTATAGCAAAAATGCTTCTCTTTTAGGAGACAAAAATACACTAATAATGTAGTTCTTGCTGTGTAAGAGGATTTCTGAATTTAAAAGATTAATAAAACCCTTTCTGAAGCTTCAGCAGTTTTCAATTTTTTTCTTCCTGTAGGGTGAACAGGCAAAGTTTTACTCTCTCTTGCATAGGGAATTAAGACACAGGTGGACTGAACTAGTATATCAAAGAGGTGAGAGGTTAAGAAACAGAGGCTTTGCTAGCTATACTGCTCTACAAGCCAATATCCCTGCAGCAAAACATATGCAATTCCCAGACCACACACAGACTGCACAGCAACAACCCTTAGGAGTGGACTTGTCTTAGCAATAAAAGCAGTGACAGCACATCTCCTGACTGGATCTTAAGAAACCTATGGAAAGAGTGCCTCTCTCCCTGGGCAATGCACTCTGTACAATCAGGTTTTGCAGCAGTGGATGAATATAAATACCACAACAAAGCTTGTAAAACATCAGTATGTGACACAGCAACTTACACTCACTGGCAAAACAATCAAATCCATGAAAACCCAAACCTTCCTTCTCCCCCTCCCCTTTCAAAGCAAAACTCACCTTCTTCAGCTTAGACTGATCATCCTTGTAAGTAATCATCAGGGCTAGTGCCAGATCTCCTTTCTCCCTTCGTGTGCCTTCACACAACAGAGGATGTTCTGCTTCACTGACAGTTGTTTTCATACCTGCAGCCCATAAAAGAACATGAAGAGACAAGTGAGCTCATGGGACTACACTATATCCTGAGAGCTGTCTATACTTCAGACTGTTTTAATCACCTCACTGTTATAGGCAAAAAAAAGATTTTTTCTGTTAACTTCAAAAATAGGCCATGAATAAAGAGAAGCTGCAGTCTGTCCCTAGAATACCAAGTTAGCCACAACTGTTAGAACATCCAGATACTAAAAGGCCACAGGAAGAGTCCAGGCAAGCCTACAACCCTATCTTGAAACAAACCTTTTGGTTTCTGCAGATGCTACAAGCCAGCATTCCAACACCATAAAAAACTCATCATCTTTCTTTCAGAAATGAGGCAACAAACAACAGGTCTTGTCTAACCCATTTTATCCTTTTCGCATACTGCTTTAAAACACACAAACAGTATTGTCAACATGACATGTATATAATCACTGCTTTGTTGTTGAAGCAAATGAGGCAAGAATTCACAACTATGCTAAGATCCTGAACTATATGATAGTGCTTGAGAGTACTTTTGCTAGTCTTTCACTACCATTGTCTAATCTCTTCAGAAATTACTGCCTTTTGTTCTCTGAAACTGTTCATTTCCACTGAAGTCCAGGCAATACATATTTCATGACAAAAGAGAGAGCCGAAAGGTAGAATTCATGTTGCTACCTAAACACTGAGTTCTCATCCAGTATTCTCCTTCCATTTTTTCACAGCTTTGCAACGATACCTCAACCCTGGCATGTAGAATCCTGCATCTGGTTCTGTCAAACTCTGCAAACGCTTCTATTTCTGCCCCAAACTGGAATGAACTACTAACTCTCACCATTCAAAATGGGAAAGCATGCACAACATGGACAAAGCAGACTTTTCTTGTAAAAGATTCTTACCAAGAGCAGCAACAGCTGCCTCAAAACCAAGCTCTTCATCTCCAGGCATTTCATTATTCCAATTACGGCTTGGGGGTCTAGAGCCTGTAGGAGAAACCACTGAAAGAAGACAACAGAATTAGTATTCATCTTTCAAAACTAAGGCTTCAAAGCAAAAGACATTTCTGAGAGACATTTTCTGAAAAGACATTTTCTGAATTTGCAGAGCTTCCTGTGGCCCTGTTCTTAGTCTCATGCCAGTTTCCTAAGACCACAGCACCTTACAGGGTTTTTTTCCCATTTCTTTCTCTGAACTCAGAAGGCTCCAAACCAGTATACTGCCAAGTCAGTCTTCTAATCCCAGGTTGCTGTGTTCTTTTTATATACCAGATATATATTAGCTTCCTCCAAATATAACCAGCATAAAAGCAGCAAAGTCAGTAATTTATAACTATTTTACAGACACAGATAGAGTGTTGAAATGTCTTAAGTAGCAGTTGTTTTCAAATGTAGGCAGAAGGAGAAACAGTTCCACTGGGGAACAAAATAGCTGTAAAACAATGTAAAGGCAAGCGCAAACAACAGTGCACGAAGAATTAAACTTTGGTTGTTCTCATACAGAAGACAGTTTCTCTTTGAAAATCCCTCAAGACCTGGCATCTCAGAATATGCCCTGCACACACTCAGGCCAATGCAGTCAGTACCTGGAGTGCACAGGACATCAAATATAAAGCTTGCCAACATCAGAGGCAGGACAGGACGGTAATCACACAAGGTCCCTTCTCGCAGTTCTTCAGCTCTTCCTCGAATAGTGTTCATCTCATTGGTGCCCAAGGGGATCTTCTTCAAGAGGGCTGCAATCTCAGACTCCTGATAAGCCAGCTTCACCTGGTAGTATTCACAAGGAAACAGAATAAAAGTTGTCAACAGTACAGTCCCCTGTGGGGAGCAGACCATTTTCCCCTATACATAAAGTACAGCAATAGTTTTTATTAGTTTATTAAATGATAGCAATGCTTACCAGCCCTAGCCACCATTGCCATTCTCTCCACAATGAAAACAGGTTTTCAAATCTACTAACAGTCTTGCTTCATATTTATACACAAATTTTTTTACTCAAATGATCACTCTCTTCAGCTGCATACAGGAAAAATGCATCAGCTCTCATAAGAACATCAGCAGAAGTATCTGACTGGATAGGCCAGTGGAAAAGGTGGTTACTTGTAATTGTAGGAAAAAAGGATGCTATGTTTAAGTGATACACCCATTTGAGACACCAGAGACTGATTAGCAGAAGAACAGGCACAGCTGCAGCACACATGCCATCAGGATGAAGACATTTCACTACTCTGTGACTGTATTCTCTCCATACTTAACATGTGAAAGTAATAGTTTTCTCTTAGGTAGCAAGTGACTGCCAAACTCACAATCTTCTAATCAGACCATAAGAAGTACAGATAATTGTAGTTGGTGGATAATTAGCAACAATACACACTCTAAGGGACTGAACAACCCTGCAGTGAAAAGCAAAGTAACTGTAAATCACACAGACATGGTCTTCACTGGACACTTTTTTTCAAAGCAGGAATCCTCATAGTAATCAAGAGCATCCAAAGTAATATGCTTGCTTGCCAGTGGATGAGGTATCAGCAAAACAACAATTTTCAAACACATAACAATTGCACCAATTCACCCTAAGGAATAACTTTCAAACCATTTCACCAATGCAAATATGGACAAATATGGATATTTACACATTACTTTGTTTTCCCCACATTAGCAAAGCAAAATGAAAACATATTTAAGATAAGAACTAGGCTGTTCCAATTAAAATAATACATTCATAGAAGACTTTGTACTCAAATATTTTCAGACCTATGTGAAATCAAAGACCTGATGACACATGAGGTCTGAGCTTCCTATCAGTGAAGGTAACAACAGCTGAAGTGATATTGCTAATAATTTTTTTAGGAGATCAATATGTCCTAATGGGATGTGCACTCGATTTCATTCCATTGCAATCCATTTTAAGAAAACATATAAAAGCACAACCAAACTTCAGGTGCTGAAATTCAAACCATGTGAGCAAACACATTCCAAGAGAACAACATTTATGGACACCGTCTTTGCGAAATTTCATTACCTCCAGAGCCTTGGTAGAGGCAGGCGGTCTCTGCAGCTCCAGAGCAAACATTCCTATTCGGAAGGCCAGGTTGTGGTACTCCAGCCGCTCACTCAAGACAGTCAGCAAGAAAGCAGCTTTAGATAAGGTGTTGGTTGCCATCCACGTCTGCTTGCTGGTTGACACCTTGTTCTTTTTGCCCTGTTTGAGGAGGAATTTGTCACAGGACACTGTCCTAAACATCCTAAATGATTCTATGTCCTTTTATCCTTTGCAGTAATTATAGACAGGAGAAATAATAAAATACATTTAGATTTTGTTTCTTCTGCTAAGGAATCTCAAATTTCAGTGGTTACCACTGATCATTGCTTCCCCTATGTCACCCCAGCACAACACAGTGAAAGAGCTGGCCTGTGGACAAGACATATGTTCCCTATTGGACTGATGCTGTGCAGGCAGATGTCACACGCCTGTCCCTTCCAAGGGAACCTTTCTATACAGCAAACACTGCTGAGTGTCACTACAACTGAGTTTCCAGAAGTTTATCCTTACGTCCAGCCCTCTTATCCTGAAGCAGCAAAACTACTAACATTTCCAGTGACGTACGCTATGAAATAGGAGACTAAAGTTTTGGGGAGAATCACAAGAAACAGGGTCACCTGCACAGAGCTGCACTAACATCATGACTACTGATGGTCGCTGCCATCTCTCTACCTTAGTTGGTGGCTGCTCCACTTTGAGATCTGGGGGGTTGGCCAGTAGGTCCCTGGCAAGCTCTACAGTCAAGCGGCAAGCCTCATTACTGTATCCATGTGCATACAGTGCCTCTGCACAGGCAAACAGGATCTGCAAGAAGGAACAAATGGTCATGTTCAAATCACACTACCCCGGCCTGGAGTTAGCCTGCTCAAACCACTTGTCACAAAGACTGCAAGCACAATTCACGACTAACTTCAGCAGCAGGTATTCTCAGACTCATCCTTGCCTAGTCCTTCAGCACCACTCCTTGAAGCACTCCTCTAAAAAGCCTTTTCTTACATTATTAAGTCCTGTCCTCTCTCCAAGTGCTATAAAATCAGAGAATAGCTCAAAAAACACTAAACCTCAAACTACCACTATTTCCATGCGTGGTCATTTGGCTGCTTGGTTATATAGGTGCAATCTGTAAACACATTTTGTGGTTATTACAGGAATAAGACAGTTTGTTTAGACTGCTTCTCCTTTCCAAAGAGCTTCTGCTTAAATGGTTGGATTTAATTCTTTCTTTCGTAGTATACCTCAGTCTCATTTTTAATTCCAGATAATTTTTGCCTTTTCCAAGGGTGAGACTAGGTGAAAAGTACACACTGTCTTGTCTATGTTTGTAGATCCTGGAGTGTGAGATGGGACTAACCAAAACTGGGACAACACTTGCAGTTAGCACAGAAATAGGGAATCAAGCTTGTGGGAGGCAGACATATGCCACCATCGCATTAAGCTTGTAGGTAACTTAAGACACAGTTGGTTATCACAACATTTTAATTAAGCACTTGATTTAACAAAATTCTAGGTTAAGTGTGACAGCTATGAGGGTGGCGAGACCATGATTTATACAACACATAAAACAGCAAAACAGCATTTTGAACTAGATTCAGCTCACCTCCATCCGGTTCTCCTGTTCCAGAGGCTTTATACCAGCAAATATATCCTGCTCCTCTTCAATTCCCCCTTCAGCTTTGTCATCATCTTCCTTGGCTACCTCTTGTGGATTCAGATAGTATACCTGGTAATCATCTTCCTCTTCTCCATCATCCCCTCCCCCTGCTGCACCATTCTCTCCCACTTCTTGTGGCTTCAGACTCACACCACCAGAGTTCTCATCTGCAGAAGGCAGGTCATCATCGCCACTACCCATCTCCCCTCCAGGATCCTTGGGTGGTTTTTTGGCCATGGAACTGCTCCTGAGAGCAGGCTCAGGTCCCTCGGAGAAGTACACTCCACCATCCTCCTCAAAGGCATCCCTGTAGCTCCTGCTCAGTGGACTTTCTGTAAAACTAAAGGTGTTGCTGGCTTCTGCCCCCAGTGCCAAGCTGCTGTCATCCAGGCTCATCTCTGCCAAGTCTGGTTCCAGAGAGCTGTCCTCACTGCTCATACGGCGTTTCCCACTGTGTTTACTGGTCAAGCCTTTGCTCACTGGCAACTTTGCTTTGTTCACTGCAGTCTTATAGACGGCTTTATCCCCTTCTGCCGAGAGCCGTCTCAGAACCCTCTGCGGCGTTTCAGAGACAACTTTCCGCTTTCCAGTGAGTTCTTTCGGACGAACTGCTGGCTCCTGGGGAGAGGGCCGCAGCCTGTCCCCGGGCTGCACGCACTGTCCCCCGGGCTCCTGGCCGTGGGTCCTACCAGCCTCACAGGCACTTTCTGCACACTGCAACCGGCAGCTCCTCTGTTGGATGGCCTTTACCCAACAGAATGAGTTCTTCTTGTCAGTGCTGCTATATGTAATCCCAGGAATGGGATAAGCTTCCTCCCAGTTGAAGTAACAGGCTTCTACAGCTGGCTTGAAACCTTGGAAGAGCTTCTCCAGTGATTTCTTGTGCTGACCCCTCTTAACATTATCTATGACTTTCAGCTGCCACTGTCTGAGCTGTGAGCAAAGATCCCTGCGCCTAAGAGAAGGAAGAGGACAGGTTAGGAAGCAAACACAAAAAACACTTGCAACGAACTACAACTTAACCCACAGAACACCTCCTTCCTTTGGCCAGAAACATCATCTGCTGAATTAAGCTAATGCTAAGTACAGACAACACTAATAAGAAGATAGGCTGAAAAAAGCAAACAGGTATATTAACAACTGAGTTCTAGACAGGTTCATGATCCAGAAACAAAACACGAGCATTACCAACATGAAGCACAATACAAACTGGGAGGTTTAAGGAAAAAACACTGCCCTGTTTGCTCATCTGCCCTAAATAAGGTGTTAGTGATTTGAGTCTCAGACGAGTGAGTACCATGGGGAACTGCCCTTGGAAGCAATCATAAACCAGTTGCCAGCAGCTGTGAAACAGCCCTGCATAACTCCAGTTAAGACATTCACAAGTACAACCTAAATAGCCCACCCAGGGAAGCACTATGACAGACAGGACCACCTAATCTCCCTCCCAGGTATTTACCTCTTTACCCTAATATGCCTATATAGAGGCCAACAATTTAATTCAAGCTTTTTCAGGCTGTCCTCAGGAGAACAAACTGTTGCAAACTATAGGGACATCAATAATTGGTGTTCAAGTAACTCTGAAGCAGCAGCAAGCTGGCAGGACTACATAGACTCATGTTACACAGTTAGTCCCATGCCCCCATATTACTATGGGAAGAACAAAACTGTTCTGCATTTTCCAGCTTCAAATCTGACATAGGGCCTATGTACTTGAGCAAAATAGTATAAATGGTGATCTAATTCAAGAGAAAAAGACATTTCTAGAAATTTCACCAGGTATATCAATTGCCATTCTGTTTCTGCCACACATTTCTGATGCATAATCCCAACACTTAAATCCTATCAAAAGTAAAAGAACAAGAAAACAAAATAAAAATTGAGGTGGCCCAATTTAGGTGCAAAGGGTATTAGGACAAAAGGGACTAAATGAAATGGACTATTTATATTTGTCCACTCAAGAAATTAATCAATCAGGAAATATACTGGTTAAGAAGATGATTTTCAGAAGGAAAAACGAGTAGGAACTACTTGGGAAGGGTAACATAAGGATAAGAATCTGTGAAATCTCCTTGTGATTCACAGTAAGGATTAGGAAGCACAAGAAGAAAGTCCTTGGAGACTACTCAAACACCAAGAGAATAGGTAATCAAGCAGGAGCATTTCAATTATTCATTAGCTCAAGTAGGAGATCTGAGCAAATCTGAACACCATCAAATAACTCAAATGTGAATATAGATAGCACAACTTCATACGTTATTAATGGCCAAAACACTTTATGCTTTTTCTGTCTGATTTGATTGATGTTTGTGTTTATTTTAAGCCTCATTCCCAGTTTCCTACAGTTTTTGTCTTCAACTCCTATACTTAGCTACTTCACATTGTGAACTGTACAAGACAGAAACTGCATCCATTTTAGCAGAGCACTTAGTCCCTAGCACGCCTTTCATAGGGCATTTTATTAATGTTACACAATTCAGAGAAAGCGAATCCTGTTAACATGTAATTTTTCTGAAATTACCATCCTGTTTTCATTTGTTCTGAGAAACTTCTGAGAATTTATAGCACATTAAGCTAACCCAATACATTTTTTACACCACACTCTGTAGAAAAGATGTACAAAACAAACTATTACAACGTCAACCACAGTATCTCAACAGCTCTCAGCACCTCCTCTGCTATTCAGCTGGTGCTAAATAAAGATGGTGCTAAATAAAGATGGCAGTGACTTACCAGAGCACAATATGGTTTAGAAATCTGCAGAAGCCACACAATTTTTTCTCAGACAATTGAAAACACTGACTGAAAATCATACACTGGTAACACTGTTTACCAATACACTGCAGAGAACAAACTCCCTAAGAGCACAGAAAGTAAGAACTGGCTCATCTCGAAATACACAATAGTGAATGACTGGGCTAAACAGAATTCCATTAAACTGCTGAATGGTTAAATACAGAAACCTTTAAAATTAATTGGTATCTGGTGCTATCATTCAAAGAAATGTTCTCCACTGGGACTAAAATGCAGAATTACACCCATATGTAAGAAAAGACTTTCAGAAAACAAATTAGTCACACTACTTGATATTGCTAAAAGTAAGCAGCAATAGCAATTAAAGTAATTACAGTGCTTTGAATGTCACATAGCACATAGTCCAGAAGGACTAATGGTTGAACAGGTATTCAGGTAATGATACAAACACAAGAAATACAGGGGATGAAACTCTTTAATGTGGTTGAGTATCACAGAAATTAAAGAGAGACAGGAACTAATTCTGGAGCTCACCTCTGTGGACTAATAGTTGGGTCAAGGACAGCCAGCCTCCAAAGAACCACCATCTCATCACACATGCTTGCACAAGCATGAGCAGCTACTTCTGATTGTCCATTGCTGCGTCCTGTGTGCCCACTGGCACTGCTGTGTGACGCAGATGTTCGCACACTGTACCACCAGCCAGTTATCTGCAGAAGAAAAGGTTCAGTGGAGCTGTGTTACGGCCAACATCTCATCCCCTGCTCTCACTTTATCTCACAATCCCAAGGAAACGGGATCTGTAGTTAATACAGGTTTTCATTTGACTCCAAAATAATTATGACCATTAAAGCAGTATCGATTTGTGAGAACTAAGGGCCTCAAAATTTCTCTGGTTAGAAGGCACATGCCCAAAGAACAAAACACTCACAGGACATTCACTTCCTAGAGGTCTTCACACTTGGAGAGAAAAAGTAAACAAATGCGATAAATGGAGCATTTCCTTTCCCTTGCTTAAAGTCAAGGTATGGGATGGAGCAAGAAGGAAACTTACACCACAACTCGTATTACAGACTGAGGTCAAAGTCCTAAACTATCAAAAGAAATCTTTTTTTCTAATATTATTTTAACAAAATAAAAAAAGTACTGCTTCAATCCACCAAAAGATATATTCCATAAAGATAACAAAATAATCTGAGATTCTATCACACAACATATATATAATCAGTTTTTATCAACATGACAGCTCATACATGACATGCTTTGTTAAAATAAAAACAAAACAACAAAACAGAACAACTGTAAAATAAATCACCTTGATTGGGAAGAAATCAAATCAAATATGCTGAACAAAAGAACTCACTCTACATATTCATATCAGAAGAATTGAGGCATTTGGCAAATACAGTGTTACTGGGACATCACTAAATCAGAACAAGAGCAAATTGTACATCCTTTTAGTGTGGAGAAGCACCTGCCTACAACACACATAGGCTATCAATATTACTGTATTCAGCCATGGGTTGTATAGACACAAAGCACCAGTTACTGGCTCTGCCTGATTCCCCAAAACATCCCCCCACTCCAAGCAAAGAGATACCTGTTCATAGTTGAGACACTGGTCAGTCAGAATCTCCAGCAAAGGAGCTGCATTGCTATCCCGTCTCTTAAACATCTCCCGCACAATGGAAAGCAAGTTCCAGATTCCTTCAGGCTCTCTTCCTCGCAGGGGACGCAGCAGACAAGCCCACTCAGCAGCAGCTGGTGGCTCAGTGGAAGATAGATACATTGAATTCACATCACTGTACATAAAGCAGAAGAATAAGGAGAAAAAAATAAGTCAAGCACAGTCATACAAAATCTTGAGTATAATCTACATCCAGAAATATGTTTGCCCTTCAGTGGCACAGACACAAGTAACCTAAAAGACAGAATGCATAATGAGCTAAAGAACACCACACAAGCAAAATATTGTAGAAATACAGTCTCCTCTACTGAAATAACACTGCAGAAGCTACACAAAAATACAATCCAGAAGCATGACCATGAAACTGAGCATCCATCAGTCCAAAGTATACAGGCTATATGGTGAATGAATTTACAGATCACATGAAAGTCACATTTTTCCTTCAATGGGAAACAGCTTACCTGAAAACAACAGGAGTGGGTCCACAGAATTTATGAAGGGTTTTCTTGATGTTGTCACTCAGAGTAGATTCATCTAAGTACCAGGTGCTTTGATCTGATGCAGAAGGTCCAGCAGTGGGATCTTACAAAAGAAAAACACACTTACAGTCAGCAAGCTTTGAAGATACTTTATGTGCCCAACCACAGAGTACACTACCCAAGTCATTTCAGCCATTGCTGAACACCCTATTCAGAATTATCTTAAAATGTTACCATGACATTACCTTCAACATTAACAACATTAAATTAGCAGCTGCTTCTTGACCAGAAGGGTAATGCAGCACTAAAACAGGAATGCTCTAACATCTCTGGTAACCAACACTTAGGTAAGCTACCCCAAGTCACAGCTAACCCAGCCTAGTGTTGCAAACAGTCCAGTTTTAAGCAGGAACTTGGGAGACACCCCTCCAATCGACATTCCCAGGACTCTATATTTAATACCAAATTAAAAACACTTTGTTATAAAGTGCATTTCCTGATGCTCCCTTCTTCTGCAAGCACTCTGAGGTGCCTGTTGTTGTGCCATATAGAGATGTAGACGCCAATTCTCATCCTTTTTCCTTTATTTCCATCTGCAGTCCAAGCTACAGGCTAACAAATCAGTTCAGAAACCTGAAGCATTGAAATCATTCTCTTCCTGTCTGTGATACAGATTGCTGAAAGAAGAAGTATCAAAATTACCTGGGGCTCCACACACTGTGTTGATGGCAGTAGACTGAGAAGATAACAACTCATCCAGCAAGCGCTGAGCTGTTGGAAGAATCTGAAAACATGAAGCAAACTTTCAATATACACAGTATTTCTTATCCTGCTACACCCAGCCAAAGATCGTGACTGAAGCACTCTGGCAATTTCAGGAGTATGGACTACAGAGCTACGTTTTCAGAAAGGACGACAGAGGGTGCTAAAGATCACAGAACAGCCACCAGCTGTGAAACCTCTCTCACAGCCCACTAAAGGCTCACTTTCTGCAGTCACACCCTAAGAAGTAAGCAAAAGCATCACTATTTATTAGCTCCTTTCTCATTTCTGGAGGAATAGGAACCTACAGAAAGGGATACTGCAACTAATTTTGAGAGTTAGGGAAGCCACTGCTGCCAAGGCCACCATTTCCCTGCACTTTGAAAGACCTTTACTTCTTGCTACTAAATCATTTCTCTAAAACCTAAGCAAATGGGAGCAGGGGAGCAAACTATAAAATACATCTATACATAATTTTTGGGACAGACTTTAGCTCATTTACCATCCAGTTAGCAAAGGGATTCAGTAGTAGAAGTATGCAATTTCAGCACTAAACTAATCATACCTTCTGGACCAGCTCAGAGCATAAGCAGAAAAGGTTCACAGTGATTATAAAATCCTACATAGATATAGCCTTAACATGCTATTTTTGAAAGAAAAATGCACAGTAGGAAGAGTTTTCTTCCTCACACTAAGTCTGGGCTGAAAGTGTAGATCCATTTAGCCTTTAGTATGTATGCACTGAACAGGCAAATTGTTAATCCACATAATTAGGATTAAAATGACTTGCAGCAGAATATCTGATATCCCCCACCTCTCTCCATACAACAGCTGAGGTAAAAGATCACTCTTACTGTAAAGAAAGGCACATTCAGTACACCTGTATTTGCAAATAATACAGATACATCTCAAACAGCTGGAAGAAAAAAATGCTTCATAAGGATATTTTGCATTTCAATCACCTAAAGAAACAAATTCGGCATTAAGCTATTTTGTACCTTTTTTCCACTACTACACATTTTAAGAAAATTCACAGGTCTCGGCAGTGTCACACCTGAAGACTGAGGTACCAGGGACCCGCAGTAACTCTCCTTCAGTCTTTTTTGCTAATATATTCATGCTTAATTGAAATAGGAATACTGGCTTCATAAGAGGAAATAGCTCTTGGGTGAAGAACTAGGAAATTAATTCCAGCTGCTTTTCCATGATTTTCATAGATACAGAAAACACTTTCTATGGAGATTCTGAAAACCACCTAGCTGCATTCCTATAAACCGTCATTCTCTTACACATGAAAGTAATTCAGCATTACAATACTGTAGCATGTCATTCACAAACTGGAAATAAGGATAACATAGAATCATGTGTACAGCCCACTCTAATTCTACATCATGTAGTCAAAATATGGGGTCCCAAGGAATTAAGAGTATCTCCACTCAGAAATCTCAAGACCAGAGTAAGACTGTTGAAAGAATTTGTGGCATGCCTTGCCTTTTTCAAAGGAATTACACAACATAGGTTAAGACATATCTCGCAATCAACCCTAAACTTTTCTGTTGGGCAGCATTCATCAGATTATCTGGCCAAATTGTAATAATTAATCCAGATGTCCCTGATGCACAGTTGGTACAAGTGACCAAAGGAGAAATAAACCCTCCAGAAAGGAGCAGACAGACAGAATATCTGAAAGCTGAAACATGCCAACTCACATGCCATTCAGGAAACAACTACTACCACTCCTAGCCTTTCAAAGCCCTCCCCTATTAAGCACCAAATTGTACCACAAAGCTTAGTCTGAGGAGAGAAAAAAAAGCTTTGCCTGTTACATAATGCAGCAAGAAGCACACACTACTGGCACTCATCTCTCAGTAACAAAAAAGCAGTATTTTTTATCACTTTCATATTACACAATTCCTCTCTTTCCTCTCATAAGACGATTAGTATTTCTATAGTAAATGTATAGGATGTTTTAGCAATAGAATATCTTAGTGTCCCAAGCACAGAACCATAATATGAATTTTAGGCACAGGCTGCCAGTAATCTAACTCCTACTTAAGAGGAGTGTGTTACGAATGCACTGCTGAAATGTGACTGATACCCATTACAGGTCAGGTTTTCTCAATCTCCTTTAGCTGAACCAGCATAAAAAAGTTGCCAAGCCCTTGTAATTTTAAAGCAGCCATTTCACAATCACTTGAATATTCTTGTCTACTTTGTGCAAACATCTTAGGCAGATGATACAAATTACCTGACCCTGAACAATACAGATATTTAAGGAATGAGAGAGCAGACTTAGCCTTTGACTAAAAAAAATGTCATGTCTATTATACCAAATGATTCTTATGAATCACCAAGAAGCTACACTGGGGGAAGTCAAAAGGTTACCAGTTAGGTGCATAAGAAAGTGCCCACTTAAGGCACATACAATACTTATCTGGGCAGTTGTCTCCACTTAGCTAACTAAAAACACAAAAAAGAAACAAGCTGATTTGGGCTGACCTAAGTTTTCAACAATCATGAACTGATTTACTGTGTTTGATCTTTCACAAGCTCAGCATATATTCATGCTGATATGAATAGCCACCACTCTTCTCCTTTAAATATACTTCTAATTTTTTACTTGGCAATAGACAATTGTCAAATAATAGAATAGCAAAACTGAAAAGAGCAAGAACTGAATGCCTTCCCAGCTGTTCACAACTGAACAACGTAATTGGTCTTTTTGCAACAAAAAACATCATATAAATTGACTCAGAATAAAGATAACTGCATTCAACAAGTTGTCAGTCAGCTGATGGTCCCCACTTACCTGTTGTGGAAGTTCACTGATTAGGTACTGAGCAAATTTTTGCAACTGGTCTCTTTGTAGCCGAGACAAAGACTCAGAAACAGGTGCTCGTAAGCACACTGCAGATGCCTGAAGAAAGAAAAGGAGACACAAACTACCATTAATGAAGCTGTCTCCACCAAACTGATGAAGAGTCACAAACACTTGCTATGCTGATGCATACCATGCTTGGTCTTGATGGCCAATTTTTTTCCTCTCTGAAATTTTGGAGTGTGTTGCAGATAAGATGCAAATAAGCTGTCTAAGCATTATAAAAACTGGTTTTAAGAGGTTTTTTTCAAGGAAACTGATATAACAGCTGTGTTTAAGATCTGTTGTTGCTAGCAGTTGCACAAATACTGGCAGAGATTTCAAAAACAAACCTCTAAAATAGGACATTATCCCTTAAGCTTCTGGCAAACGAACCAGCTCTGTGGGGGATTCTGTTTCACAGAATCACCACCATCTCATTTATCTCTTTAGAGTTACTTAATTCAGTCTAAAAATCTCTTTCCATATCTTAGAACAAATTAGATTGTAAAAAAACTCACCACTACCTTCTTAACCTTTTTCACTCAATGTAACAAAAATGTCCCACTTAAAATTTAACCTGTATGCAGTCAAGAGCAGTTTGATAATAAAGACACTTCTGATATTGTCTTGTCTACATAGAGCAATATACAAGTTTGCTATTTTTTTATATTATATACTACTATTTATACTATATATAGTATATATATATACTATATATATAATATATATATATGCACACACTAGTAATATATATTACTAGCAAGCTTGTAAATTGCTAGTGTCAGAAGTGAGTTTATATAAACACAGAAATTCTTTCACTGCAACTTTTCAGGTGGAGAAAGAATTAGAGGCAAAAGAATTATTTTTATCTTACACAGGGTCCAAACTTTGAGTGCAAATAATATGAACAATTTGTTTTTTAGCCTCATTCTCCATATTCACCTTTTAAATCTCAAACTAAGAATTCAAAGCAGAACCCACTTTTTTGCCAGCTCTCCAGTCCTAAATACAGAAAATCTACCAATACTCGCATTATTTCACAAAAGTATAAATTTAAGCCAATTGCACTTGTCCATTGTGAAATACTAACAAGCTTCAGCAGGTTATTAGAACTTATTAAAGAATCTAGAGTTGATCATAAGCATGTTAGCTGTAAAATGTTCTGTGACAGCAGAAAATCTTCTGTTCCTTTCAATCCTCAAAACTTAATCCTCTGTGTTTCTCAGCTTCCCAAAGCAGAGGAAATTCAACTGTATGCAAGACCAAACCCTCAACTGGTATTTCACATTGATTCCACACATTTTCAACTGAAGTTGGTTAGGATATAAAATGCCTACTTTTTGCTCTATGGAAGGACACATAGAATAAAAGCAGTCAAAAACATAAACCTGACTGATTGAAATCTTCAAGTCAAAATGACAGTTACCTCAGTAAGTGTAAAAATGAACTGGTGAACATGAAGGCCAACAGTGATCAACATGACTTTCCTTCTGCACTCGATCAAACAACATAAAGAGTAAGCTTTCAAAACCTGTACTTACAAAGACTTTTAATAAAAGAAACTATTGATGACCTTCCACTCTTTTCAGAGATGAAGAAATAATGAGTGATTTTAGCATTTAAATGAGAAATAGGAGAGGGCCAAAAAGCACTCAGTGTCCAACCTCAGAAATCTGCATGTTACCAAAGGACAGTCTGCAGTTTAGGGTCTCAGACAATTCAGCCTACAGACCACAACTGCAAGCAGACATTTGCACAATCTGTAACCAAAAGGAGTGTCAAGAACCATTTCCCTAAAGGGAATGTGTGTTGCCTGGAACTGCACTGAGGAGAGACTCTGAGAAGGGGAGAGCAGAGCTGTGCTGGACGCCTACGTTGTGGATGCGGAAGAGGCAGAGCGCCACGACGTGAGCGCACCACTTGGCCCCGGCACCGCAGGTGCAGCTGCACGACGTGATCCGGCACCGGTCAAACATCACCGCCACGTTGTACGCGCCCTTGGGGGGCACC
The DNA here is from genome assembly GCF_031753505.1 of Anomalospiza imberbis. Classification (NCBI taxonomy): domain Eukaryota; kingdom Metazoa; phylum Chordata; class Aves; order Passeriformes; family Viduidae; genus Anomalospiza; species Anomalospiza imberbis. The sequence goes on from NC_089688.1 coordinate 15,176,274, forward strand.
ATCTGGGGGGGCACCACAGTGGCACTCAGATGGAAACCTGTGGAAATTCACAAGTCCAAAGTTATTCTTCAGGTATTTGGGGAAAAGGTTCAGCCATTTAATATATGCCATTTAAACACTGAAACAGTATGTCTGGCAACAGCATCCATATAAGGGTGGACATGGATCTAGAGTCTCCAGCACTTCTTTCTTCCCAACCAACTATGCCTAAACATTAGCAGAGAAGCATAATGTGTTGTAAGAGACTCCAACATACCAGCTTTTAATACACTAATTAATTTCTCTTATTATTTAACAGAGAAAAGCGGAACTGGATACAGACACCCCTGAAAACGTCCAGGTTTTGTTTACAGGGTCAAAGCTAGACTATACATATATATTTTAGGTATAACTTCTCTGCTAACTCTGGCAGCAGTGCAAAATGGGCCAGGTGACTTGTTGGGAATTATTTCCAAGTCAATCAATTTTCACAATTTCACAATCAACTAAAGAAGGCAGCACTTAACCTGAACACACACTTTCACTTTGTGGCTTCAGAAACTACCCATTTGTCATCAATTATGCACCTCCCTGCAATTTCATTAATATCCCTTTTTCACAAATCATGACCTCAGAAAAAAACCCAAAACCTCTTGCTTAGACTAAAACAATGGAAAGGAGAAATTTCAGAAATAACACTTGAATCTAGCCCCATTAATCAGTGACCACAAACAAATAAATTATGACAAAGGACTTTGAGGAGGCTTAGCTTCATGTAAACTCATGAACAGTGCTTATGAGTTGTACTCATAATGCAGTTTCCTCTGGAGATGTTGCTCATCCAGAGGGACACGTATGATCAGGAAAAGGCCAGCAGGAGCATTCATCTTCTGCCCATCTTGAAGGTGCCTATCAGCAGTTAGTAATCCTCTACAGCAACAAGTATCAGCCTCAGAACCTTCCTGCTAATCTGGAATTCAGTTTTAATGAAGCACAGAAAGCACTGGGGCATCCAAGTCATAACAAAGCTTCAATTCCAAAAGTCTACATTAAGTGGAAAAATATGGCTTGGGACAGATAATACCTTCTCCATCATGAGGACAAGGAAGTAGATTATAAATCCACACCACTAAGTTTTTATTATGATATCATGAGATCATAAAAATGATGGTGTTCAGAAGTGCACGACCTACTACATTTATTCCATTTAAAATAATATGCATCATTTCCTCCTCAAAATATAATCCCCATACCAATACAAATTTGCTCTTACCTTGCTTAACCTTTCTATTTGTCCTGTTCACCACATTTCAAATCCTCTCCCTGATGTGATTATTTTGATTAGTACACATAATGCTACCACCCAAATTCTTCAGCCATTTTAGCAATTGGAACAGAATCAAAACAAAAGGTGGCATTCACACAAAATTACTGCACTGCTTATTACCAGATACAGTTCTATTTTATGTCCCACATTTGATTAAAACAACTCAAACAGTTCAGCTACTCCTCCTGTTATAGTACAAGCATCTCAGAGTAATGCTCTGACTTTCACATAAGCAAATTAAGCATTTCACAAGTTGGAATTGCAGGAATTCTGTTATACTGCAACAAAAGAAATATACAAAAGGTGTTAGAGAAGACTGGATTCCTGCTCCAAGTTCTTACCAAGCCCCTACTATGACATTCTTCTTTGTATATGAAGACAATTAAATGATAATGCCAAAAGGGAAGAACACTTACAAAAAGATACAAAATTTAAGGAGTTTTACATGACACATCACAAGCTTCAAATCAATCTGTAGCTTGACAAACATGTCTGACAAAATGCTAATTCAAGCAGTACTGCCCAGTTAATTCTTTTGCAACACCAATCTTGTTGTGTTTACAATAGTTTGTGGGATGGCACAGGAAACTGTATGAGGAAAGCAATCTGGATTATAATTAATGGTTTACCAGGAAAAATTAAAAGAATCACAGAATCTTTAAAGTTGGAAAAGACCCCTAGGATCATCTACCTAAACAGTAACCTGGCACTGCCACATTCAGCACTAAATCATGTCCCCAAGTTCCACATCAATTCATTGCAACACGGCTTTCTTCATCACTATTCTGTTACTGTTGTAGGGGCAGTTCTGATGCCCCTACAACAGTAACAGAAAACAAACATCTCTGCTTAGAATTCAGAAACTTTTGAAAAAAAAAAAGAAAAAAAAAAAGGGAAAACAAGAGTTGAACAAAAGCTTTTACACAGAAGGCAATTTTGGACTGTTGCTTGTTTTAAACCAAGATCGGAGAGCCTCTAAAAAGTGGAGACACTATTGAAGGAGATGGCAAGCTAGAATCCAAACTGAAACTGCTACTGCCTTCCTCAGCTGTTAAAAAGAAACTAAGACTATGATAAAAAAGAAGTCCCTGAAATCTACAACACACCTGTTTAAGAACACCAATAATGTCTTCAGTGCAACAATGTGGGTATGTGATTGCTACAAAGTGAATGGATAGAGGAAGTCTATGAAAGCCAATTCCATGTGTATATACAGTAGAAAGCTGTAAAAAAATGGGGGTTTGGAATGTAGTGAAGAGGTGCTAGTGTTCAGAAATCACAGATATGGATATGCATTCAGACAAAATTACTAAGATTATTTTATGGTTAAAAAATAAATCTTAGACTACAAAGGGAAATGGGACAAAAAGAGCACAAAGCACAAGTCAAGATTTGTCCTACTGACCACAGTATCACAATGCACTGCTCAATCCCTCTCCAAATCAATTTGAAGCAGCTCAAGGGCTGCTTCATTTCCTGTGTTTCTTCTCCCATTTGTCAGTGTGTGAAACTCAATACTGCAACTACACACCTTAAAATGATCTGGAGTGGACAACTGAAAATATATTCATCCCATCTCTGCTGCCCAGCTTCTAGGCAGCTATTTATGAAGAAAAACCCCCATGATTAGATACAGTTCCTCTCCTGAGGACAAGGCAACCTTACTATTTAAACAAAGTTTCTTCCTTCCATTCCACACACATAATCCTTTGTCAAAAATCACAGTTGCTTTTATGTGTACTTGAAGTTTTTCCCCTGTATCACTCACCACCTCCTCTTTTTCCCTACTCTTCTGCTCACCCAAACACAGGTTTTGCATTAATATTCCCAGCCTTTGTTTGTGTACATTGCTTTACACCTCCTCACCTTTTTAATGTATTACTGAAACAAGTGCTGACCACAGTCTTTTACTGTGTATCAAATATTTTGCTCTTTTCCACTGTCAAAGTCCCAGGAATTACTAAATTTCAGCAAGCTGCTTTTTAACTCATTTTCTCTGCCTCAAACATTTGGCTTCCTGAAGTTTAGTAGATTCCTTAGAGGCTTCTCTCAGCATTTCAGTCATGACATTGGAAGATTATTAATGCCCTCAAAAGTCAGTTTAATCCTATTTAGCAAAATTTCCAATCAGTGTTGACATTCCAAAATTACTATCTGGTCTCACTGACACTATGCGAGGTAGTTTTAGCTCAATCTGACTTAAGTACAAGGAATCACTTCCATTCCCAGGAATTCCTGCTATTGCTATTATAGTCGACACTGGACTAGGTAATACCCTTTCAGAAGCTTTGCCCTATATTCAGGTAACAGTTCATCAGTCTCTGTCAATTTGTATATCTCAAAGGCCATCTCTTTCTCTTTTTGGTCTCCCCAAACTTTTATAGTACATGTCCCTTTTATTCACTGTCTGAGTGCTCTTTACCTAAATTTATTAATTTCCCTCATCACTGAGAGTTAAGTATTCCTGGTTCAAACAACTAAACAGGCCCACAGAAGTCTCTATCCCTCATCACATGAAAATATCATAAATTTCCTAAATTTCCTCCTTAACATTATACAGGTTTTTATATTATCATTTTTCTTATTAGAACAGGCTCAGTTCCCACATACCGAATAATATTCCGATTCTGAAGCTCACACTTGCAGAAAAAAAAAATCTGCATGGGATTGACACAGCCCACCTCGACATACTAGTAGTACCTTTATTTCACATAATGCCTTCTGGTCAAACAGTTGCCACTGAAAAAGCTATCTCAATATTCTTCTTTGCTTCAAAGGTCTTAATGAAAAATCCAGAGTCCAATTCTTTGTACAGATAAGATTAGCTTCTATAGCCAAAAGACATAAAAAGAACAAGATAGTAGGAGAAGCTATAAAACCCACTGTCCAACAAGAAGGATTTCCATCTGCCAAAACACTACATGAATAACGGTACAATTAATAAAACTCTTTTGTTACAAGAAGAAACTTTGCAAACTTCCTCTGTGCTACACAGGCACTTTAGGCATTGATCATTTGATCAGAAAACTAGGAATTCGAGTTCTCTTTAGCAATGAGGAATTTAAGCATTATGGAGAAAACGGTATCCTATACAGTTTTTTGCAAAATGGTAAGACAGATTAAGGATCAGAACATTTCTGATCTTTCAGTCCATTTCACAGCTGAGCTGACTGAGGCCGAAATAAAACACAGCATTTAGTTCAACACATTACAAAGAATACATTTGGCAGGGAGTTTCAGCTAAGATGCCAGACAAGCTTGTTTTGAGACATGATCATAGCACTGCTGTCCCATTGCAGATATGATGCTGGGACTCTGAAGTATCTAGAGACATAGAGCTGCACTGTTCTTACCTATCTGGAGAGGGTCTTTGACAGCCCTCACCCGGAAGAGCTGCTCCCCTCGCTGGAACTCATCTGCACTGCCATTCGCCAAGCACGAGTACAACCTGCAAGACATAAACAGAACGTGTCAGGATCACTCTGGTTTTGAGAAACTTCATAGTATTATCCTCTTTGCTGACATGGCTTTTGAAAAACCCTTGCTATCTTGAATACAAAGTCTAGGTCTCTCCTGCCATTTCAACATTACAATTCAACCACAAAAATCATTAGTCTTGTCCTAACTGGGTTTTGCGCATACTCACCGGTAGTTTTAGGGATTTCCACCTAAGGCTCTGAAATACAAATTCATTCATAGGCTAAAATTAAGCCTTCATATAGCATAGTACAGTTCAAGGTCTAATGTTAGCATGCCACAGCAAATACTCCTTCTAGACTAATTATCTGCATGCTCTTGTGAGGTTTTGTTATATCAGAATAATGAGCATGTACAACCAGCTAGCTTGCTCTATTCCCTAGCAGGTCATCTTGTATCAGCACTTCTGACACTCCCTCCCCCATCTGATACCTGAACCTTAGATGAACATATCCAGGAACTTTCACCAAGATTCTTTCTAAAAGAGTGTAGTATCACTACTTTGCAACAAAATTCTGAATGCAGTTACACGGGTAGACCTCATATAATATAAAAGCTTCAGGAAAGCTTAGAAATAGATCTAAAAGCAGAGAAACTTTGACTGTGTAGTCACACAGTTAATGTGGAAACATAAGAAATATAGTCATCTGACTATAACAACTCTGATCACTGATGTATTTAGCAAATTCTGGTTCTCCTATTTACACAAACAAAAGGATTGCACAGCACACTGAGCAAGCCCTCTTTGGCAATTTCTGAATTGTTAAAGCTCTGAGTCCAGCAACAGGTTCAAATTGGAAAGATGATTTTGTAAGACTAACATAAGGACAAAACTTCACAAGCTAGCCTACTGTTAGCCGAATTAAAGGATGTATTTATTTTGTTATCCTTTACACACAGAACCTAGACATCTACATTGCTTTCCTGGCACATATGCAAGGCAGCTCACACCAGAAGAAAACCCCATACCACAGGATATCCCACAGTAATCTATCCATGTATTATAAAAGGCACATGAGAGCCACAGAAGCACCAAATATACAGGCCATCAAAAGGACAATGATTCTCCTCAAGTGAACAAAACCTTTTCTTAAGCATCAGTGAAAAAGTATTTATTACCTGATATCCTCCTCATTTTCTGGGAAACTCCAGAAGGCAATTCGAAGCTGCAGTTGTTCAGGCACTGGAGGATAAACTTTCTCCACCACCTCAAATGGAATGTGAAATGCAACCTGTTTTGCAGAGAGTTCCACCAATGGGATCACCAGGCCATCTAGAAAGACAAGAAACAAAACACAATTAGCCATTTAGAGAACAAAACTTGTGAGAGGCTAAGGAGTTCAAAGCAGGGAGTTCTTCCACCTTCTCTTTTATCTCACCACGCTAAAAGACCATTTTTCATGGAGAGTAAAAGTCAGCACAGAAATCTTTTGAAGAATTGTCTCTCAACTCCATGCTTGTTTTCAGCCACTCAAGGCACAGGTACAAATCCCAAAAAAACCCAGTCCTTGGTCAAAAGAGCTGCATCAGCCTAGCAGTTTGTCTCCTGACAAAACTGACATTGTTTAGAATGACTTAAGGTAACCAAGTATTTTTCACACATTTCTGTTACATTGTGGCAGCAACATCCTGCAAATTCCAGTAGTCTACACAAAACATTAGTTCAACATATATGCACAAGTGGCAGTGGAATGGTTATCCAAGAACCTTAGTGCTGACTTTTTTTGACAACATTCAGTATTCGCCTATTTACAAGGTTTTAATTTCAATTAGTATTTCATATGATATCTGCCTTTATATTTCAAGTTCTTTAGGGAAGCAACTGGGAATCCATGTGTCAGTGCAGTGCTGACCACACAAAGCTCATGAGGATCTTAAAGCAGTAAAAGCTTTATATAAATATATTTAACCATCACCTTTCCACCAAACTAACTCCACTTTTTATGTTTGTACCCGTAGATGAAGATTTCTTATCATCAGGCTACAGAACCCTCATGTTTCTGCTTTGCTCTGACCCAGATTACACTTCATACAAAATGCCAGACTTGTTGCATTTGCAAGTACATACATCCCCGCTTTACTGAGATCACCTCCTGACCCATCACTGCAGCAGCCTTGGTTCCCCCATCTTCCAAACCCCTAATTAATTCAGATATTTGATGTTACGTCTCTTCACCTCCCTCACCAGCCACTAAAACACCACTGGAAGCCAGGATATAAACCAATCTGGCCTTCAGCTTTCCCTCCACACCAGCCCCAGGCAGCATATCAAAGGAAAACTTAAGCCCTGATGTCAGTAAGCACTTTCTCACACTCTGCCTAGAGAGGCTCTCCAGTCCCAACAGCTGGGAAAGACAGGACAGGAGAGTGCATGCACACAGCAAAGCAGCCACCATCTCCCCCATCACCGAGCAGACCCAACAAATGAAAGGATTACATAAATATGGAAAAAACCCCACAGTTTTCAAACATCCACATTTATGATTTGTTTTTGCTGTGAAATTAGATTCATTAGTCACTATTCCCTTCTCCCAAACAGAGTCAGTCTTTTACCATCAGGGTTGGTTCTCCACCACCAATGATTTTTACTCTATGGTATAGATCCAGTATCTATTTTACAGTGCTATAATCCCATTCACAAATGTGAAAGAAGCAGATTATAAAATGAACAACATTGGAAAAAGATGTGCCCCTTTCTCTACAGACAGCAGATAAACAATCTTTTAGCAGAAAAGTAATTTCATTTCCACTTTTGACAACCAAAATAGGTGTAAAGCTTTCATCAAGACACTAAAAAATATACTGCTTTTAATTAGTCCCTAGAAAGTGTACTGTTTCTAATTAGTGAAACACAGTCAAATTAATATCACTCCTGCTGCTACAGTAGTAGTAGATATCACAGCAAGTCCAAATTGAGGCACTTTCATACTTGAAATTACTCTGAGCAATGAAAGGAGAGGTATTTTGCATGGTTTAAAATGCATTTCTTCTATAAAGGTACTCTATTCAGTTATCTCATTACACAATACTAGAAAAGAGGTAACACCTAAACCACCTCTACAAGGCAAAAGGCTCAAAAAATTACTTCAGTAGTGACTGAAACACCTGTACATTCTTCTGAGAGGTGCAAGCCTTCAGCCTGGATGGTATTCCTTTTTACCAAGATCTGGTGCTGGGTATGAAGGTTAGATGAGAAACACTACAACATGAGACCGCCTCATCTGCTCCAGCACAAGTCAGCCAGCTTGATGTTAATAACTGTACAGAGTGAAGTAAGGTAAGGCTGACTTTGCACTGAAGCCATTAACTGATTCATCAGCTGTACTGTGTTAGTAGTAATGAGCAGAAGGCAGGTGGCCAGTCATGTGGCATAGCTCAGAGCACACAGCTGAAACACCTTGGGAATAAGGCAAAAGCAGTAAAACCTGGAGGGATAAAAACAACCATCTTACTTATAAGACCATGCACTATTCTAAAGTTCAGAATTTTCAATAAAGAAGAAGAGAGATGGAAAAAATAGTAGAAGTTAACTGAAAAGTAGAAAATAATTTGCCAATCATACTCCAAAGGTGAGTGAATTCACAATAGCTACCCTGGCACACATGTAAATGCTAAAATTAAGAGGTTAAACTGCCCTAAGTTTCAAGGGGGTAGTCACCCATGTAGCCAAGGTGACACAACCCTACCTGCAAGATGGCTCAGAGCAGTATTAGAGGGTCATTCCCCTTTTTGCTCCTGTAAAGTCAGCTGGACAGTCCTACTTTGGTGCTAAAACTAGACTTCAAATACTCTCACCTGAGTACTAAACAAAGAGATCTATTCAAGAAGTTTATTTCTGGATACACAAATCCTGGGTTGGTGGATTTATACCTACTTGTAGGTAGATTCATACCCACTTGTATCAAGAGGTACTATCAATAAAACAGACAAAAGGTACTCTCAGGTTCTATAATAAATATTTTTAGCAAAGAAGAGAAAAGGAAGTCTGCTAAAAAGGTAAAGGAGAAAGCAGCACAGCTTCTGCTCATAAAGCAAAGATAAGTATAGGAAGGAAGACTGCAAATTTAATATTAAAAAATTAAACAGCAGTGAAGTCAGATTCTTGAGATAAAACTATCCAAGGGAGAAGATAATTTTACACTGTGGAGCAAAACTAGCAAGCATCACTATTTGCTCTTGGAAGCAGACAAGACCCAACCAAAACAAAAAGCACATTTCAAGTCTTGCAAGAATAGAGTCACAAGTGAAGCATAAGCAATCTGAAACAATTGTCACAGGTTAAATGACTAAGAAAACCCAGGTCTGGAAGGGATTTTGAGAAGCCATCTAATCTATATCTCCTAACTAAAATGCAAGATCAAGCATATCTGAACCATTCTGAATAAATCACACATCATTATTTACTAGCACACAACAAGCAGCTTTGATGAGGACTATCCTACCCTTTTTGCTACTGTTTTACATGAATTACAGGTTTGATTTTTATAGCCATTTTGTAACAGCTGAAACTTTAGCATAGATGTAATTATTCCTGCTGGAACAACAACAAAACACCTGACCCCAAAACAGCCAACACAAGCTGTGCACACAAACCTGTATTTTCACCAGCAGAACAACTTCTGTGGCAGCAGGACTTACCACACAGAGATGAATGTGTAGCAGTTGCTTAACCTTTCCTATTAGAGAGTAGGCTGTAATAAGGTGCAGCCAACAATTACTCATAAAAACAGATCATGTTCAAAATTATGTAGCAGTATTCCTTCAGCACAGTAACCAAAAGACAGAGAAGAAACAGCGTGAATAATCAGCAGAACAGGGACCATGAGAATACCAAAGAGCTATTAAAACACAACAAAGAAAAAACAACTGGGCTAAACACTGAATATATCTGTTATTACGTTATTTCCATTGAGGAAATAAGGTTATTTACTTTCATTTGATACACATCCTAAAAGTTAACTATATATACAAGTGAATGAATACAAATGCAAGTAAACAAAACTCACAGCAAGAGATAAGACACAGTACAAAGACAGGACACATTGCTTTCCCTAACTTTAGAAAAATGGCATGTCAGGCTGCACTACCTGTAGCTGTAGATGAGTCTACAGCTTTGATTTTACAGCAATCCCTGGTCCCCTTCTGACCTTTCCCCCCACCTTTCTCACTGGCTTCACTCCTAAATGTAACAAAGAATAACAAAGTAATATAACTACACACAGAACAAGAAGATGAAGAAAATTAAGTGAATCACCTGTGAGATCAAAAGCTAGTGAGAAGAACAGTAAAACTAAGAGGAAATATTTGAGAGTTCAATCTTGACTGGTGAAGGAGGTATGGGGGGTGTTACAAAATCTGTTCTACAAATCTCATTTTAAAAATAGTAAATAACACATTGCTTTTTATAGGATTTCCCATGTAGAAACATAAAACTGTTGTTGTAGAATGCATGTAGAGCATTTCTGCTTAATTTAAGTGCCTGTCAGAAAAATGCCCCTTGGCTTAAATCAGTGATACACTGTCTCTCTGATATCACCTAAAACCAAAATGTGCTGAGAATTCTCAAACAGGCAAGCAGAGGAAGCATTGCATTTAATTAACATACCTAAAGCAACTCTTTAAAAATATTTGTTTTCTTACTGTTTTCTGTACATTTCCTTCTAGAATTCTGCTGTTGGTTTTAGTTTATTCTGTTGTTCTTTTTTTTCTTTCTATAAATTTATTCTGATTCAATGCCATTAAGAAATATAGTCCTTCAGGGCTCAGACTTGGCAAGAAATATCTGAAAATATCACCTTTGTCTTTAACTCTGCAATACTTGAGGGTGAATGCTGTGAATGTATTTCTAAAACAGTTTCCCAAGGTGAACATCAATTAAAAGGCTTATGTTTCATTTTGCAAAGATGTATTTGTTATTTCAAATAAATTATATATCCAGGGCATTTAGGCCATTGTTTATAATTATTTTTCTTCTTACACTTTACCATATAATCAACATCTTATAAAAAGCAACATCTTACAAAAATCCATCTTGGAACTGCAGATAAGCTACATGGTATGTACCAGAAGCATTTTGCTGAAGTCTGAAAATAAGATACTTTCTCTTCCTTTAAAGATATTTCTCAGGCAAAGCTCCATCCACAAGGCACATGAATTTTAGCTCCCTATTCAAAGAGGTGTTAATTAAGAGCAGAACTGATTAAACGGGTCACAGACACACCATCATCCGTTGGTTTTCTATCACACTAACATTTTGCCTCGTTAAGTCCCAGCCCTACAAAGTCAACAAAAAGGGAATATCAGAAGTGTTGAACTAACATCCTTGCAGCCTACATAATTAGGTAAGGGTCACAAGACACATTTGTGTCTGCTTGCTGCTCTGTGGCTTTCAACCACAGACTTGTGAGATGAGTAGTGAATACTTACTATACAATTTCCCAAATTTCAGGCAACATTATTAAAATACACAGCCCATCTAATGCACTAGTACATAATACACAGAGATGATGGAATATTAGGAGCATCCTTGAATAGTCTTGGGATTACAATCTTGGGAATAAATCAGACTAAGTACTATTAAATTAACGTTCATGGTCCAGTCACACATAGGACAGCTGTGTTTTCAAAGAGATAAAGGAAAAGTCCTCCACCTAAGTGGAAGAGATTTTTCTGCTACTCTGTGCCTTAAGACTTGGAACACAGGAAGTATTGAACCACAACCACCAAGCTCCAGAAGAAAACTAAATACTTAATATAAAAATGCAACTGAAATAACTAAGATAAATTTAAACATATGAAAGAAAGAGAGGTAACATACAAGCACTGAAAACAATTGAACTACTTACCTTTAAATACCCATACTAAAATGGGTCCAAGTAAAGGGAGAGAGGATTTGGAACAGAAGAGTGCAACTAAATTGAAAACCATGAGAAACTTCCATTGTAAAGGCACAGATATGAGCACCTCTGAAGCTATACCATATAGCAAAAGACAGATTAGCTACACATATGCTGAGAGTAGACCATCCAAAGAAGCACTGTAGATAATGAAGAAAACTTCACTCAAGATGCCCTCTTTCAGGCCAGTATTCAGATACTTACAACTAGGGATTAATTTCCTTTCAAAAGATCATCAATCTCTCAGCTGCATATGATCTCTTCAAATCACACAGCTGGTCTCAGTGGTGTTCACAGAGAACACACCCATCACAGCAGACACAAAGACTGAGCAGACATCAAGAAGAGCTGCCACTTTCTTGTCCCAAATACAACACAAGGGAACAAAACCAACAGTCAAGCCAAGGGGTGAAGACCCTGAAGCTGAACCAAAACCCTCCTGCATCAGAACCTGGCCGTTGAATGGACACAGAGAGCTGCCTCTGCACCCAGTCATGATCCAGCTTGACTACATGCAGAATGAAGCATCTGAAAACCAGAAGACAACTCAATATTCAAATACTGACTCCCAGCTGTCTTCAATTCCCCTGCTTCAGTTTAATAATTCCATGCCATTTTGTACAAAGGAAAAAACCCACAACGTTCCTTTGTAAGAAAAACCAAGCAAACCACAGTATTGCTAAAAAGTAGAAGTTTCTTTTACAGGTTAAGGAAGCTAATGCAAAGATACAGGTTCCTGATTCCCCAACTATTTGTGCAGCATCAATCTTAAAAAAATAAGCAACTTTTTAGACTGAAATACTTGCTGTACCAAGCTATAATAAAGTCTCAGCTATTTGTTTCTCAGATACTACACACTCCAAACAAATTCCCTGCAAAACACCTCAGTATTCACAAAGCCAACAGCAACAACAAATGGAGAACAGCCTTTGGTGGAATTCATCTGAGTGAGTTTTTCACACACTTTGACAGAATAAGAGGGTTAGACAAGACAAGAACAGGGATCAAGTGATGGAGATTGGATGCTACAAATGCTACTGCTGATTACTGTTAATCAACCTTGCTCAGACTAAGAGGGAATATTCTGACCTGAGGGCTCCCTTGGTTTTGTTTTCTCTTAATGTTTCTGTACTTTCACAATATCCACATACTCATGACAAGCAAGCACAACTAAACAAATGATCTAGCAAAAGCAGCAAGGACAGGACACTGTAATGCAACCCTCAAGTATTTCAGGCAATTAGCCACAGGAAAACTCTAAAAATACGGTTTTAACCAAGAGGCTTGTATGGCAGGATGATATTCTCATCATGGAAGAATGAAAGTATTTATACACAAACATACATACACACTTTTTAAAATAATCAAAAACATATTCCTAGAGAGAACTAAGTGATCAACAAATTAGCAAAATGCTCCAGAGAACAAAGCAAGAGTCACTTTGAATCACAGGGACAATAATTTGTTCACAAAAAGAAACCAAACAAGAAACTAGCAGGATTATTTGGTTTCATTTTTTTGTCTATGCAATTCACTCATTAAATATGCACATTAGCCTTCTTGCTGCCTGTAAATAGTGCAGAACTCTCAACTAAAAATTTGGGGTTTTTTTAAATTTACGGACAAATCTGCTTCGCTTATTTGCTTTTATCTTTCTCCCTCTCCATTGCTACTACCCACATGAGCTTACTAACAGCACTAAAACCCTAATGGGATCTGTGTTTACAAGACAATCTTATATATCTTTTTTCCTCAGTGAGAGTTATGCAACTCTATCTGATCACATAAACATTTTGCAGCAGTGAAATGACATTGAAAATTATGTCAATGAGTTGCAAATGCAGAGATATAAGGTCACACTGAAAGCAAAAATAATTTGGGGGAGGCCTACATCAGCCCTAAGCCACACAATGACATTTTTATGTACAAAACCGGTGAAAAGATGAATAAGCAATATAATTTTTTCATTAGCATTTACTGGATAAGACTGATGAGATTCATAGCCACAAACCATTAAAAAGACAGATCCCAGATGGGCAGATTACAGTCCAGAGTAGGAAACTTCACACTTAACTGACAAACTGCAGCAACTATTACTACACAAATTTCTTTACAGACATCACAACATTTTAAGAATGGCAGTATTTTTAACCCAATGCAAAAAGGGTCATTTTATGACAGGAGGGTGTGTTTCCCCCACAACTTCCCACAAAGTCTCTGCTACTTGCAGCAAAAGTCATAGCAGAGTCAAATTTCATTTGAATTCAATTTCTGAAAACTGCTTAACACTACATCACAAACAGCTTGTATGTGTAAGTCAAAATATTTTGTGGTTCAAATTATTTTTGGTTGCTGGATTTGGATTTCCCTTCAAAATGAGAGAAGTATATTATTTTGCTGAAAGCCAAATAATCCTGGCAAGTATCTCCTGGCATCATGACTTCTGCTTCCAAGATTAAGATAGTTTAGGAAGCTATAATTAGTTCCTTCTATAAGGCAGGCTTTAATATACAGTAAAACACCAGGAAAACAATACTTTATTTGCACACAAGCCCTGCAGAATTGCAGAATACAAATGATTGCAGATTTAGAGGACTGAGTGGGTGGGGGGTTTTTTCAAGTGTCAGTAGTTTTAAATCTGTTAAGGCTTGCAGTTCCCTTCTGCACATTTCTGATAAACCCATTTCACTATGGTTTTCTACATTTGCTCTCTGGATGCATACAGAATTAAAAAAACCCACAACTGAAAAGCAACTGACTTAACTTTGCTCACCTGTGGAGAAATGACATTACCACTGTGTTAACATCAATCAGAGAGACTGCACCTCAAAACAGGTTTTGCTAATGAACCTCAGCACCTAATAGAGGAAGAATGCCACACTCAGCACAATTTCTACTGTTTCAATATTAGACTAAGTTTAAATTATTTTATCTTTAGCTCGTTATTTTTGAAGTTATGTCTTTAAGCATTCCAGTGTCATGCCAACTCCCAGTAACACCTTCGCTTGACTTTATGAGACAAAAAAAGCCCTAGAAAAACAAAGCTGGTCAGGTTTTATAATGGTAAGCAATAACTGACCAGAGAACTAAAACTCAGAAGATGCAGGATGTGTGTTTAATCCAACATTAAGAATTCTAACACAGTAAGAATTTAAAGAGGTGCATGTCTGAAAACTTTCTGCACTCTGAAGGTCAGCTGGCTGAAGAACAGATTCCCCTTCTTCTCTTTAAAAAGCCCTCTTCCTTATGTCCTTAAAGCATCATAACTACAACATTCTTACTATACTAGAAACCAGATTTCTACAAAGAACACCCCTTTATTAACATCTTCAGAACTACAGTTCAAGGAAAATGTAGAAAGCTACAAGTTATATTTGGTAACAAAGAATATGTGTGATGAGGGAGGGGAAAAAATCCATTATTTGTTTCCATGATTTCAGGACAGAAACACCAGCACATTCCTCAACACTAACATGAAGTCCTAAGATCCTACTCACCTATGTTCTGCCTAATGTGTCAAGGTTTTGTTGCAAAGGCACACAATGCACCCACAGAAAACATCTGCTCTGAGAAAACGTAAGGACCTCTCCAAGCACAACTCAAATCTAGATCAGAAAGGTGTTTTTCCATTTAATTTCATGGCTAACCCTATGCAATAACTGTGAAAATCTGCACAAGGCTATGTTAAAGAAACTGGAATATTCTATGGCCTTTTTTTCAACTCTCAGCTACTCTAATATGACTGAGATCCCAAAACTCTGATACCTGTATTAGGCAGGTAATGCAGCATTCACAACTTGACAATCTCCTCTGAAAATTCATACAAGAAGATGCTTATAAATTCATTTCATAAAAAGAGCAGCCTGGGCAAGCAACTGACAGCTGCTAGAGATCCTAAAATAAACAGCAGATTTTTGTAAAGCAAGACAGACAGTGCTACAAAACACTGCATTCATGCCAGTGCTGGCCAAGGTTTCATGACAAATTGGGCAGCTTGCATTCACAATAAGTCCACAGCTGATGAAGCAGATCAGCTTCAGGCAAGTCATTTCCCCTGCACTGTTACTCCTTGCTCTCTCACCCCGTGCAGAAAGAATTCTGCACAACCAGGATTGTGCATTCAGAGCACAGACATCAAACAGTTCCTGCCTCCTGAAAGCAAGACTCAGTGTTACCAGTTACTCCCACTCCTACCCCACACAAGGTATTTGAAAAGCACACAATTCAAAATTCTCTCCAGTGGCCTATGACCAAAAGAAAGCTACAAAGACCAACACAGACCAAATATTTTTCTAAATGTAAATGAGGGAACACGAATATGAATCAAAGTCTGAATTCACCACAGCTGAGAATCAATCTCTATCAAGAAGTATTGATATGTTTTCAGACACAAAAGGAAGTCATAAAAAACACCATGCAACCTCCACTACTTATTGTGCTGCTCTCTACAGCACCATCCTTAAGTACAACATGCAAAATTAATTTCTAACCAGCATTTTTCAAGTGTCTAAATAAATGCCAGAACAGTATCACTTGGCCTCCAAGTGCCAAATGCACTGGCAAACACTGAAGAGCTGCATTTACAGAATGTATCAGCATGACATGAGACCAATTTTGGGGGGGTTGATGGGAAAGTTATCATCTGAAAAGAATAAAGGATAAGGCATTCTCATGTCTGGAATAAAAAAAAATAATTAAACAACTGTCAGGAACTAGAAGAAAGCATCACCTCTTAATATTACCAACTGGAAACCAACAGAGGTTGAAATACCCATTTCATCAACACAAGTAAAAAGTAGGTAGATAACTGAATTCTTTAAAAGAAAAAACCTTACCTGACGCCTTTCTCTCTCCTCTGGTTTTGTAAAAATCTCCCGAAACCTAACCTCAGGCTTTATGCGAGGTTACAGAGCTCAGTCAGCAACATCCTTCAGTTCAGGGTCCTCCCAGCACAGTTCCAAGGCACAGCAGAGCAGCCCCAGCCAGTCTGAACCCCCCTGCCGGACACAGGCTTGCAATGCTGGCAGCACCCACCCTGCCTCAGCTCTCAGCCCCTAGCAATTACATTTTCTCCCACCCAAAGTAAGTATTCACCTGATCATTTGTTAATAACCTACAGCTGGAGAAATTCCCTCTTCTAACAAGAAAAAAAACTCCTTTCCATTTTCCTCACATCACCTGTAGGGAGAACAAAATGGGCAAAACAAAACTGGGTACAAAGGCACATGTGAAGCAAGCAGGCATCTACAGAATGTTTACAGAGGAAGGATTAGTTACAAGCATGTCTCTTCTTTTCAGTGCACAAAAATAATACCTAAAGCATCCCTGCTGTGAGGCACTGATTAACTGCAGTCCATTGCATTAATTTGGCTAGGCAAAAGAATAATATCTCCCAAGATCTCCCTAACATCACAAGACTGAAGCAAAGTCAACCATCTTCTGAAAATGTCCACAGAACACAGCTCCTATTCATTACTAGACAGGCAAAACAACTCCCTGTCCTTGAGAAGGATAAGCAGCTTAGCTGACTCCATGCACTACTGCTTTAAATGCAAGCAAGTAGTCAATGAAACTTTGAGACATTTTAGGTCAAGTACAACCTTCTCTGCAAGACATGCATTAAAGGCCTAATTTACAAACATTTTCACCTGGATCTCTGGTAAACAAATTAACCAGTTACATTTCTTTTTTCCTCCCATCTCAGCATTCACTGACCTAAATATGAGGTAAGAAATGAAAGTACAAGCAATATGCAATAGGAACTGTAAAGAGCTCAGGAGAATTGCTAAATGATGCGCCATAGGCTTCACAAATGTATGAGCTTCTCAGAAAAATGGTAATTTCATTTGTACACCTATTAATTACACACTACCTGCAGGACTACCATGAAGCTTCAACGTCAAACCCTGACCAAGTATTTTTACATTAGCAATCATTTCCTAAAAGCATGGAACTTGGGCACTCAAGCCATCATCAAACTATTCAATTAGCCTCAAGCACGGATTAACAAGACTTCATGTTGGTGCACTCTCCAAAGGATGAACCAGACATGATTTTACCACTTAAGAATTCCAGTACAGGGATATTAAAAAGAAAATAAAAATCAGTCACAAGAAGAATCAGTCTCAAGAATCACAACTGGTGATACACGAAGTCAGGCAAATGGGAGCATATGCAGAGAACAGTAAACCTGAAACAAGACACGGTCAGGTTCCATAAGGCCATACACTACCCAATATTCACAGGTTCAGAAATTTTTCTGTACTTCAACCTAGAATCTCATTTTTTCACACACATTGACAAGATGCCATCAAGAATGGCTCTAATGCACACAGGCATTATTTTAATGAATATCTCAAAGAGTCTAGATGGCATCTTGACTACTTTTATTTTAAGGTCAACTCACTTTTTCTTTCCTTCTGACTGGGGAGACATGCTGCTCAAAGCAGCATCTTTAGAGATCTCAAGTGTAACAAACAGAAAACCACACTTAACTTTTTCCACTAGTTTATCTGCAGGAGGTTTGGGGTAGGAGCAATACTAATTGCATTTTAAAACATTGGTGTTTTTATGTTCAGGACTCCATCAACGAATTATTCATGTTTACCAGTATTTCTGGATAGCAAAGAACAATGACCATCTGCCTAAATTTTTCATCTCTCTGAACAGAGGAAGAAGCCAGACTCAGTGGCCCAGGTATTCACCTGCCCACTGCTGCAGTAAGACACCACATAAAATGTCTTAACTTGGGAGAAAAAAGTACCCTTGGATGTCTTCCTGTAAAGACTAACTGCTTGCAGATCAGTTCTGGGTAATATTTCTTTTATCATGCTACCTATTTATATTTTTGTAAAAAAAAGGTGGACTTCTTTTTTTTGTATTGTATTTGGTCTCTGAGGTCCCTCTTGTTCCTTCTGTCAGCTATGTTCTCCCTCCAGCATCCAGCTTTTCTCCCACAAAAGGACAGGATTTCTTCTGAGGGCAGATATTTTTCTTCCTCCCTCCATCTTAATAATTTATCCTTTCCCTTTCCCTTTCTTTTACATGCCAATTTTTATCCCACAAGAGAAAGAAGCGTGAAAGCCCTACTAGATGTCTTACAGTCACAAGATAAACCTAGAAGAAAAAAGAAAGGCTAAAAAGTCACTGAGACACCAAGAAATAATACTCAGGGCTCCCTACTTGAAGCAGCTGAATGAGAATGTTAAGTTTTTGTAAAAAGACACTACTCCTACAATCCCTAGAGGTTTTCTTCTTCTATGGAAAGAGAATGTCTCAACTCCCAATTTTTTTCTCACACCAGCAGAGATGAAGGTAAATACAAAAAATCAACACAAGCTTTTTCCAGCTTACATATGTTCAGCTTTTGCCTAATTGATACTGGTAAATACTGACACCTTCATTTTTCTTAATTTTTCTTTTTCTTCCAGCAATCTAGAAACACTAATAATGATTCATTGCAGAAGGAATATTTTATTAAAACCAGGTACTTTTCACAGCATCACTTTTCTCAAAACACATAATTCCCGAAGATTTTAATTAATAGGTATATTGCAACCTGGCAGAGCTCCTTTGTTTCACTCTTTCCAAATACAGTACATTTCCAGCTGAATGGAAGCAAATATAGATGAACTAAAAATAATCAAAAAAGCAAAGTTTCCACAAGTCTTGCCCAAAATGTTTAAAGCACGTGGGGAAATGTGGTCAAAGACATCACTTTCAGTCTTTTCTGTTAAAACTGCTACACAACCACCCACAGCCTTGCCAGAAATAAAGAAAAAACAAAGAAGAAAAGATGCATCAAAGAACACACAAACTGTGAGAAGAATTATAATCTTCTGATTGGTAATCTTACACTTAACTACTCAAGACTACACAGCTTCAGAGGAGGCAATTTAAAAATGTGTCATATGGTATTTTGAAATTAGAATCAGTATTTCAAGTATTTTGTACATTATGCACCACTGCTATTTAATGTTTAGAAAATAAAATTCTAAATGTAATATTTTACCTAGTTGACACCTATGTGCTTTGAATTTTACTTTTGGAGGGTTTAGAAGGCTGTTACAAAC
This sequence comes from Anomalospiza imberbis, assembly GCF_031753505.1. Lineage (NCBI taxonomy): Eukaryota > Metazoa > Chordata > Aves > Passeriformes > Viduidae > Anomalospiza > Anomalospiza imberbis. The sequence continues at coordinate 15,196,025 of NC_089688.1, forward strand.
CAGGAAGAGGGAGGAAAGTGCTTAATACACCTAAAGTGCATTAAAATAAACTTGAAAAAAATAACTTCTAGCCATGACACTATTTTATATTAGTCTTACAACTGCTTTACACTCTTACACTTAGATAGCTAATACAAAATGTTAGTGCTCTAAAAGAAGCAATGAAATTTTAGACATTATTCAACTTCAAGAACCAAAGAATACATAGGTTTGACTCTTTGAAAAGTTTCTTATACAAAAACAAACAAAAAAGCTTCCAAATCAATTATTGATATTCTAAATAGACAAATCTTTTGAAACTGTACATTCCTTTCTTTCCTCTGGAACAAAGTACTGTATATTACCTAGGACACAGAATATTTAAGAGGAGACGCTCTTTGCTCCCGGTTTGTAACTGGCATAAGAAACACTGTTCAAATCACTGATGTCCATTTCTGTTCCCTCAAAGGTATTGCTGGGGGAGGGAGAGAAGAGGGGTTTTGAGTGTTTGTTTAAAAGACTGCAAAGCAGATTTCAGAGAGGGGGAAAAAAGGGCCTGGCCACAAGGCAACATGAGTGATGCGGGTTCTACTCCCACAACTCTTATGCTGAATGATTTTTACTCTGGCTATATTAATACCTCTAAAGAGACTTTCCTAAGTTTGAGCAGTTAACTTCTCATTTCTTCCTTCCTCACTAAAGAAATATAGACTGTAAAGAAGGTGCTAAATTTCTGCATACAGGTTATGTATGGATTTGTTGCTGTTCCTCAGACTGAACTGGAACTCCAAAATTGTAGACTTGAATATTAAATCACACTTAACTGGTGGGTCTTTAAACATACAGATCATTTCACCATACTATGACTAGAAGTAACATCAAACCAGAGCAAGAGGAGCACAGAATGTACAAGAGCCCAGCACAATTCATGAAGCTAGGAGGACACCTCCACCTATTGAACAAGCCGGCCTGGATTCTTGAAACTTCCCATCACTTTGTGAACTCATTAACTCAGGGAAAAAAATCCCTACCAGGGAGAGGGGGAGATAAAGAAAGGGATAGGAAACAAAGGCAGAGCACAATTCAGCATCTAGATCAAACCTGAATCCTTATCCTTGCTCCCCCAGAGGTAAACAGGCCATGGAAAAGAATTACCCTGTAGCCTCAGTAAGCCTGAAGCTCTTACAAATAGATCCCTGTAATCTCTGGTCATTCAGCAACACGGGAATCTCCACAAGGTGAATAGAAAGAGAAAATAAACACAAAAAGAAAATCCATGGAAGCCAGGAAGAAAGATGAGTAGAAAGGTGAGACAAAAGAAAATGAAACATTTCCTCACAGAAAGGCCAGACATTATAATAGACAAAGAACGTGCAAGACATTTTGGGGAGAGGAAAAGAAACTTAATTAAAGGGAAAGGCCAAAAAAACACAGGCGAGAGATAACTGGAGTGGCAGTTTAAAATCTCAGTAGTAAAAAAGCAGTTCCTGATAGATTCTTTATGTGATCTCTTCAGTACTCATTTCTGAAGAGAGGGATACAAATATTCAGTTACCTCAGAAAAGCACAGGAAAATGCAAATGAAGAGACAAATGCATGAGAACCATTCCAACTGAGAATGATCCTCAAATGGAGAATCATTCTCAGTTTGTCCATCTTCCAAAAGACAGAGGTATTAATGCATTGTGAAACCACCTTTTTTTAGAGACAGCTTCTGAAATCTGCATCCCAGGTCAGAAACCATGCACTTAATCATGCCCATCAGCCTTGACAAACCACTGTCTATGCAGCTTCTCTGCAGTGTCTTCAGCAACAATGAACCAATATCTCCTTTATACCTTGTATTTATTACAAGGCAGTAAGTCCCTTCCTCAACTTGAAGTTTTGCTTCTGCTCCATAGCTAATCAACATCATCACCAAAGATGGATTAGCGTACAAAAGTGAGTGAAATTCATTTACTAGGGTGAGAAAATATAGAGAAACCTATCTTCTGCTAGCAGCTAAGCCCTAACTTTCACATTACCTTTGCTCTTTGGACAGCTGATCTCTGTTTATTTCATAACCACATTTATCTTCTCATCAACATTTTTATCTTTAGAATTCTGTTGCTTCTATAAAGAAACTCACTAGGGAGCCATATAACACCTTTCCTCAACAGTTACTGTTTTGGCATTTTACTAATGAAGTTAGATATGCTATAACAGATATAACTGAGCTAGAACAGGTTTGTCAAGTGTTGTATTAAATTAGAAAATACAACAAACAAGACACATTACACCTGTACCTCCCAGAAGTGTGAGTTGACTACAAAATCTCCCTCTTCATAGCAGAGACACAAATAAAGCAGGAAAAAAAACCAGTTTTAATATACAAGAATGGCCAGTAACAAAACAGCAGCAAAGTACAGAGTCTCCATTTCAAGCTTCACTAGGCTCAAAGAGTGGACATACTTTGGGATGATACCAGCATTCTTCTCTGATAACACCAAGAGTCTGAAGAGCACACAGTATGAATTTGAAAGAGACTAAATATTCCTTCTGCTCTTTTCTGAAGTTACTGCTTGAACAAGGATTAACTTGAATTTTGTAGTTACTGGCAATCCTGAGGAAGAAACAGCGCTCTCTACACCATTTATTCTTTTCCTGTATAAATGAATGAAAATCAGTCACTGTTATTTTACCAGCATAGACACTGCTCAGACTCTGATCTCTGAACTGATCACATCTTCACCTCAGGCTCTGTATATTCTCTGCCAATCATTTTCTCTATACAACTTGTGGTTTTGAAACACTGTGCCCAAAACTTCACATTGTGGGTGCTCCTAACAGCTTGAAAGAACAAAAACTGTCTGGGGCTAGATAATGAGAATATTTTCTAAGAGAGCACTACCTGCATCATTTCTTAGTCAAGTCTGAGGGGGTTCTGAAATACAGTATAGAATAGTTCAAGTTTACAGCAAAGGAAAAAAGTCAAGTTTCTCACTAGCTGCCTACTGAATACAGTTTCAACACAACTCATCACCAGACTTCCAACAAAATCCACCATGAATGAATAAATATAAAATGAGTAAATATATAGTGAAGGTACTGTTTAACAATCCTACAGTATTAATGCCATCTTCTTAAATGTTTTGTAAATATTTATGCTTCAGAAACTGTGAAACAAAGGACTAAGGGTGGGCAAGAGCTTAGAAGCTTTCATGAAGAAACAAAGACACAGTGGGTTTGAAGAGATAATGAGTGTACTTGAACATTTATTCTTAAAAATTCTATCACAAAAATACTTATGTGAAGATAATATTAGATGTTAAAACTTCTGCAAAAAGACTACACTTACTTCAATTACCAATGAAAAATACGACTGCTTTAAAAAGCAAGAAAGGCATGAGAGGATCATAATGGCTCCTGGAAAGAAGAAACTGTCCAGAAAAGTGGAGAAAAGGCAGGTGGGTGCATTTGTTAGTAGATGGGTAACAAATTGGTGGAATGTAATTTGATATGTAAGAAAAGTATTTGGAGTTACAGACCAGGTCTAAGAACCAGATAGTTCTGAACACTCTGCAAGGTCACTGTACTTCCAGACATCCATTCACCTTAACTTCAGAGCAGAACCCTCTGTCTGTCTGTGCAGTGAAAGCCTCTAATCAATGATGTATACAGGTAATGACTGGCCAAATATCAGTTAGAAGCATTACACCACTGAAAATTAAAAACGCAAGGGGTAAAGTAAGCAATCAAGGCAGTCAACAAGAGAACAAGGCATTCCTAAAAACGAACATTCCAAATCATCACAGGACTCCCAGTACTCCCAAAACTGGCAGGTTTCCTCCAGGATTTCAGTGCAGGTGAATTAGTGGAGATTAAGAGTAGTTTCAAAATCTAAAGGCATCCATGAAGTGGACACAATGCCTTTCTCCTTCACATTGGCAATTTTACACTTAAGGAGAAAATTCTTTTCAAGAGTGTAGTATAGGAAGACTATAAAAGGACTTTACCATAACAGAAATTAAATGTGAGAAAAATCAGCCAATTACAATTCTATTTTTCTGATGTAACTACTCAAGATACCTGATTTTATAAAGAAATCAGTTCCAAGGATTATATTAGAGAAACTCAAACATTTCTCTCCCCCTTCCATCGTCTTTCTAGCAAATCACTGGGGTGATTCACAAACAAGTGAACACCTCATCTTTTTGGCAACCCTCTGTAGTGAATACTGTGCATATTTGCAACAAGCTAACCCAAGCCTTATTATGAAATTTCCAATAAGCATGACAGTAATATTAAAGATGCCCAAGAAGAAAATAAAAACTTGCAAAAAGTAAGAAAGCCATAACTACCTGTGTGCAGGTAGTTTGTTTGTTTAAAATACAGCCAACAGCCCTTCCATCAGTCTTAGGGAGATTCACTTTGAACCAATTAAAGAAGAATTAGACACAAGGAAAAACTGAAAACAATTGAAAAAGATAGAAATCCTTTCTATTACATAACTTGCCTGACTAATTCCACACCAAAATACAGGCTGAGCTCCAAACTGGAGGAAAAGACTAAGAGAATATAATTCAATTCCTCTTGTTTCTTCTTAGCATTTAACAGAATAACATGGAGTCTAACTTCACTTTTTGTTTACATAGGCAACAGTAAAATGGCAAACTGTGGAAATAAAAACACACAGCTCAATTTTGAGTTATCACATTTGAAATGACTCACTACAAACAACAACCTCGGGACCCAGCAAGTTCTATGTTTTCTGACTTAAAAACACTGTCAAGAAGAGGTATTAAAAACAACAAAATTGGTACAGGAGTTCTGAAATCCAAGGAGATTACAGACAATGACAAATCTCGCGTCAGCCAGACTTTCTGGCAACACAACTGTGTACAGTAAAGTACCTGCAAGAGTTCCACATTGATAGTATCATATGTGACTTCACAGCGTGAATAAATAATTACTTAGGGTGCAAATTCACATTCTTCTAAAAATAACTCTGACCAGAGCCTGGGAATTGCCAGCAAGGGCCTTAAAGGAGGCAACAGTATCCTTTCAAAATGTCCCTCCTGTTAAGATTCTCATACAAAGGAATTAGGTGTCTACAGATAAAACCTGAAATATATGAACCAAGTATAATAAAAGCCTTGCCTATGCAAGTCTGCAGAACCCAAAACAGCAACATCTCAATATCGTGTAAATAATTACAATTATCACAGCAACGTTAGCTATTGTGTTTTACATGTCAGAAAAGAGCCTGAAGATTGCAAATATGCACTCTCCACTCAAGTGTCTTTTCATTTTAATGTAACAAGTGGGTGTCAGCAGAGAGAGCAACTGCTGCTTGATTTAATTTGGTAAGAGAGCTCAAGGAACTGGGTCAAGACCCAGAAGAACATGCACTCATACACTGAACCAGTGGAGAAAAGTTGGCTAAAAGCATCTAGAAGTTGAAAAAAAACCAATCACCTTTGCAAACATCAGTCTGACTTGCAGAGCCATGCAAACCAATTCCATACATGTCTGCCAAACTAAAGATGTCTTTATTTCCATACCAGTACATTTTTAAAAATTCAGCTCCTTTCTAACAAGATAACATGTGCAACAAGATTTAATGCAAAACGAGATAAATATATATGTATATGCTTTGCCCTGTGCACAATGCTTACTTCTACATCTCAGGACTCACAGCTTTTAAAAATGGCAACACAATTCCTTTTCTTTACAGCAGTAGAATTTAAAACTTAATATGCTCTGGAAAGTCTATGGTTAATGCACAGTGTATTTTATGGTACTAAACCAGTGAAAACTGAACATTTATCCATAGCACAACACAGCCAGATACCAACTCAATTCAATAGAAATTCCATTCTCTGATCATGTAAGGGCAATATTCAGAAGAGAATAAAGTTTTACAGTTCCAGATAGGGAGATACCAGTGAGGCAGGTAATGGTTAAAGATCAGGAAAAGTACTGACACTGGCTTGAAGAAACAGGAGATAAAAGGAAAAGTGGAAAGAGTTTGTGTAATTTCTGTTAACTGTGTATCTGGCTCTGCTTAGTGCAAACATCACCTGAATTCCAGGGTCACGATAAAGCAGATTAATAGAGAAATCCAGTTTTGTTAAAAAATAAAAAAAAAAAAAAAATCACGCTAAGAGCTATATGTTAATTAAAAATAAAATTCAATTGCTAATGTTACTTATTTTGCTGTCTGCTATTAAATACAAATTGCTATCAGCAGAAAGGAAGTAAAACAACTCTTGAAGCAGGCACATTGCTGTTTGCCAACTTCTTTGCGACAGTGGTAAGGCCCTCTTACTCCACTATTGCAAAAGAAAGAGCTAATTTACTAGAAAAAGGAGAAATGCCAAGAATCCGACAAGGAAAATGAACTGCTCTATACAATGATGGCTTACATGGCTTTACATGAGTAGCTTTACAGAAGTAACAAAAACCTTTATGAAACCTTAGTGGACTTCAAGCAAAGCCTGTGGGAACCTTTGCAGTTACTCCCAGCCAAGTCTGCAGTTTGTTTATAGAAAACAGTTTTCAGATTTCCTAGAGCAATCTCACAGAATCTACTCAGAAGAGTAGCACCGCAATACTACGAGTGCACCCAGGTGAAAACTGTCCCAAAAGACAGCATTGTCTTAAGAACCCCGGTGAACTTACAGTTACAATCTTTGGACAAAAATTATCCCGACAATGAATCATACACAGGGGTTCTCTCTCTGCTGCTTTGACTTTCCTTCTGCAGATCTCCTCGCCTACCACCCCCCCCACCTTGCCCCACAACTTCCACGAATCCAAAGAGCATCCCGATTAAAGCGGGTAACCTCACCTTTCATTTTCACCGTGGGGGAATTGGGTCCAGCCGACTGCTTCCTCCATCCTCTCCAGTTCTGGCAAAGGCTCTCTGCCTCAGAGATGAAGGAACAAAGAGAGTCTTCCTCAAAGCGATCGGAGTCTTCAAATGAAAACCTCTCCCCGTCCTCCCACTCTGCGAACATGAGTTCCATCACATCCGACAGGCGACGTGGGGGAAAAGAAGAAAGACGGGAACACCACTGCTCACAAGTCCAGGTGGATGGACTTGACAGTTCTTGCAATACTTAAAATCTCGGTTTTGATTTGATCCCCATACTACAGTACCAGGAAAAAACAAAGTCAGCGCTGTCTGAGATGGGAGAAGCAGGAAATAACTAAGGGGCAGCTGGTAAAAATTCCATGGGGGAAAAAAGAAAGTTCTTTAAAAAGTTAAAAAATGCTTATGTCCACAGAATGTACTCGATGCGGAGGGGGCTGTTTAGTCCATGAGAGCTGCCTCCAGGCGGGACAGGTGCGTGCCGGGCACACGGCGGGTCCGAAGGCTCCCGGCGCTGCAGGACGAGGGAAGGGGCCGGCTTCCTCCTCCGGGGCTCCCGCGGGGGGGCCGCCGGTGTCTGTGCGCAGGGCCGGGTCTCCCTGAGGTTGTGCTTGTCTCACTCCCGGCGCAGGAACCGAGGGGAGGGCGGGCAGGGGCACCGGCGGGGGTTGGGGGGGAACAACTTCCCTCCCGCTCGCAGGGGCTTAAAAACGGCCCGGTGGGGCCGCAGCGCCCGCGGAGCGGCGGCGCGACCTCTCGGCCGCTCGTCACGGGCACCGGCACCGGCGCGGGCGGGCAGGCGGCGGCTCCGGCCTCACGGGGGCGCGGGCGGCGGCCGGCGGGGAGCGCCCGGCGCTGGTCCCGGCGGGCAGGGCGGGGGCAGCCCGTCGCCGCTCCGGTCGCGGTGGCCCCGCGGTATCTCTATGAGCCCATGGCCGGCGGGCCCTGCTGGACGCCCCCGAGCCCGGCGCGGCCCCGGCGGTTCGCGGCCCCGGCGGGTCCCGTCCCTGCCCGGCGCGGGCACCAAGATGGCTCCGCGCTTCCCAGCTTCACCTGCGACACCCCCCGCCAGCTGAGCGCCGCTTCCGCCGCCGCGCTTCCGGCTTCCGCCGCGCGGGGCATGCCGGGGCAGCCGCTCCCCGGCCCGCCGTGGCGGAGACGGAGCCCGGCGGTCCCCGGGGACGGGACGGGACGGGACGGGACGGCGCTCGGCCGGCGCCTGCCTGCCGCCGCACACCCAGCGGGGCGCCTGGAGGGGCCGTAATGAAACAAAGGCCTGTGTGTTGTGCCTCCGTAGGCAGCGGGAGAGCGCTGGTTGCGCTAAAATGTGGGGGTTACCCCGGAACGCACCGAGGAGGTTCGTGAGGTAGAAATCACTCAGCTGTGATCATCTGACTGGAGATGAAAGAAATATACGAGTTCTCAGTAACAATTTTTTTTTTTAAAGAAGAAAAACAGCAGTAAAGAAGATCAAGGGAATAAAAAGGAAATAAAATGAGGAGACCTCAGTGGCTCGAGTAAGTCCCGTTCAAGTGCAGTGGCCGCTTTCTCTCGGCCGAGAGAGCCCGTCGCTCTCAGAGGCCGGAGGGAAGGAGGGGTCTGAACAACTCCAGAACCCGAACACAAGAGATAACGCATGTGCCAGGTCCGTGAGGAATTGCATAGGCTAGCTAAGGTCTTCCTATCCTGCCCAGTCTGAAAGCAGCAGAGGTGACGCTCTTTTATTTTTCTTCCCTATAATTCTATTTCTTGGAGTTCTAGTTCATTGTTCCATTGAGAGAGTTGACTGGTAAAGTACCAAAGGGTAAGTTTGCTCTTTGAGTACATGTCAGCCAAACCACTGGACCTACACCTCCCTCCCTGTGTTTGTTCAGAGGGGAAAAGCAAATGACGGGAAAAAAAAAAAAAGCTAGGAAAAAAAGAATGACATACTAAGAAATGGTAAGTGTAGAGCTGAGAGAAACTGAAATGTATCTGGCAACACGCACTATCTCCCTCATCTCACTCTACTCCTTGATCCAAAAAAATTATATTAATTGATGATTCTTCACAGAGGATCCTAAGCAACGCGCCTTGGATTTAAAGGAAACTTCCTACATGATTTGTGCTTACAAACATAATGCTTCCCAGTTTCAGATTTCACACACAAAGATGCGTTACTGCAGTGTCTATCAGCTGTAAGAGGTCACTCGCCGAAATGTCCGATCCTTCTGTGCTACCAAGGCAGACACACCCCAGGTGCGCTGGGCAGGAGGCACAAGGCCGGGCGAGGCAGCCCGAGGCAATGTGCCCCAGCACAGCACGCCACGTTCTGGCTCGTGTGCTGCCTGATCCTGCACCAAACCTGTCCTGTGCTGATGCCTGACTCGATCAAATCTGTGCTGCCAAATAACCTGCCAGTGCCACGCCAGCAGTAATTCAGGAGAGAGACACACCTGCCTGATAATGGGAATTCTGGTGGGTTACATCAACAGCACTCTGAGTCAAGGGCATTGCAGAGAATCTCTGCCACGTGAGAAAGAAAAGATACACAAAGGCCGTGTAATGCTTGGTGCAGTGTTGCATTAAAGAAGGATTTCACCTTAGGAAAGGTGTTTCCCTAGTGAGAAAAAAGCATTTAGAAGACTGTAGGAATTTCAAAGAATAAAAAAATAAAGCTGAAAATTTGAAGAGTATTTTCATGGGGAAAAGGAGATGGGGAAAATAAAAAGAAAAAAAGAAATTAAATGCATTGTGTCCAAGGAGTGAAGAGGTAACTACAAGTGAAATTCAGCACCCCGACTCAGATGTTGTGGCACTTGAAATGACAGAAATGGGCAGGGAAACACAGTGGTGCCATAAGGCTGATGCTGCTCACCAATATCTTTTGACAACATTATGTGCAACACAGCACTGTTAGATTTTACCTAATGCCAGTAGAGAATACACATTGCAGCCAGAAAGGGCAGAGGAGAGGAGGAATACTGGACAATACTAATTATAAGGGGGCTTCAGTACATTGTGTTTGATTCCATTAAATTGTAACAATCCTCACTCCCATTCCTCCTCCTTCCAGCTTTGGGATACCACAAGTTATGGAGATTTTCAAAGAAATCTTGCTTTCACTTACTTAAACATCACAGGCTGAAGCATGGAAGAGGTGATGAAAATAACAAGACAAGCAAAGCAGAGTGAACATTTGCACTTTTATATTAAAGTGCATCTCAAGACCCCGTAAAAATGTGTCTTCTGGCTTGTGCAGACCAGGCCTGGATGTGTTGCTGCCCTGGCCAACGTGAGGGAGTGCAAGTGTGAGTGCTTCACTTCTTGTCCTCATGGCTTGGAAAGGCACACAAGTTCATAAACACTCTTCGATTTTTTTTCCCCAGCCAACTTACTGCATTAGACAGGCATGTATTTCCCCCTGTGGATTTTCCAACAGACAAAAGCTAGAGACTGTGAAAAATAGTATCTGACAATTTCAGCAGTGTCCTGCTAGGAAGAAAGAAATTCAGTAAGAAATCCTGCAGAAATGACAAGTTGCCAGTCAGATGCTTTCTCGCTTACAGGGATGTACTTTTTTTCTTTTCCTATTTCAGAAAAAGGAAATTGCTGCTCAGAATTCCTCTGCTTCCAATGCAGACAATTTTCAGAATGTAGCATTCCATATGAGGGAGACACATATGAGTGCACATGCCTACCCTAAAGCAGAATTGCAACATTTTCATTTGTTTCCTGTCTTAAGCTCTCGCTGGGGACTAAAAATCAATGAGAGTCTGCATTGCACCTCAGAAGTGTGTGCTTTTCACTGGTGAGTCATGTGCTACACTGCAAGTCATATCCAGCATGGTTTTTTTTAATTTCTGATTTCATGGAAAGTAAAACACATCCTTCCTATGGCTTGAATCTAATACAGACTCAATAACAAAATACAGCACTCCAGAGAATTTCACTGCAAGTGCAGTGGGACCCAGCTGTTCAGCTCCATTCTGACTCAACAAAGGTTTCATTGTCTCTTCGCATGCGTTTATGCACTCAGAAATGACAAGCAAAGGCAAATTCTTAAAGCACACATATGGCTTTGTGTCTAAGTAATATATTGGCTGTGCAGAGTTTTTTTGTGCTCTAGAACTATGGCACTGGCAAACTGCCAAAATTCCTGTTCCTCCTGGATGATCACTGTTTCATGCTATACTGATCACTTAATTAATAACTAATAATAATTACTAGCAGATATTAAACATCCCCACAGACATAACAAGCAGCCACCATTATTTATTTCAAAACACTAGGCCTGTACAACAGATGGAGCAAATAACTGTTTTAGCACAAAAGAAGGGACAGCACACAGCTCATTGCTCCTTGCTCTGCTTCTAACTAGGCAAATGGCTGTACAAGATGCACAGAGCTTTTCCAGACAATGCATACCAGGAAGCTGAAAGCAAAGCTGTCCTGAGATATTACAAGCTAAATTTCCCCCATTTGGATTGAGCATTTTCCAATCTTTGACTGATCCTTGCCACAGAAGACTTTGAACTGATGTCCAAGGTGCTGTCTCTGGGATCTTAGAGAATATGAACACATGCCCGATTAAAGCCTTATTCAAAACCAAATTCACCATTTGTGAGATAAGTGACTGGTATGTACATAAATACAGGGGAAATAGAGTCAGTAGGGAAACACTGTGCAACAGCTGCTAAAATTTCTGTTATACAGCAGGAGACAACAATTATGGCTAAGTCCTCATGTAGGAATATAACTGATACTCTTCAGAAAGAGAAGATGGCATTTACAGATAATATTGCCTGAAAGAATTACTGAGCATATGTTGTCTGGCATCTTGTATTTCACAGGATACAAGTATATTTTCCTCTTCCTTTCACATTAACCTGCAGGAGCATTTGTTTTTGTTTTCACACTTTCTTCTGCCATTACCAAAGCTGACAGTCTGGCAGGGTCTAATATGCACTATACATTCACAGATAAAAGCACCAAGCTAAAGGGAACTGAAATGTTCTCCATTTTGCAGAGGGGAAAGAAAATAGCTATTACACTGCAAGTCCTCTTTTTTCTCAGTCAGTATCACATTTGGACATTTCCTCAGCCAGTGTGAAAAGCTTGTGAAAGCAGTATAATAGCGCTCTCATTTGTCTGGAGAGCAGGTTAGATACATCCTTTATGGAAAATCAGCAACTGATAACTCAGTTTGCTCGTATTACCCTAACTAGTAATGTTACACCGTTGAAAGATTCCTAAGTACTCCAAGAAGACTTTTTTAATGCAGGCAAAACATAGATTGCTTGGCTTATTTTCAGTTCACCAAAAAATAATCAAGGAGAATTGATAAATGTGACACTTCTTCTGTAGCAATCTACAGTTTTAGAAATCAAAAATGGTAATTAAAAAAAACCAAGTTATCGATAGGAAGTCCATTTGTTCTTGTCAAGGCCAACATGCACTGCTCTGCAACGTATGCAAGCACATCTTGGTTAAGTGAAGTAATGCTCTGCTATATTTACATGCTTCTCATATCTTCAGGAGCAGAAGCTTTCCCCATGCTATGGAACCTGCTCCTTCAGATGAAGCTCACCTTAGCAAAATTTGCACTATACCTGCTTCTTAGCAGTACAGTCTTTCAAAATAAATATCAGGTACATTAGTACTTAAATACAGGGATAAAAGATTGCCTAGAAAAGGTGATTCTAAAATGCAAGAACAGCTGGGTACAATATTATGGACAGTAAAATGGTATGTATTCTCTACAGCCTTTCCATAGGAAAATAATCTAACCATGGAGTTAGGGATGTGAGGGGTTTTATTTTAAAAATTGAGTTCGTCCTACCTCTCATCAGATCCCAATGGGAAGTTCAATCATCATTTAAATTGTCAATCTAAGATAAGGTTCTCTCTTACAAATAGTGTGGTTGCTACAACCACACAGCAATGCTTCATTTAAGAAAACACACCTGACAAGTTTTGTGCTCATGGGTGTGGGTACGGGTCAGTGCTGTTCCAGTTACATATGTTTAACTGGCCTCTTTTGTGTAAGAAAGAGGAGACACTGACAAAGACTTGATGCCATGATGTTATGTCATGATGACTGAAAACTACCTGGACTGCTAGATACAGAGACAACACCTCAGTCACTTTTCTTTTTCTGCAATAAGTGAGGTGGGGGGGGGGGGGAATTCCCTAGACCTATTCACTTGAGCAAATAGGATTTATTGCAGGGTACCCTGTAAAACAAATCAGTCAAGCCTTAAAATTATCTGAATGCTTATTGGTAAAGAGTGTTCACCTATTCTACCTGCAGATCTCATATCCCTGGTGTATTCAGGAGGCAAGCTCTTTCAAAAGGATCCTCCTTTATGAGACTTAGAGATTCTCAGATTAAGTCCACTGCTTCTATTTTCATCTCTCTTCTCTAGGCAGGTGACCAACCCTTAGCAGGTACTGACAGTGGTTGTTTTGTGCACTGCCTCAAAGGCTACCAGCTTTTTTAGTCAGATCTTCATTTTCAGCCATGTTTCTGCAAAATGCTGTGACAAGATCCTATAAAACTTCCTAGCCAAAACTTTAATGCATTCCCCAATATAATTATTTCACATAACTTCTTAGGAAAGGTAACTAGATTTGTGTAATTCTGTCATCACCTTTAGTGTTAAATTTAGCAAACTGTATTTATTTAGGATGGTTAAATGTAATAGTAGGAGGAGTGTAGTGAGTAGTGGCACACTCTTTGCTTATTTCTTCTGGAATCTTGTGTGTGGTCACTCCTGACTCATCTAAACAGAGGCATCTGATTCAAATAGTGCCTCATCCCTAAGTTTCAACCACAAAGTTGCATCCGTTTAACCAAATTGTTAAACCCATGTAACTGTGAAGACAAGCCTTGAAGGAAAATAAGTATTTCTCAAGTCTTAATCAACGTAGCTGTGGCTTAAACACGTGGGGAGTTAAAAGGCTTTCTGTTGAGACTAAAGTATAATTGTGCTGAATAACAGAATATGCTTCTTAGTCTTGCAAGAGATAACAAAATAGTAATCCTGAAGCAAAGGAACTTTCATCTGTTATGTTTGGTTCCTGGTTCTAGAATCCCACAGTCAGAGGTTATAATCCTACTTTACCTCCAGCAAGCCTGTACATGCGAGTGGGGAGGGGGGAAAGAGCAAGGAACTAACCTTTAGAAGCACATGTTCTTTTCACACAACTCTGGTTTACACAGAGCTGATTAGTTAAATTGCAAAGAAAAGGGTTTCATTGTTGTTTGAAGTGGCTCTGTCCTGTTTCCAAGAAGAAAGTGTCAGAAGACTATAAACTTTTGCAGTGGTTTCAGCTGAGTTGTCCACTCACATTGTCACAGTAAATCTCCAGTCTCTGCAGTGATGAGGGTGCTGTCTAGGCTGGCAGGTGGGCAGACAGGAGAGCACGCTGCTGCAGTACCTGCTGCTGGCTCCTGAGCCCCAGGGCTGCCAGGGGCTGGGAACCAAAACATCCTCAGCAAATGCTTCCCAACAGGATTCACTTGCTGAAATTTTAATTCCTGCCAACTTGTTTCTTCTGTTGGGCAGCAACTGAACGTGAGCCCAGCACTGAGTTCCCCCTGTTCCCAGCTCAGCCCTGAGCTGCCCTGGTGCTTGCATGAAAGCCACTGCAGATATAAAGGGATAGGAGAAACAAGGCCTTTTGCTTAGCTGACAGAGCAACACAGCTTCACAGCTTCTCATTAGTAAAGCTGATCCAAAGAAGTTGGTTCTTCTTTCAGGTGACAGGCTAGTTTTGAAAATCTGCAAAGAGAACAGTGCCTTTTATTTCTGGCAGAATGTGTGGGATTTGAAAAGCAGGGAGGAGAAGATCAAGTGGTGCGCTGGGATTTCACCAATTTGTTTGAATTTGTCTGTTCTACACCTGTCCTCCATCAGCACATCTTAAATCCAAAGGTTTTTCTAAACATAAATTACTCCAGCTGGACCATCCGTATTTTGCTGGCTCTGCTCCCTCTTTTCAATTTGCACATGAACAGAATTCCATAGAAACCTCCTACCAATGACAGGAACCCATTCTAAACAGGCCAGTTTAAGAGTAGCACGGGACTCAGCCCAGCAAACCAAGGCAATTTGACCAGTTTCCTGTCTACTTCCACTAGAAAGAGGAAATTGTACCCAAGTAAGATTTTTTTTAATGTCAGTGGTGATACCTGAATGCCCTTCTTCCTCTCTCCCAATGAATATGGTAGCTATCCTCATTAGAAAACCACATGAAGTAAAGCTCCGTTTTCTCCTCATTCATATTTCACTTTCAAAATCCAAAGATGTCTTAAGAATAGCCAAACTGAAACAAGTAAGCTCATGCCATACACTCCTCCCCAGCCTTTCCACCACAGGAAGGCAGTAGTCAAGTGCTTTAATACAAAATGACATTTGACAGACTTGTAACCTTAACCACAGCTTCAGCATTGTTCCTTTTCCAGGCAGTGACTACAGAAGAGCTCTGCAGGATTGATGGGATGAAGTGGTGCCTGCTGACCCATGGAAGACCAGCTAAAATGCCCGAAATCTGCTTCCCAGTTTTGCACGAGCAAGAAGGAAAATGTAGGTAGGCGTAGAAAACCCCAAAGGCGGACATGAAGTGAGGAGAGTGTTAACTACAAGCAGTTCTTTCTTCAGTGAGTGCATGTTGGTTTCCAACAGCAGGCTGGAGTCAGTACATTCAAAAACTTACACACTATAATTCTTGGTGTCTGCAGGGTTAGGGTTAGAGACCTGCTCTTTACCTGTTCCAAATGGCAAAAAATGTGACATTTGAAGAATTGTTGCCTTTCACTGTAATGGCAGCTAATGTGACGCTGACTTTGTGACATGCTTTAGCATGTTGAAGCTTCTCAAAAACTAATGTTAATAGAAAAATTTAATTAACTCAGTGCTGAAAAAAATCCCTAAAATCTGCCCTTGGAACAGATTCCTTTATTAAAATAGACGGAGCCCCACACAGTCACAGTATAATCCATTTATTAGCATAATTTGTGAGCCATTGGTGGTGATTCAGGGGACATAACAGCTTTGGCACTTGACTGATTTCAGAGGTACTCAGCCCTTAGTAGAAAGGGATTTTAATAGGACTTGAGTGGGCTACTAGACAAACAAGTTTCTGATGTGGAAAATTAAATATTTTTCCAAACAAGTGAAAGTGCAGCCCAGGAGATGTGCATTAGTCCAGGTCACAGTGCCTTGTTCTACAAGGAGTAGTCTCAACTTAGTTACCACCAGAGGTGATTCTGTTCTCTCCAACTGTAAGAAACTCCCAGTGAGTCTATCAAGATAGTGTTAAATACCGCAGTGTAGTTTCATCTCTCCGAAGTTTTCATCTGATTGTCGAATATACACATTAAAATCTCTCTTCAAGTGGTTGATGAATCACTGCAGCTCTTCTGGGGTGAAAAGACTTCAGGATACAGACTTCAGAAAGAAAGGAAGACAGACAAAAGGCAGATCTACCTCTGTTACCCCTGAGATAGCAAATGCCCACTTTCCTTGTTCCTCACTAATACCTCCAGCCATACCTCAGAGAAATGGATCTCTTATTTTCTGCTACAGGTTTACAGAGATTACAAGGATAATTGACATCCTATCCATGTTAATAAACAGCTGCCTGATTAATTATAGCATAGAACATAATTCATAGAATTCATCAGAACAGTGTTCAGCCACAAGAAAGTGATAAATCTTTAATCCAGCTTCAGGCAGCCAAAGTGTGAACAGGTTTGAGATAGTAGCACTGCAGGTCAGGAAGACCCCAGTACTGGAGCAGCCTTTGGAGCACTGGGACAGCCTTTGGAGCACTGGAGTATTCTCTCAAAGAGGGATAGGATCAGCACTAAGAGCTGCTCCTTAGATCCTTACCATAGCCATGTTTCTACTCCTGCCAATGCTCCTAGCCACTCACAGTGATGTTCCCTTTCCCACACAACCACAATGTGCCACTCAGTTCTCTCAGAGCATCCATGTGGCACAGTGCAGCCACCAGCAACACTGACTGAGCTCTCAGCTCCTGGAACCAGTGCACATGCATTAGCCTTATCCAGTGGATCAATGCTGTGAATGTGGACTGTCTCAGCCCTCCACGTATGTCAGCACAGGGAAAGGTCTACACAGCTCTCCAGGTGCTCCCTGCCCAGAGCTCCCCAGACAGACCTACAGCAATTTCTGTGAGCTCGGTGGGACAGCTGCACCGACCTGAGACACATAAAGAGCTAACCTCAGTGGGTTTTCATCCCCTTGAAGCAAGGCTGCTACCAAGACCACACCAGCAAGTTTAAAACTAGCTCCAGCATACAAACATAGCACTGAAATCACTTACAGAATTGCCTGCTATAGAAAATGTACTCAAATAATAATCTGGGGATACAGCCTCCCCTGGCAAACTGCATTCAGTTGTTTACCAAAGTTTAAAGACCCACCAGAAAGAGAAGACACAGAGAGACAGTCAGCATGTTATAAGACCCCTAGACAGTTTGGATTGAAGAGAGACAGAGAAGCCAGTCTTAGAAAAGGAGCTAGCTCTAGAATAATGCGTAACAGAATAGAAAGCCAGGCCCCTTATTTCCTCTCGTGGCTGAGAACACAAGGACAGATGGTACTTAATGAAAACAAAAGGCAATTAATTCAGGAACCATAAAAAGAAATTATGTGCTATGGAAAATAAAATTATAATGGTTTTCATTGCCAGAAAATACTAGGATTGAGAGCTCAGATTAAAACTAAAAAATTTAAACACTTATATGGAAGATGAAAGCTGGTTACATTAAATAGTTTTTAAAAGTTAGGGATATAAACTATTACACATTAGGAAAAAAAAGAATAGCAAAAGAATAGTGCACAGTGTTTGTACAGCACCTAGAGGATCAAGTATTTGTACTTCCATTTTTAATGATGATAATAAGAATGCAAGTAATTAATTTAAATGGATCAAAAACAAAATTCCCCAAAAGGAAAGGTTGTTAAAACTTGTTCAGCACAACTCATACATACTATTCTTTGAAACATCTGCTGTTGTCCAACAGGACAAAATACAGTCCTAGGGTGACTGAGTGCTGGTCATCCAACCAGGCAGCTCCAGTAAGCCTCAGTGGCAAAGCACACGAGTTTGGTTTGGGCCACAGTCCCAGGTTAAACAGTGAAGAGCAACTGCTGTGTCCTGAAACAGGCCAGGTCAATGTAGGAGAATACTGACAGGCTCACCTACAGCACCAGTAAGGTATAAAAGCAGGCAAAGGAGATTGGATACTTCCTTCCCTCCTCCTGGCTCATGTAGGACTTGAAGGGTGTTAATTACAAGGATTCTCACAGCTTTCATAGTGACAAGATCTAGAAGAAAGGAATATTTTTAACTAGAACATGGGAATTTCAGAAGACAATGCCAGGCCCACATGTCACTTGCATTAAATGGTAATTTATGCTAACTCCTGAATGGCCACTTGCTAAGTAAGCTTAGGGAAGTAACCTCACAGCATCATCCTTTGGGTGTTTCTATGCCTGTTGGGGTTATGGGTATAAACTGAAAGATCAAACTAGGTTAAACGAGAGATGTCACAGCACCCAAGGCACAAAAACTCCATTTGAGCTGCTGTAGCATACTGGTTCAGGGGAAGCTGAAGGTAAAAAATCAAATCCCTCCATGTTTCCCAGACAGGTACTGCTCCTGCCAGTGTAGAACTTGGCATTTCATCTCCCACAAGATGAGAGTTCTGTGACATAATCGCCCTCAGTCCTCTTGGCATTTTAATTCCTGGGAGATAAGGAGCAGTCTGCAGCTTGCATTTTAGAGACTCTGCCAGGAGCCATAGGACAACACAGCCCATGTGGAGCCAAGCACAGTGCTGCTAAGGGATCAAGTCTGGCATTTTAAACAGGGTTATCAGCACAAAGCTGTGGTGAAGACATTCAGCACCTCGAGAAGAGGCACAAACAGATCAGGTTTGTCTCAAAGGCCAGTTTGCAGGGGTCCTGACATTGCATGTTTTAAAGACTCTGACAATTCTTCATTAAAATAAAGTTTGCAAGCAGGATTTTAGAACAGTCCATTGCAACACTGGTAGTCCAACTATCCTATAATACCTGGAAAGGGTAAATGAAACTGGTTTAGTTTAGCCTTCACACACAAAAATCAGCCACCCAGTCAGGTCAGCACCTCTACATTAAGCTAATTTATAGAAGACAAATTAAAGCTTTAGGCAATCACTGCTTCTTGAACACAAGGCACTTTCTAGGATTCTGTCACCACATGCCCATCACATTGTAATATGACATTGCTAATACACAGACTGTGCTCTGCCTTCTGTTCTTGCATTAATAATACCCAGATACTGAACACCTCAATGCCCTGAGTGCAAACCTTCCAGACAGAAGGTCAGTGCCTGACCCAGGTACTGCGTACCCAAAACATGCACATCTGGCACAAGTTCCACATGTCCCATCCTGTATAAATCCTCCACATCCGAGCCCTTGGTTATACATCAAAGCTTTTGCTCCTCCTCCGACACAAACCTGTCTCCTCTCTGCCTTATCTGTACACAGTGAGAAGATGGTGCACTGCACAACTATTAAGGCACTTAGCTCTTCTGTCTACTTATATGTTTTTATTACTCAAGAATAATATATTAACTTTAAAAAGTGCTTAAGGCATAAGAGGGAACTCTGTTCATTTGTTTGGATGAGACAGAAGGAAGAAATTGTAATATTCAATAACCCCTGCTTTCTCTCAGCTTTATATCTGTTCAGGCTGAGAACTACAGCTTGATGACAGTCCTTGCATACCCTCAAGTTAATCCAGTTTACTCCCACTGAGAGGAATGAAAAGAGAAAGAGTGCAAAGAAGAGAAAAAAGGAAGCATGGCCCAGAGGTTTCAAGAATAGGACACACTTCACAAAAGTGGGAAGCTGCTTTGCAGCACACTTACTGTTTTTCACAAGGAGTGAGTAATTTGCTTGAGGTGTATCTATACCCCAGGAGTAATTCCATGTGAACACAGAAATACTAAAGACTAGCAGCACAAAGGGCAGCCAATAACTATGATGAATAAGGGACCAGTAGGAAGTCCCCACAGTGCTGTTAAATCATGATTCAACACCTGAATGTTTGAGATTAACATTACATTTGGATTTAAGAAAAATGACAAGTCTTCAGCCACTTGAGGTCAGATTTTTAAGTTCTTCATAGTAATCATGAGGGCAAGAAAGCTACTGCCTCTCACACCAACAACTGATTCTAGAAGATGCTACTTAGGGGAAACAAAAAAAAAAAAGTCCAACCACACACACGAACTACTATAGCAAAAAAGCAGCAATAAAACCACAGCATCTGGCAGCTGGAAATGTGTGACAAAGGAATATAGCAGGAGGAACAAGCATCTCTTAGTCTAGGCAGACACTTGAAAGGGATCCTATGGGAGCAAACCTACTATTCAGAAGAGAAAAGGTTCCCCCTAGAGACATATCAGGGTAGCTAAAACTGTTAGCCTATTGCTCAACTCGGGTCAAATCTTCTGATTCCTGGAACTGAAGAGAGCTGTTATGAAAAAAAAAAAATCTGAAGATTTCCACTATGCCAGCACCTGGTGCTATCTTCCAAGCATCTGACCTCTCCTTGCAGCATGTTTCAACTGTCCAAACATACAACCATGAATAGATTTGCAGCAGTAGGTATCTCTCTACTTCTACCATTTCTGTGTGCCAGGGCAAAGGAATAAGTGTGATTGCATCAAAGGATTCAGATATTTAGAGCAACGTGTACTTATCACTGTTACCACTGTGCACCTGCTTTCTCTGCTTACAGATTACAGACTAAAGTGAAACCAAAGACTTTAAAGAATCGGTCATAACTGTTTTCCTTCCAGTTCTACATTAAAATCTTTTGCCAGTGTCCAATGACAAAATAAATCTCCATCAGTCAAAGGCCAGAAGCCACGGCCTTCTGCTACTGCAGGGCACAAGGACCATATGCTGAAATTCCAAGAGCTCAGTCATTTTCATTTTAGCTTGGTCACTTTCTTGATCCAGGGTACGAATTTGCTGACTTTTGTGTACACACCGGGCGAATCCTTCCGACCACAGCCATACCCCCAGGAAGTGATGCCCAAAATGATCCAGCGTCCATTTGATCTCTGACACATGAGTGGCCCTCCACTGTCACCCTGACAGCTGTCCACCCGTTTATCTTCAGAGAGGTTCCCAGCACAAATCATGCGGTTGGTGAACTTCCGCCCGTAACGGGCCTCACAGTCTTCCCGTGGGAGAAGGGGCACCATCCCCTGCAGCAGGGTTCTGGAATATGATTTCCCTGGAACAAAACAGACCAGCCAGACTGATTCATGTACAGGCAACAGTAGCAACCTGGTGCAACAGCGCTCCCTACAAAACCAGACAATTATACATTTCATGTCAAGTCTGCAGCACAGAAATAGGCTGAGCTCAGCATCTCTGAAACCACGAGAACTTCAGAAAACAGTGATGCCAAGCCAAACCACAAAAAAAGAGCTGTAAGATCAAAGATAGGGGGAAGAGGGTTGTAGAAAAAGGTTAGATCAAAGGATGACTCCTACTCCTGATTCTGTCAACAAGTAACTTAAACCTTCTTCAATTCATCTCACCTCTCCAAATCTCAATTTCCTCCTCAGTAAAGAAAGGACAGTGTTTTCTCAAGAAAATAAATGCAGTACTATCTGTTAAGTGCTCAGTCCTCGGAGAAGTTTTAGAAGATGCTTCAGAGGCATTCAAATACTATTCAAAGGGAATTCCCTTAGTCTTTGGCCAGACTTGAGTCTATTTGATCACATCTCTTTACTAGCCCAGGGTTGCTCAGAACATAAGGCTAATGTGCTATATTAGAGTATGACCTTTCTGTGCCCAAGGTTTATGTAAGTTCACAAGGTAGTAGGTAACTGCTCCTCACTGAAAAAGCTGGGTTTGGTGCGTGGGAAGGATTCTAGCCATTAAGCTCCAGTACAGCTTAAGACAGTTACATGGCTAAGTTGCTCCTTGATCCACCCCAAATATCCTGAAGTGACACGTGCAGCTGGCAAAACTGGACTCCAAAGGCAAATACGTACTTGCAGTTAAACAGCTGCGGTAATAGCTAGGGAAACAGCTGAGAAGGACAGGCAAGTCCAAAACCAACAGATGAGCTTCTGGGGCTTTTGGCAGGAAGTCTTTCTGAACATATGGCTTTTTTCCAGTCATAGCAGCCCCAGAAAAGCTTCCATGCACCCTTTTACCTAGGAAGCTTCACAGCAATATGCTCAAAGAGGATAGGTCCGGGCTGTCTTGAACCCAGGGCAGAAACTAGACTCAGAGTCCATCTGTCCTTGCAGAAATACACAGGGAGATTAAGCAAGGTAGTCCAAGAGAGATTTCTCACTGAGGGCTCCTTCTTTCTCTAAGCCCTCATTTCACTATGACAGTACCATGAAGAAGGCAGGTCATGGAAACATGGGGGCCCTCCCACAGGCTTGGGAGCAGCTCTGCACAGGCTGGTCCCTTAGGGGTCTACTGTGGACAAACACATGCGTAGAAATGGGAAGAAAGAGAGGACTGTGCCCAGATGGCAGCATTGGTCTCTCCCACAGCTTCAGAGGGATACTATGGAAACCAAAGCTTTCACCAATATATTGAGCAGACTCAATAAGCCTCAAAATCAGATGAAAATGCAATAGCACAAAACCCCATTCAACTTCCTATTCCTTAGCACCATATGCTGGCACAGACAATGGGAGCAGTGAGAACATAGCCTTGAATTGACTTAAATTAATGGCTTCTGAAGGCAGACTTCCTCACCTCTCTTGTCTCAAAGCCCCACCACTCACCTGTGTCTCCCCAGCCAGAGATGATGCAGGCTTGCCTGTTGATGTCAGACCTCTCTCTCCTGTCAGGCAGGCAGATGGGCAGAACATGGTGGTTGAAGGAGAGACAGTGCCCTTCTCTGCCCCGCATCCGGACCAGGGCTATGTCGTTATCATTGCTGCCAGCCCAATAGTTCCTGTGGAGGACAATCCGCTCCACAGGCAGCTCCCTCTCAAACTCATCCTTCACACCTGTGTGGTAATCGCCCACCCGCAGAAGGTAGCGCCGCACATCAACACCAAACCTGCAGAGAAACAGACTCAAGATTTCAATATTCCTACTCAGAGGAAAGCAGGCTCACACAAGTCTCAGTTGCTATGAGACTGAACCACCTCCTCACACCACAGTGGTAAAACAGTTCCAGCTGCAGGACTGTGGGACCTCTTTAGCAGATATGATCATGCCAGCTGTTGCAGATTTGGTGTCCCAAATCACTATTTACCAGGCACAGGAATTTTTTTCCTATAAAAATGATTATTATAGTTGCAACAGGCTTGTGAACTGACCTGTTCACAGTTCCTTAAAGCACTTAAAATGTCAAAATGCTGGTTCCCTTCACACTGTAAAGCCTCAGAGTTAAGAGGCCAGGTGTAAGCAGTGAAGGAAAAAGCAAGTCTATATTGAGTTGGCCCCATAAGCACTCCAAAATCACACACATCATAACCTGAAGGTCTTAGTTTAGAAACTTTGCTCATGTAGTTCCACTGGGCTAGGAGGATAAACTTGTATGAGGTTATCTTGTCCATCATTAAATATCCCTTGGGGCTCCCCAGTCCCAAACACACCTTTTGAAGCAGTGGGCTGCAGTCACCACCCAGCAGCTGCTGATCAGTGTTGCTCCACACAGCAGACGAGTATCTCGACGAAAACCCTTCAGCCGCAGTGAGGCCTGCCATGGCCAGCTGCCTCTGAAGAACAAACAGGAATAAGCAGTCTCACACACGTGGGACCCATTTTCCTCTTTTCCCATCCACTCTGTCTCATCTGAGCTCAGCTGGCTTGCATTCTTCCCTAGATACTGGTTCAAATGAAGTTCAAAAACCACCAGTGAAAATGCATTAATGTAGTCAGCATCTGCCAGACTATTTGCAGAGCCTGAAGGAAAGCTGGAACCAGTCTGACTCAGCAATTACAGGGTAGTACCTCAGAGACTTGTTTCCACCTATGATCCTTTTCTTGCGACGGTGAAGCAGGCGCATCCCACACACACCAGACTCTGGACCTGCATGGCAAAGTTAGAGCAGTTGGGTAGAGACCTTCACCTTAAATATCAGCATTGCTATCACAGAGCCAAATACCATTCAGCTTCTCTGAGGGCATTAATCCTCAAGGTAATCAACTGTGTTGTGTTGTGCGTATGGAATTCATAGAACATTTGATCCCATAGATTTCCTTAATTTCACTGGAGGTGCTTACCTGAACTCTCTATAGTCTCACGCCAAGAGTGGGACCCATACTTATACTTCCTCAGTACTCTAAACCCCGAAGGTTGCTTATGGGTGCTGTTCTAAGGAAGAGTATGGTGACTTGGCTGTGGGGAATTTCTGCAGGCTCAAAGGCCTGACATGGCTGGAGCTCCTCAGACTAATTTGGAACACTCTGTGCTGCTAAGAAGATACACTGAAAACAAGAAAAACGTAGGAGGTGCAGGACAGGACATGCTTATTTTGTAGGTGAAGTTTCAGCCAAAGACAAGAATGACAGGGAAAAACCACAAAAGCATGCAGAGATCCTATAACCAGACCTCCAGATTCCTGCATAGAAGAAATTGGAATGTCACCTGTTTTCCTGATATCTTGGACCTTTTCTTCCACATAGTCACAGATCACCCCAGCATCCTCACTGTGCCAGCAGCTGTGAATCCTGGTGTCAGGCGTGGCACATTGCCCCAGGGTATGCTCCATGCCACTGCATTCTATGTTTTCCAGATGGATGGGCCCATGGCCTTCGCCAAAATAAGCCATTGCCCTGGCTTTTGCTGTACCACTGCAATTAGAGAAAGGATGGCTAATCTGCAGTGAGCAGGAGCCAAGTGAACATGCGGCACCAGTGCATTTTAAGTGGAATAATATTTATGTGTCACTCCACACACAGGCAGTAGTAGAGTGAGAAGAGCAACCTACTCCCTCAAGCATATCTGGGCGTGCCAAAACTAAAATTAAGCCCCCAGAAACAAGTCCAGAAGTGCTCCCAAGAGCTGTTTCTATCTGTAAGATTCCTGTACCACAGCTCTTACCTGAATCCCAGTTGCCTGCAAACCACAGTGGCATCTCTGTCTGTCCAGTCATCATCACAGACACTGCCCCACCGCCCATTCAGCAGTACCTCAACCCGGCCCTCCTTGGTGCTTTCTCCATCCACCAGCCGCACGGGAGGCCCTGAAAGAGAAAACACATGGGCTGCTGCAAGCAAAATAACCAGAGGGGTCAGGTGTCCAAAACTTGGGTTCTACAGAAAAAGATGAATCCCAGACATCAGTAAGCTTAAAACAAAAAGAAAAAAAAAAGGAAAAAAATAAAAAGAAAATAAAAGAAAGAACTGTGTCTACAGGAAGACATTTTACCTCTGTGCTGAATCAGAAGACTGTATACATACTAATTTATTTAATACATTCTAGAAATCATCAGTGGATCATACTCTGAAAGCTGAGTAAAGAGACAAAGAGGAACAGAAAGAAAGTTATTAACTCCTAAGGCAAAAGTTAGACAAGCTTAAACATGCCTGGGAAAAAAATCAATTGAATTGTAAAACTATTACATGATTCTAAGCAAGAGAATAGTTCTACATCCAGGAAAAACAAAAATGTTGGATGCCAACTATTTCAATAACAAATGTCTGACAAACTGGAATGTCTCCTGTAGTAAGGAAAGGGGATAGTATCAGGCATTATATAAATGAGGAAATTATGCTAACTTGAAATACTTTCACAATTTTAATTAGAAGTGTGCCATCCACACAAGGGAGTACAAACAGCAACTCCTTCCATCTGAAATCCTCCTGTCTTGGCAAGGTGTGGCACTAATGGAACCACACCTAAGTTTCCTAAAAGGTCTAGTTAAAGGGTTCCCTTGAGCAATGCCCCATTAAGGCAGCCACTGTCCCTCAGTTCCTGAGGTTTGTTTCAGAGATTGCCAATACAACTCTCTCCATTTTCCATTTATCTGTGGTCTGATAGTAGGTCTGGTGGAGCCACAGATTTGTGGCTCTGCCCCAATTCAGCCAGGGCTCATTCCTCCTCAAAAAGCAGACCCCTTGTTGAAACAGCACAGGGAAAACTCCCACATCTGCCAGAGCTTCCAAGGGAACAGACCAGAAGGTGAAACTTTTCCACTGTTCAGAGCAAGAGCAAGGTGAGTTACCCAGGCTGCCATCCATGACCGTGTTGCTTTCTGGGGAACAGCGGACTCCCAGATCCTCAACATGGGAGCAGTCATGCTGCCCCCAGCTGCTGTGGGGACAGTCCAGGAGAGACAGCTCTGTTCCCACACATGCCACATCATCCAGTAAGATGAAGCCTTGGCCAGCAGCATAGTCTCCTTCAGAGGCCAGGGCAGCAGGACCACTAGAGGAAGGAAACAGAAAATAACATTGAAACTCTAAATGCCACAGAAGGACCCAAGCTCAGTTCCAAAGAGAAACTCCCCTGCTTAACTATGGTACTGGTGGCCTCCTGGCCTAAACCACTCAGTGGACACACAGGATGGCAACTAAGCACCCTCACATCTTGCCAGCTTCAGTTTTCAGGGAGGCCTCCTCAGACCAGTCCATTTACTAGTGTTTGGTCAAAGGCATGTTCAAAGGCACAGAGGGCCAGCAGAGGTTGCTTTGCAGTTATGGCAGGTACATCAATTTGGGGAGAGGCTGGTAGAGAAGGTATCAAAAATGTCAACATTTAAGTCATTCTACTTCTTTTTATAAGAAACAGCTATCTGGAATTGAACTGCAGAAAGCTGCAAACTTAGGCAGTGGAAGAGATGACAAACATAGTATGTAGCTGAACTCAAAGGGAACAATTTAGTTTAGTCTTTCTTTCATCTATAAAATTGAAATTTTAGAAGGACACCCTAATCATGCTAAAAAATCCACATAACCCCATTTTACTAGCTCAAAGGCAAGAGTATCCTGATTTTAAATCTTTCCCAACTCCTACCTGAAGGGATGACAACTCAACAATGAGCTGAAAATCCCTATTACTACTCTTTTTTGACCTGATGGTCTTTGTTCAGCTACTGAAAGTGATACATTTGGAGAAGGTATGTGATATGCTTTTACTGAAAGAGTAGAAGTGACACCTGCAAATTTAAGGAGCATTAAAGAAAATTCTCTGACTTTGCTGAGGGGTTCATAAGGACAGTATTAAGCCTGTTATCTGCTTCCAAAACAGGCTGAGGCAAGAGATAATAGATTTATTTTTGCCCCTTGGAAAGGATGTGGATACCTATTAATCTTTCCTTAATAAGTTGTATAATGGTAATAAGCCTTCAAACAAAGACAGCATTGAGGGATTAAGATCCGGCCTATCCCAGTGAAGGGTGATGGAATCTAATCCTTGAAATTAGGAAGCACGGACACTACACACTCTCAGACCTACCTGAAGCCCAACTGCCTGCAGACCACTTGGGCACCGAGGTCAGTCCAGCCATCGTCGCACACTGTGCCCCAGTCTCCATTGTAGTAAACTTCCACCCTGCCTTCGCTGGGGCTGCGGCCGCCAGCCAGCCGGACCGTGCCCTCTGCAAGGGGTGGGAGAAGGAAAGGGCCAGCACTCAGCAGGGGAGAAAAGAAACAGCCTGTGCACCGCTGCTAGGTCTCTGTACTACCCACCAGTGAAAGAAACAAAAGATACAGATGTCTGTGGATACTCAAAATACAAGCGTTCATTGCTTCCAAATATACCCATCTGTCAGGGGAGCATTTATTTCAGCCTTTCCACACTACCTGAGCAAAACCGTGGGAACACCACCAAGTCTGCCTCTGCTCTACTCTCTGCCTCCACATCCAACAGCCCTTGTGGGAGCCGAATGTGGAAGCTGTGCAGGATCCTGAACCAGGGGGTTACCTACTGAGCAAGCCAAGTAAAGTGGGAGCGAGACTGACCGCATCTGACTGGCAGAGCTGTACCTGTGAAAGGGTCACAGGACACCCCAGCGTCTTCAATGTGGTCACAGTTTTGCTGTCCCCAGTCACTCTTCTTGCACTGATCAAGGGAGAGTTCATTTCCTGAGCACTGCACTTCATCCAGCAGGATTGGGCCAGATCCCTGCCCATAGTGAGCCCATGACAAGGCTTTTGGGGTCCCACTGTAAACATAACAGACATATATGCTCAGTAAGGAAGGCCACAGTCTTGTGTCCTCAGATTCTGCCTTGCACAGGGACTCTCCTATGCTGGGTCACTATCCTCCCATAGATCATCTGTATTTTTGACACAGTGGAGTTGCCAGCTGTTAATTGAAATATGTTATTGGAAAATTTGTAATGAGCCCTTCCAGCAAATAACAAAATGTAACTACAATACAAACAGTTCAGACTTCTGCAGACAATGACGTAACATCAGTCTTAGTTAGAATCTCATAACAGGCAAAATTTCTAAAGATTGAGGGATCTCAAATTTGAACAGTCTATTTTAAATAATGCTGTACTGATGTGATTTTCAAGAATGCTCAGTATACAACAGCTCCCATGTTAAGCACTGAATGGCCCACAGAAGAATGAGGTGGTCTCTCTTGCTTTCCTGTCTGAAGAGGATAAGGGCAGCCAGTGAAACTAGAGGTGTTTAAACTTAACCAAGTAAGCAACTGCAGTTCACATATGGAAATCACCATGACAATTTGTCATTGAGGCTAACAAGATTTGTATTAGGACGTATGCAAAAATGATGAACAGTAAACACAAACAATCCTGAGACAGGAATATACCTTTTTTTTTTTTTTTTTACACAAACCCATAAAATTGACAAGAATGGGGTACAAAATCCCTTCATAGGATGATCAGTCTAGAATTGTTTCCCAGGGTTTCTGTATATCTCCTGTAGGAAGGGCTGGTAGTATAGTGAAGGGACACGCTCTCATGTTCTTCCTTCTGCCTACTTCTGTTAATACTCCATACATACAGCAAGGAAATTACCTGAGTCCCAGCTGTCTACAGACTACTTCAGCATCTCGGTCATCCCACTGATCATCACAGATGGTTCCCCACTTGCCATCATGGTAAACTTCCACTCGCCCTTCAAAGCTCTCCTTCCCCCCAACTATACGAAGTGGGGCACCTACACCTGTGCTTCAAGAAAGGGAAAGAGAGCACAACAGAACAAGACAGAGACAAAGCACATCCAGAGGTTTAGGGTGTAGAATCGTTCTCTAGCCAGAGGAGCTCTCATGATGTTCTCTTACCACATCCTCCTCTCTAGACCCCCCACAAGTACTTGTGATTGCAGTCCCCAGAGTGGGGTACTGCTGGGCCAGAGATGCCTCTTTAATTGGCTGCTATGGTGACCAGGAGTTTTCTGCCTGCAGACAAAAACCTGGCTTGATAAAAAGGGGATGTTGTCATAAGCATCAGCCATCTTTGGGAGACTGAGATCTTTCCCTGGAGATTTACCTTCTGGAGGAACACAAGTTACCACAGCACTCCCCTGGTTACAAGCTCCTGACAGAGCTTCCTGATAGCCACACTGCAGCAGGGCTTCCTCATCTCCATGGCAGTTTGCTGACTGCAGGTGCAGGGGAACAGGCCATGGTCTGGAATGACTCTTCTTCCCAGCTGTGCCGATCTCACTGGTACAGAAGATGCAACAGAGCAATGAAATGCCACAGCACGGCTTCACTTACAAGCTCCCTCTGTTGTCGTGACTCTCCAGTCCAGTTGTGGCATTTCACATCCCGGTGTGCCCAGTTAATTGGGAGTATGTAAAGGGGTGACCATTTACAGTCTAATGGGAAAGCACAAACAAGCACACAGCACTTCCTAATCCTTTTATGTGCCCACCTACTGCAGAAGAGTTGGTATATTCAGAAATGGCACTCTCGTTTGAAAGCAATGAACAAACCCATCAATAGACTCAAACACCAAACCATCTGAATCACCTTCCCTATTTGTGGACCTTATCTTCTTGCTATTTGGAAGCTTGGATGTCCAAATCCCAGATACCCAAAGAGAGTTCATACTCCTAAAATTTCTGTTAGATCACTTTAGTAACTCCAGCTGATGATCATAAAAAGGGAATGTGATCTCACAACTCACTTTCCACAGTCAGGGGCATGAAGCAGAAACGATTGTTTTAAAAAATTCTTGCAAATGCTGACTGGGTTAGGGATAGCCACAGAAAGAAAATAGTGCAAAAGGACCTTGATAAGTGGGAAATTAGACCACAAAACAAACTTCTTTCTGCCAGCCAACACATTCTGACACAGGGACTGTAACCACAGACGCTGCTCTTTCAAAAGCCACACAAGCAGGTACCTCTCACAACCAGACTGAGGTTCCCACCTGAGACCTAGTTGCCTGCAGACAACACTGGCATCCCAGTCAGTCCAGTGGTCAGCACAGATGGTACCCCAGAGTCCATTGAAGTACAGCTCCACACTACTGTCTTCAGCCAACCGCACAACACCTTCCAAAAGAGAAAAAAAATCAACCTAAAACCAGTTGCTATCTGCTGATAGAAATTTCAGACCAGCAAGTCTTGGACTTTGCATGTAGCTGAGCTGAACTGCACTTGGCTTCTTTCATCCCTGTTTTACCTGTGCTGGCACTAAAGTGATGTGCGTGAAAGAGTGTGGGATGTAGCACCTTCCCAGTCCCAGC
The DNA here is from genome assembly GCF_031753505.1 of Anomalospiza imberbis. NCBI lineage: Eukaryota > Metazoa > Chordata > Aves > Passeriformes > Viduidae > Anomalospiza > Anomalospiza imberbis. The sequence continues at coordinate 15,226,537 of NC_089688.1, forward strand.
AATGGCTGCTTGGGAAGATGGTTGTTGTTATGGTCTTTTCAAAGCCATGGTAACACCAGCAGGAAATTTGGCTTCTGCATAATCTCCTGGATTCTCTTTCTGTGGAATGGAAATGATTTTACATGCCATCTTGAAAGGGTATGTAAAAATCTATCTAATTACTTCTGACACTCCACTGATCTATTTCCATCAACCACTTCACATGCATGACTCTGTTGCTATAGTGAGATGTTCAGTAACAGCAGATAAATCCTCTTTAATTTCTCTAAGAAAAGGAAGTGCCAGTGTAAATACCCTTTCAATTCCCACCCCACCGAAAATTTTGCCACTGTTTAGAAAGTACAACTCCTCACTCAATTATGTACTTGTAGAAGGACACACCTGTCTGCAGTACCTCAGTGCAGGCACACAGCACCACTACACTTACATTTTTCCCTTTAATGAAACCATCTTTGAAAGTACATCCACTGGCGAGGGAAAAGACTGTCAATTCATTTATTAAACTGGTGTTTCAACTGTTCTGCAAAATGCAGAGAAAGCAAGGAAGGTCAGAAATCAGGACATTTTCAAGAATGCTGCACAGCAGCCAATGTATTGAGAAAACTCAGCTCCTTGCTTGCCTCAAAGTAAACAGCTGTCCCTCTGCCAGCACCGAGGAAGTTTAACACAAGCCTATGACCTGCCTTGCCACAGAAGATTTTATATTGAAGAAGAAGTTTATATTTGAACTGCTACACTTATATGAGGAATGCTCTGATATGGACTCTAAAGGAGCAGAAGTGGGTTGTTTTCTACATAACTGAAACTGTTTTCAAAGTGGCATAAGTTAGCAGTAGGAAAAAAGTCTCCTTGTACAAGAATAAAACATCTATACAAGGCATTACAGCTACAGCAGCTTAAATCCACCCCCTACTATATACAGACGTTCTTCTCCCACACAGGCTAGCCTCTAGTATTAATTATTTCAACAATTCGGATCAGCCTTTGTACTGTGCTTTTTTCACAGGGTGTTCCACCTGCCACTTGCAAGTCTGTGCAGCACACATTTCTGGCTTGAGCCCTGAGGCAGCACAGCCCTTACCTTGGTTACAGTCACAGTTGGCCCAGCCAATGGCCCCTGACACAAGCCTGTAGAAGCACCAGGGCGTTGTTCCCCCATCTGGGTTCCTGCAGAAGTTGTGGTCCCCCAGGCCACGGTCTGGGTACTGCTGAACATAATCCGGGAACTCTGCCCAGTTGAGACACTCTGCCCCGGCCTCGGTGACCGCCAGTGAGCCATTGTAGTACCCGAGAGGTCCCACAGCACAGATGCTGGGCGCTGGGCACAGGAAGGGAGGGTTAGCATCACCTGAGGCATCACACACTGAAGCTCGGACAACATGGGAGACACCAGCTGCTTATGAGAAATACCCCTCGTGTCTGCAGTCTCAGCTGCTGTTTGCTTGATTCAAACTCTATCACTCTTCAAGGTGCTGCTCAAAGAATATTCATAATACTCACTGTCTAAACCACAAATTGATCTGAAGCAATGAACTGCCCGGACCGACCTTTGAAGAGTGTTAACTTAGGGCCCAAACATGATAATTTGAACTGGTTCCCATTACTGTACATGCAATACATGTACTCACTTTGGAGCAGAACTGTACAAAGCAGGGAGGTGGGAAATGATACTGTATTTCATAGCATGTATGTTCCCTATACACATGAGCAAATCACCTGGCTTATCTGAACTTGGTTAATATATTGGAAGGGAAAGGGAATTTATTTTGCGGGAAGTACAGGTGCCAACATTTCAGTGCCCATGTGAAATATCCAGTGTAAAAATACCCAATAATTAATTTATTATGGTCCCCAACAAAAGAGAAAACTCTCCATTCATGGCACTGAAATAACAAAGTGGGAAAAAAACACCCAGGTTTTGTGGGCTTTATAGAGTCCATAACATGAGAAGAGTAGACTGAGAAAGGGACATTTACAGCTCTATTCACAAAGTAAACTGAAAGAAGCCAACACTTTAAGAAAACCCTTCTGCACCTGGGGCAAAGAGCAAGGGCACAAAGTAACTTTGCATCATGTAATTTTCCTTCTAGTCACTGCCAGGCCCAGAGGGGATAAGTGACATCAAGGTTAAATGCAAGGTACAAAAATGAGAAGTGGTTGGAAGTCAGTTCCAAGCATTTGGAAAACAAATCATATGTGTGGCATCAACTGGGACCCTCAGAGAGGGTGTCTGAGAATTCACTAATTATTAGAGCAGAGGAAAGGTAAGCATGCAAAAAAGACCAAGGGAAAGAAAGAGATTAAAGAAAAGAACATGTGGGAGGAGCAGGGAGCTGCAAGAGCATTCGACATGAAGGAACAGAAGTAGTCTGGCCATGAAGGAGATAAACAGGCATTGGGACAAGAGAAAAGATTGAAGAAGTGATGAAAAGAAAGGAAGAAGGCCAGGTAGCAGTGGTTCATCGTGCCTATGGTCTCAGATCACCACTGGAGGAAAGAGCCTGCCCAATGACTGAATTAATAACTTCTTGTTCTTACCTGCACTCTGCAAATGGTTTCGGTTGGGCTTGGATCCCAGGAAAGCCTGGGAAAAGAAACAGAGCAAAAGCAGAGAGATGATTATCCAATGAAATAAATATGGGCATGTCCTAAAAGCAGCTCAGCTTTAGGCAAACACACCCTAGTAACCAGCCTCTTCCCTGGTCTCCCCATTGCTCCTCTTCAAATACAACCATAGCTCTGTCCACAAACAACAAAATGAATAATTACTGGCCTGCAGAGATTTACCCATGATCTAAGCACTACATTACTGGGCTCTACTTGTTTTTTTTCCAAAAGAGTAGGAAGTCTGAGTGATATGCCTAGGGAAAGGAAATCTAGAAGAAAATAATTATTATCAGTGAGAAAAATAATAACTACTCATTCTCTCATTGTTTATAGGGCAAGTCATCTACAGCTATAATAGCAGATATTTATCTACTTGAGTGACAGGATGATGCCCCCAGAATACCTGTTAAAATGGTAATAAACATCCATGTATGAAGTGGGAAACATCCAAGGAAGAAAATCCAAGGCCTTTTGAGGATTTTGTTTTTAATACCTGAAAATATGATATGGCCTATGGTGTTATTATCTAAATGGGGTTTATAGCTAAGACCAAAAAATATGAAACAAAGTCCTCAGAATTCTAGAATCCTGTCTGGCCCCAAAATTGCATTTCCTCTTATAGGCAGGTTTTTTTTTTTTTTTTTTTTTTTTTGTGGTTGTAATGTGACTATAGGCTGAGAGATAGAGATCTCTACTCAACATCACTACATGGTGTGCAAGCAAGTGCAAGACCTTCACAGACTCAGAGTGAAAAGAAGAAACTGTACATGCTTCTCCTAGCTCCTTGTAGTTTAATTAGTTTCTAAACATTGTAAATGAACATTTCTAATACTTTTATATGAAGAAAGAGTTGTAATTCACAGAGCAGAGATGTGCAGCTGAAGGATATTAGCTATTAGTAATGGTTGTGGTTTTCTTCAAAATGCAGTAATTTTGCCTCTCTCAGCTTCACCTCTTCCTGGAAAATAGGAAAAGTTAAATTTGGAATTAAACCAAATCCACTTCTAGAATAAGTAGAGGTAATTCCCAAAGGAACCTGACAAGAACAACACCTGTTCATGTCAGATAAAATTTTCAAATCAAGTTTATGGATATGATCCAGGAGGTGCTGACAACCACAGCCAAGCTCCAGCATCACCTCCCAGAAGTCAGAATGGGATGCTGTATATGGAAGATGAATTCCTGACATGGTTCAGTACTGACAGATCAGATCTCAGGTTTATATGCACAAAGGGATGCACAGATAAACCCTTTTCAGGCAAAAAAATTATCTATCTGCATGTATCAGGCTGTTGCAAGCCCACATAAGGGTTTCTGGACCAACAACACTGAAGGACTTACCTGAGGATCTCAAAGCTCTTTGCAGAGAGTAAAAAGTGAGCTAAGTTGTACTTTTGTGACTGCACCACAATCCAGGTCCCTCAGTCAGTCCCTAGCTTTTAGTGCACACCTGCAGACACACGTAAGCCTGCCAGTGATATAAGGATGGGTCAGACTAGTAATAGGATATATATAAGAGACTGAACTCTTCTTGGACCATAAACAAAAGTACTGCAGTCCAAGTAATAAGCTTCCCTTCTAATGAAACATTAGTTGCTGCCAATTTCTGTAGCAGCTTCCAAAATACCCCAATGCTGACCATTGCTACCAATTAAATTCAGTGCAAACAGCCCATGCTGCAGGCATTGTCCCAGGTCTGTGCAGCTATAAATCATCTGTCCACAAGCAAGAGAGACAATTAGCAAAGAACAGGAATAAAGGATCTTTCCTGCCAGGGTCACTGCAGTGCCTGAGAAACACTGGAAACTCAAGCCAAAGCATCTGCAAGCCCTTGTGTATCCTGCTTTCCTGGTTTATTTATTTTTCTGAATTTATATGCACAATGAAACAAATTTCTCCCCTAGTCCCCAGTCCTTCCCAGAGACAACAACTGCCTAAATGCTCTAGAAAACATTCAAGTAATAACAAGACCCACTTATAGTGAGAATATTAAAAGAGCCATGTGACTTCTTGTAAGCCGATAGAAAAACAACCTTTTCTTACCTCCACACATCTGAGACAGGATAGCAGACTTGAGAGCTCTACGAGGAGCCCGAGTATTTTGGAGATTTCCATCTCTCATGTATAAAGTGAGCAGAAGGTTCTTCAAGCATCACATCCTCGTTCAGCTGCCAGGGTCTGCTTTCCCTCGCTAGCCGCTCCGCACCGGAGGGAGCAGGGTGCCTTTTCCATTTCTACGCAGGGAAAGGGATGTGAGGAAAGGGATCCAAGTTCCTCGCAGCATCTTAGAATTTCACTTTGCCGTTCCTCTCCCCATCTCTTCTCATTGATTCTTCTCTTTAGAAAGGGAAAGAAGAAAAGAGAGAAATAAGGGAACAGAATACGTCCCCGAATTTCTCTAGCACACTCGAAGACGGGCGGAGGGGAGCACAAGCGGTGGGGCACAGCCCTGAGCCCTCTCAGCCGCTGTCCCCTCCTCTCCACAGGCTCCCCCGGTCTCCAGGTAGCGCTGCTCCCAGCGCCAGCCTCCGCCTCCCCGCCCCTTCTGCCCAGCGGCGGGGCCAGCCGCCCGCTCCTCTCCTCTCCTCTCCTGCAGCGCTCCTTCCCCAGCTGCCTTTTCCTCCTATTCCCAAGGCACAGAAGCTGCAGCACGGCAAGGAGCTGGGGCTGCGTCCTATTGCAAAGCCCCCAGCAACAAATGGGAAAGGCAACGGCGTGTGCGCGCACATTTGCCAGAGATTAGACTTCTTGGAAGGAATCTGGACTTTATCCTCCCCCACCGCTGCCTCCTCGATTAGCAGCTTGCAGCTTCCCGAGGTCAGCACTCCTCAGATTTGAACCCAGGTAAATGGGACCCAGAAAACTTCGTTAAACAGCTCCCAGATCTCCCCTGGAAAACCCACAGGTGGCACAGCCCTCTCCAGGGTGCTCCTAATTTTCAGCCCTGTATCTTGCCATCATGGGTATTGCCACCAGAGAACTTTGCCATCCAGCATCTCCTTGACCTTGGGCTATATTTTCCCTCAGTTGGCTAGGATGCTTTCCAGAGGGTTAATCATTATTGCATTACCATGAAAAATCCCATCCCATGGGGTTTTTATTGTTTTCAACTTGCTGGCCCTTCACATGAATTAGGGTTCAAGGCTACGGGCTTTAAATGCTATTAAATCTAAGAAGGCACTTGGTTCATTTGAAGCTGTTCAGTCTTAGAAATATTTTTTCTTACGGGTTCCTTGTGCTGCTTCTCAGCTCAGTCTAATGGACATTTCCTATACTTATATTCTGATTTTGGAGCAATTAACTCCTGGTGTTCTACAGCATGAAACATGAAGGTCACCTTTAGAAATGAGCTCACTTCTGGCCAAGTCTGCTGAGTAGCACTTCCAAAGACACCTTCAGCATAAAAACAAGGAACAGGCTGCTAAAAATCTACTGACTTGACAAAAAGCCTCTTTTTATTCTTCCTTCACTTTTGCCCATTATTCACTTCATTTGATAGTTTTGTGTTGCCTCATCCTCAGTCACTCATCAAAGGAAAGGAAATTTCCCTACATGCTGGATCTTTTACAGGAGTTACTAAGTGGTAAAAAGAAGCTGTTTCTGGAGTGAGTTTGGCCAAGAATTACACTCAGTTAATTAGGAGCAAATCTCCTATATCCTCATAGTCAGGGAGGCAGATGATCAGGGCAGCAGGGGATGGAAATAGCTTAGATGCTATAACATATGTAACTCTCAGGCAGCAGTAGCACAAAGAAGCAGCACAAAATAAAAATATGGGACTGTGTTAGAATTTAGACCCACTTACTCCACTGAACACACAAGGAAAAGACACACTGGAAACAGGAACAGAAACAGAACTCCATCCCATGAGACACTCCCTGTTCAGGCCTCTGACACACAGGGTTTAACACCTCTAGCAGAAGCCTGCACTGGATTTCTCTTGTGGTAACTTCTAAGTTGCCTCCCTGTCAAGGCAAAGTTTTCCTAAATAGAGTGATTTAATAGATAAGTAATTTTAAAGGAAACACAGACCAGTGCACCAAAAGCAATAGAAGTCCAAGCCGGTATTCACTTTCTGGAAGAATGATGAACTGGGAAGATACAGTGGGTTTTGCAGTTGTCTCCTCGCTGGCAGGTAGTGTTTTGGAACTATTTCCTTCTTACCAAGACTCCCCTAGTTTTTTGCACACACATAATGACATTCCTTGAGAGAAGTGGATCTCAGAGTCTCAAAAGCTTCTCATGACTACTCTCCAAGGTGGAGAGGAAGACCTAAAAGGGAATGATACCAATATAACTACAGCAGTTTAGATCAGAAATGTTACAAATAAGGTAAAACGTCCTGAACTTTCTTGTATGGGCAAAATTGAAGTAGTTGTAAAAATCTAAATCTTCTGTTTAACAGTAGTCACCTTCTCACCCTGATATATGCATAGTTCTATTATAGGAAGTCTATGATTCCCTACAGAGTCTGTCTTGATTTTGCCAGATTTTCTGTATTGACCCTTCTGAACAAGAAATGCCATCTTCTAAAATGCCCCTGGCTCTCTGGAATTCAACCTATTTCTCCTGAACTGACAGGACAACAATTCATCAGGACCAGCTGAAATATTAATGCTACCTCCACAGTGAAAGCCTAAAAGGAGTAGTTAACAGCAATCATACCCAGAACTGGTATAATAGTCAAGCTATAAGGTACAGGAATAAGATCAAGGAATTCCAGCAGATCTGCTTAAATCCTGTAAATCCGACTTAGGAGGGTAGAACAGCTAGTCAGCTTTTGTTTAATTCTTTCCTCACCACGCAATCACATACAGGTCTCTGCAGCAATGTTCTTAACCAGTGTGCTCAACACCAGAACAGCCTTCCTTACTCCCCAGCAACAGCATCATGGGGTGGTACAAACCCCAACTCAGAAAGAACAGTGCTGTTCCCTGTGGGTACACAGATGTACTATTAATGGAGTGATCCTTAATACAAGCATGTCACAGAATGCATTTAAACACCTCATATAAGCTTAATGGTGAGCTACAGGAAAATGGCCAGCAGCTGAAAATGCCAAGGACAATCAGTAACTGGAGGGGTTTTGGTTACAACAAAAGAAGCAAAAGAATTGCTCAAGTACTTTTAAAGGAAGCACTGTAAAATCTGGGTGCACCTGAAAAGCATTGCTTCCTTCCTCTCAATAAATAAAAGGATTGGAAAACCTTAGCACAGTAATTTCAAGCTTATAGTAGATATATAAAATGTTAGACAAAACCCTGAACAACTGACTTGGGGAAGCTTACCATGAAGCAGTAGAATGCAAAAATAGCTGTTCAGATTACTGGGAGCTGTGCAAATTTCAAAGTAAAAACAGAAAAAGGTATTAAGTGTCTCTGTTACAGCCTCTTACGTAAGACTGTTCCTTGCAGACACAAGAATTTGGTACATTCAGAACAGGTGCTAACTTAAGAGATGCATAACACTTTTATTCCAAGTTTTAATATGAAGAAAAATCATCATCAACACAGGTGAATCAGTTCCTCACTCCCAATCTAGCTTATATCCTCCAGAAACGATGGAACAGCAAGTAGCATTCCTTTTCACAGTATCTTCTGGACAGAAAATACAAAATGTCACAGAACTAAAGTGTTTTCCCAAACTCAGATGTGTATATTGTGTTCCTACTGACCCCAAGTCCTCTAAAAGACCCCATTATGCCATAATAGCAACAAAAGAATAAGCTACCCTGGATTATCCACTAACAAGCCACTGTAATTAACCACTAAGCGAATGTTGCTTCACTAACTTGAAAGCCTTCACCTGACCAAAATTTTTGTGATGAACAGGTATCAGCTTGGGGCTCCAGAGGACTCAGCTCCAGCAAACTCTACAGCCAGCCATGGGTAATCAAAGAGTATGTGTATGCCTGACCATCCTCTTATTCTGCTTCTTCTACACGCCTGAAAGAATTACTAATATAAACGGTTATAACATTAGTTCTCCAGGACACTGCATTTTCCCCACTAATTAGGTACTGGTCCCAAGAACCTGCCTGTAGTTTTGTGGTACTGCAGTGGAAACTGCCCCCCTGCCCCACCCCAAAATCAAAACTAAAAATTAATTACAAGAATTCTTGGATTTAAATAATTACATTATTTCAATTATCAGTCCATGCTTTAACTTTCTCTCCCCCTTTTAGTTTTTTTACCAAAAAACAATGAAACATTTTCTTGTAGATTATGAGTTGCCCAAGTCAAACACCAGTCTTGCTTTATTACAGTAAAGACAAAATAATCAAACATATGTGGCACCACACCTGTCCCACCTGCAAATCAGAGGGTCAAAATCACAAACTTCCATGTTAAAGTTATGTTTGATGCTTACCAATGTAGTGTGTATTAACAAGGTATTTTGTTGTGAATTTTTTTCTAAATTTTATAGCTTTTTCTTACAGCAGTGGAAGGCACCAGATTGTGTATACATCCATATAAGAGTACGAGCCATCATACCATCAATTACTACCATCATTACTATCAATTCTAACTTGGCTCAGTGTTTGTTGAGCCCAAACACTCATTGATAGCAGCTCCAGAGCTGGGCAAGAAGCTTGCATGTGAAGAAGTCGTGCCCTGTTAGGAAATGCGTTTACATGAATACCTAGAAGGTTTTATTTAACAGTGAGGACCTGGGTAGGCAACCTGAACAACACACTGCAGAAATCCTAACGCTGCAAGACCCAAGAGTCTCATGAACAAAATCAGCTGATACTCAAGATGGGTAGTTTTTGTTCTGGAATCAAAAGCAGGGTCAAGATCCACACACCACCTGACATCAAACAATCACTTAACTTGACTTTCCTTTTTTTTGACCAAGACCCCAACTTTTAATTGCTTGTCCACAGTCTCTTTCATAAAGTACATTATACATAACGTGTGATCTGAGGAAACCTCTTCAGGAGCTTGTTCACTTTGCTTGAAGGCAAATTTCCCCTGGATGACAAGGTGTCCTCATTTTGATTCTTCCGCTCTTTCTGAAAGAGAAAAAACTCCTCAAAATATTTACCGCTGTTTATTTGCAGAGTTGATGCTCATTCCCTGAGACTACTACTAATTGTATGGGGATGTTTCTCTCAGAAAAATGCTGTTTCTTTAAGGAACACTTACCATAGCACTTGGCTCAATAATCACAAGCTGATGACCTTAAAATGATGCAATTAATGACTGACATCTTGTGAAGATTAGGTCCTTCCATATTCTTAGCTAATGATGATATAAACTTCTAGTAACAACCCAGATTTTTTCTTTTTGCTTTCTGTTATTTTTTGATCTTTGATTCTTTGTCATCTACCAAATAAACTGTGGATATTTTTTCACTTATGCTGTCAAACAGCAACAGTTTAAATAACTATTTAAATGATGACACTTACTGAAAGAAAATGTAAACCTGAAATCAGTTTAAGGACAAGTTTAGTACATATACTTACCTTTAGTCTATTTTGAAAATTATTTCAAGCTTATAATATAGTATTATTATAATATGTTAATATATAATATATAATCAGAAACTCTAATTTTCAAACAGTATGAAGCTTATTTTTCAAAAATGTCTGGCCTTCAAAGTCAGAAACAGGTTGGAAAAGACCTCCAAGATCATTGAGTCCAACCTTTGACTGATGGCCACCTTGCAAACTAGACCATGGCACTAACTGACACGTCCCGTCATTTCCCGAATGCCACCAGGGTTAGTGACACCACCACCTCCAGGCCAGCCTGTTCCAATGCTTCGGTGCCCTTTCAGTGTCAAAGTTCTTCCTTATGTCCAGCCCAAACCTCCCCTGGCACCGCTCAAGGCCATGTCCTCTTGCCGCATCACCAGTTGCGTGACAGAAGAGGCTGACCCCCACCTGGCTACACCCTCCTTCCAGGTAAATGTGAAGAGCAATGCGATCTCCCAGCCCCCAGCTACCTCAGCCCCTCCTTGTAGGAGCCTCTAGATCTTTCACCCGTTTCATTGCTCTTAGTTGCTCAAATGGGTCACAATCCAATTTTTCATATTAGATTATTCTCACTGGCACACAAAAAATGACTAGAGGCTTCCTCCTTTCCTACTAGTAGCCTTTAAGAACATAAAAGAGGCCTTAATTACTTCTGCCTTTGCCACGCAGTCGTAGAACATCCGGATCTCCTCGGCACAAGGCGTGTCGTTGAAGTCATTCTGTTTCCAGCAGGCCATCATTACTGACATCTCCGTAATGCACGTTGCCTCTAGAAGAGAAAGACAACCAGAAATCTCAGGTGTTTGGGATTTCATGCTAACAACCTCCACAGTGCATACATCTCCAAAGAAATTTAATACGGGGTAGAGGCAGGTAAGAAAATGCATAACTGAAGATCCCAGTTTTGCTGTGGGCGGAGAAGTTGTTGCTAACAGAAAGCAAACCGCTGCAGCCATCCGGCATCTGACTGAATTTTTAAGGTAAAGGCAATGCTACGACACAACGCGTGTGACTCACGAACGACGCAGACCCAGGGCGGCAGTGTGAGGAAGCGATCCTTCCCACGGACACCACGCACGGACACCACGGCCCCCACCGGCCCCTCCCCGCTTGCCCTGCGGAGCACAGGGCGCCGCCGAGCTCGGCCAGCAGCGCGGCCCCTCCCGGGCACAGCGGCGGCTCAGCTCCCGGGGCAGCGCCGGGCCCGGCCCGCCCCTCGCCACCAGCAGCTCACCCGTCGACTGCTCCCGGCGGTTCGCCACCTTGTCGGCCAGCGCCAGAGTCCGGGGCGGGCGGAGCGCCGGGGGCCGCTTCTTTTTCCGCCACTGCCCCGACACCCAGCGCGTCAGCCAGGCGGGGTACGGGGGCGCCGCCATGTCGGCGCGCGGGAAGCCGCTCGGCGGCGCAGCCGCCCGCCCCGCCCATCCCGCCCCTGAGGCCAAGGATGGGCCGCGGCACTGGAGCAACTCCCCTCAGCTTCCGCACTGGGCGGAACCGCTGCGTACTGCCCCAAGAACCTCCTCAAAACTCCTTCTGCGGCAGAAAGAGCTCGGGAAGGGGCGAGCGCGCTTCAGCCAGAGTAGCAGAAGTTGTGATTGTCTCAGGTAATTCAGGTGGAATTAAAGGAATCACAGAATGGGCGAGGCTGGAAAGGATCACAGTGGGTCATCTGTGCTCAAGCAGGGTCCCAGAGCACATTGCACAGGATTGCATCCAGACACTGAGGGAGGATCTCCAACGAGGGAGACTCCACAGGCTCTCTGGGCTGTTCCAGTGCTCGGTCACCTGCACAGTAAAGTTGTCACTCATGTTCACATGGAGCTTCCCGAGCAGCAGTGTCTGCCTGTTGCCTCTTGTCCTACTGTGCAGCACCACAGAGAAGAGCCTGGATCCCTCCATCCCTTTGACGCTCTCCCCTCAGATACTACAGACATGGATGAGGTCCCTCTCACTTGTCTCAAGTTCTTCCGCAGCTGTATGGAAACTCTTTTTGGTGCTTTAAACTCTCATCACTTAGCTCTCAGCCCCTCATTTCTCTCCATTACATTACAGCTGGATCTCCCCTGCATTGTTCCTACCGTTCCTTGCAAGAAGGTACTGAAACTGCTGCTTCCAAATGAAGCAGCATTGTTCCCACAGCCTCCATACTCAGTGGTGGAAAAAAACTCTTGTTCCCAGAAGTTTTTTCCCCGGGTCCTGGAAGTTCACAACTCATCTGGAGTGCTTATGTCCCCAGCTGGAAAAGGCAGGCAATCCAGAAAGCACAGGAGCATTCCAAGGGCCGGGATACAAACAGGTCTCTGCACAGCAGGAGGGACAAGGTAGATGCACAAAACTGAGGAGCTGGATGCTGACCACTGGGACACAAAGCACTCACATCCTTCACATGGAGCAGTTCCTGAATATGCCATTTTACCACTGTATCAGGAACTGCTAGATTCCTCTGACCATATACAGAAGACTAAATAAAAAATGCTTTTCTTTGCATTTTTTTCCCCCACAGGATACTGATTTGAATTAAAATATATCCAACCTCCTAGGCATAAAACCCAAAGCTTGCCCCTTTGCCTAGTCAAGGAAGTCAGAGACTTTAGAAATTCTGTTAACTTGAGCTAAAGACCACCAGACCTATACCACAATATTCTCAATATGGTTACTAGAATTTACTGCATCTGCTGACAATAAATCCTGGTATATCCAATTCTATAATTATTTTTGTGTTACTTTTAAAATAGCATATACTTAGAGTCCAAATTAAAGAGTATGAAAAGACATGTTCAAGTAAACAAAAGATATAATTTTTAGCTCTCTTCTGGGAGTAAATTTTCATCTCTTAAGTCCAAATTCAAACACTTTCTGGAAATTCTGGAACATTTCGGTAAGCAGGATGTTTCTCTTTTCCCATTTTTTTTTCCAAAAAGACAGTAAACAAGCTATCCTTTGAGCTTGACTACCAGTAGAGAAGAAAGAAAACAAGCTGACACCTTCAAATTAGGCCAGATGGCTTGCACTGTGCAACTGTGAACAACAGACTTTGAAAATCCCAGACAGGGACATGAAATACATTTCAGTATTCCCGTTCATGTGAGGTTCAGCTATTCTTGGTTTTGCCTCTTCTCGCTACCCTTCCTACCTTACTGCTAGCCACCCACCTTCCCCTGCTGCATTTGCCTCCTGCAATGTCTAACTAGATCAGCACAGAAACAGTAACAAGGAAAGACAAAAGTACGAGGACATAAGAAAAGCTGAACTCCCTGTAAATCAGCCTCCCTTTTCCCAAATTATATTAGCTAATGGTGGCAGCACCTTCAAGTCCTTTCACCTTCAAAAGCTGATCCCTCATTTAAGTAATTCCAAGAAAAACGATGTGGGGGAGGAGGGGAGGCTGAGAAATAGAAAGGCAAACTACACAAGGAGAATTGTAATAGCTTCCTGTAAGTTACTGCAGTCTGCATTAGAACTGATTTTTTGGCATCAGTCCCATATTAGAGCCTCAGCATTAAGAGATTCCCAAGCAGACAGAATAAGGTACATGGTGTCTGCACACACCATGCAGAGATGTCTGAAGCAGGACACAGTTTTATTATGAAACATTATTTTTTAATATTACACATTAATTTTTAAGAAGAATGTGGAACTACAAAAGGGGTGTGCTACTCAATAGCCAAATGTCTCTATAGCCTGTATTTTGTATAGCTGATAGCACCAAGTCACTAATGGATGGGACAAAAGTGCTGACTTTATAGGGACAGTCAAAACCAAATTCCCTCAACAGCAAACCCCAGAGATGTTTTGCTGTTAATCTTGAATGTACAACTATAAAAACCATGTAAAATTTTAACTTTCACTTATTAGCATTTACAACTTTTTTTCTTGTATCGACACATTTAATCCTAGCTTGCGTTTCAGCTGCCAAAATGAACCACAGAGCTTAAACTATTAATATTATATTTGAAAAGAATACACATCACAAGTGTGTAAGGGCCACATATGATGCTACAGTAAATGCTATGCCACAATTAAAAACAATGCTAGCAATGCTGTGATAAAATACACCCTTTAAAATGAGACTGCTATCTTAAATACCTCTTTAAGAGATGGGAAATTACACCATGTATTCTTCACTTTCTGGTGTAGTTATGTAAAATGTCCAGATACTAGCTAAAAATCAGTTAGGAGATGAGGCTAAGAAATCTGTTGTATTGGCAAAAAAGAATAGAGCTGATATCCATGTCTTTTTGACTGCCTGGATCCAGCTTGCAGGCAAATTCCAGTATATTCACACAAATTTATCCTGAATACACCATGCCAGTTTATAATGCCCTCATCTACCACACTTTATTCTCATCTGTCTCACCCTGACCTCCTTAATCCAATTTAATTAGAGATGCCTTAAAATTTAAAGCACTTCCACTTTAACTTTAGCAGTGAAACTAACCAGTTTGCTAAGATTCCAGGTGGTTCAGACTTAACTCCTGCCTGCTGAGCTATTGTGGTTGGACAGTATTAGTACTTAATGCTCTTATTAGCACAATGTATTCATGCACTCACAACTGGATGTGTCACACCCCATCCCAACTCCCACAACAACCCTTATCCTGTGCTATCTCAATCAGATCAGCTGCCCTGCATTTTTCTTTCAACCTGAGTAGTTCTGAGCTGCCATCCCTAATTCCCAGGATTGAGGATACTCAGCCCATTTCCACTGCAAATTACCTGTGCCTTCTTATTTGCTCAGAGATGCCACCAAGTATTATCATCTGCTCTGATCCATTCAAAGATCCCCAGACCATCTCTAGCTGAGACACCTGCACCGTAAATGGGTCTTTTCTGCAGTAAAAAATATATTTAACAGCACACATGTTAAGATTCTAGTGGTGTCAGAGTTCTGGAACACATCCTGTAGCTCCACTCCTCTCTCTCCTTCCTAATTCCTCTGCAGGGCCATATATCTCTCACTGCCAGCTCTGAGACAATGGACCATAAAGAGAAGCCTGACGCAAGCTTTGGCTCAGTTGGTCGTATCACTAAAAGGATTTTGTCTCTGATTAATTTCAACCTGTCAGTAGAGGTCTCTGGGCAGAATGAAGGAACCTGCCACCATGTATGTTTCCAATTAATACAACTTCCCAGAAGGTGCCTGGAGATCCATCAATAACCTTAATTAAATACAACCAAATAGATGACAACTAATGATTAAGGGAGTGGCTCTCTTGGGACTATGGCTGAAGAGTGTGTATGGCAGGACAGTAAGCGAGGCACATGGCTGCTTGTCTAACACAGCAATGCCTGTTAAAACTCTGATGTCCCTGATGGCTGAGTTTCAAGTCAATTTACCCTGTCCCCAGTCATTTAGAAGTTGTTCTTCCACACCACTTAAAACTACCCTCAGTCAAAATGCAAGAGGGGCATTTCTGCTGATTCTCCAGCTGCTGCTGCACTTGGCAGACCATTTCCAGAGAATGCAGCTCATTCTCTTTTCCCTCTAAACATATACATCCACTGTTGCTTGGATCTCATTCTACTTACCATTAGAGAGGACCCAGATCTCTCTCAGTTTGACATTACTACAGTGACTGAAATAAGAAAAGGCAACTCTTTCTGAACTCCTTTTGAGTTCTAGAAATCATGTTAGGTATCAAATCAATATTCTTCAGTGAGGTTATATGCTTCCTACAAATTGCAGTCCTTGCTAAAGGACAGAAAACACAGACTACTAGTTCAGTAAACAAAAAGACTGCCTTCTAACTGAAAAAATAGGCAACATGTGGTATCACAATTTTGGCAGAAGAATGAGAACTGTGGCTTGTCCAATCAATGCAATGCCTTGGACTGCTAGATTTTTAACCTTCAGTCAGTTACTTGTTTCTCGTTTCTCACCTCTCAGAGGGCATATTTATTCTAGCTTGTCAGTTCTGAGACACAGCATCAAAGAATCTACTGGTGTTTCATGTGAGCAGTAATGAGGAGATATTTATTTTTAGAACAGTAATGCTAGTGAATAAAGCTATCCTGACAGCTTTGAAAGCCTCCCTTTAGTCACACAGTAAACAGGCACAATTCAGGCACAACAAGCAGTGAAGCCACTCACCCTAGTCTGCAGGATCCTGCCAAAGCGTTTACACATGTAAACATCTTCAATATTTGGTATCTTTGATAAATTCCTTATTAGTCTCAGTTTTTATGAATATGGGCACCTGCACTGTAAGGACACGATTAAGATAAATGTTGCATCTATCAAGTTCAGTCTGAGTATCACATAGCCTTCCAGTAGTCACAATATGAGTGATGACATTCTTGCTGGTTTGGATTTAAAGCAGTGAGAAATCCAGTTAGCCAAGAACAGAAATCAGGAAACTTTTTCCAAAATAATAGTGCTGTAGTGACCTTCTTCCTTGTCTGCATTCACACGCTTGCATTAGTAGAAAGACAATAGCAGTAATGAGGAGATATTTATTTTTAGAACAGTAATGCTAGTGAATAAAGCTATCCTGACAGCTTTGAAAGCCTCCCTTTAGTCACACAGTAAACAGTCACAATTCAGGCACAACAAGCAGTGAAGCCACTCACCCTAGTCTGCAGGATCCTGCCAAAGCGTTTACACATGTAAACATCTTCAATATTTGGTATCTTTGATAAATTCCTTATTAGTCTCAGTTTTTATGAATATGGGCACCTGCACTGTAAGGACACGATTAAGATAAATGTTGCATCTATCAAGTTCAGTCTGAGTATCACATAGCCTTCCAGTAGTCACAATATGAGTGATGACATTCTTGCTGGTTTGGATTTAAAGCAGTGAGAAATCCAGTTAGCCAAGAACAGAAATCAGGAAACTTTTTCCAAAATAATAGTGCTGTAGTGACCTTCTTCCTTGTCTGCATTCACACGCTTGCATTAGTAGAAAGACAACCAGGAGGATAAATTGAATTCACTTTGGCTACGACTGGCAGTACACGTTGGCACTATATATCAATCCTTTCAAATGCATTATTAAGTAAATTAATTGCAAACTCTTCAAGGGTATGAGACCCAGCTTCTCCTCCTGTCTCCTCCAAGTTACAGGAGAGAATGAAAGCAAAGCCATGGCAAAATGTTTACTCAACATTTTGTAGTCCTTGCTGTGCAGAGCAGTAGATGCTGTGAAGGTCGGTCAGCAGCATCGAACACAACTGCAACCACAACTCTTTATCCACCTGGGCAGGATTCCCACCTCTCCTGTCCCTGCAGAGTTTGCCTGGCAGCTACACAAAGTATTCACACCATGCACTGAATAAATATTCCAGCCTTAATTCTTGCACACCATTCATAAAAAGTGAAATAAATGTACTGTATTAATAGAGGCCACGGACACACGGTTTATAAATCATGGAGAGGAGATGAAAGCTACTATGATCTATGACTACAGAAAAAAACACTGCAGATACAAAAGAAACAAGGCGTGGGTGAGCTTCACAGCTAAGAGTGGTAGCTAATACTCATTACCTTTTGAGAAGTTCACCACCTCTAAGACTGTAAAAAACACTTAAACCTAGGAAGACACTAAAAATTCAGAAAAGAAAGCTATCAAATGACTTGTGACTCAACAAGAAACTGGAAGTTTCAACAACTGGAAGTTGTACTTCGAAAACCAGACAAACCCCATAGAATATCCGTAATCAAGTTACTTTCGGATCTGTACTCTTCATACCCACTTTGAGAAGATAGATGACAATCAGAAATACTCATGCTTGGCAACAGTCATCAAGCTCAAAGCAACAGCCTTCTGTAGTACAGACACAGAGCAAGCAACAAAGAAACCCTGCAGGACTAACAAAATAATCCTGTTGGCTGTTGATTGTAATATACCAACTACAGGAAGTATATAGTGCTGAAGGAATGCTCAGTTGTGAAATAGCTAATGAACAAATCAGGGCCCCAAGGAAGAAGTTTTTACCTACTTTGCTAGCTACTATTCAGCTTGTACCACCGTATCTTCAGTGCTACTGTTAGTTGAGAAACATGCTCATGTTGCTGAGCAGGACGACAAAATGGGGCTTTGGACATCACTCAGCAAGGTGAGTGGTGCAGGTGCTGATGCACATACTTATAATGTACTTCCTCCTGTTAGTCCTGTAGGGACAGTGCATTAAATACAGCATGTCTAATTTTGGCAACAGCACATTACAGTAAAGACCTAGAAATTATTATAAAGGCTGCACTTCTGAAAAATCTACTTAAATTACAGGATAAAATAGTAAAAGTTGCATGTGCTAGTACTTGGTTCTTATTTTTTATGTTTAGTACAAAAAGCAAGATCACAATTTTTCCTGGCTAGTCCACCAAACACTTGAATAAAAAAGTGTTTTGAAATATAGCTAATTAAGAGAATGCAGTTAAAGGAGACTGAATTCTTTTCTATATAGAAACATGAAATTAAGTAACTGAAGGCATTAATTCAAACAATTTACTTAAATATCATTAACTTGTTTAGTAGAAGTCAATACTCAGAACTAAAGCAGCCTTAATTTGTTTTATCTTAATTTACTTCTCAAGAGTCTTCTTCAATCCTGAATACACATCTGTAATTTTTAATCTGATTTGAGTAATCCAGTTTAAAGATTAACTAAGATATATTCTCTTAGGTATTCATGTCTCCTGAAGAACTGAAAAAAAGGAACTTAAACTTATAAATGCATTTTAGCTGAAGAATCACTTGTCACTGTTATTAGAAAAGAGATAAAAACCCATTCTTCTCCTAGAAACAATTAGGTGAGAACAATGTACAGTGTAAGCATTTTCTACATTAATAAAAATGCAGTGATAATCATGGGTCTGAAGTCTTTGCTGTCAAGGTGGCCCGATTTTAACATGGCAATATTGTTATGTCACCTGAGAGGGAAACATTGAGATGATCATTACCTATATTGGTATTATACCTGTAATACCATATCTATAACATTATGAAGGGGAATTTGAGGGGAAAGAAAAAGCTATCAGGTGAGCCATACAGCACTAAGCAATAGACAGTGATGCAATTAGGGAGAGAATGTAGAGTCCCTGCTGTTCCTGACTTTTACTGACAGACATCAACTTCCCATAGCAATGCATAAACTGCCTTACAAAATCAAATTACACAACAGACTGTAGACGTTCATTGCCAACAATCTGTCTTAGATACACTCTGGCCCTTTAGTCAGTAGTTAACTTCTGATGGAGGGGAAATAGAGAAAGAAAATAGCATTATACCATTAGAGACATCACTGCAGTGTGGCCATATTTGCCTGTGCGTTGAAACCTTTGACCCTGAATTAATTAGTTTCTTGCAAGATCAATCCACTGCAAGATCAATTATTTCAGAAAGATACCCACTATGGCAGGGAACAGTGGAGTTCATTTATACCTGTAAGCAATACAGTACAGGCTATGCAGCAAGGAAGATCAATCCACATGTTGTCACTCAGGAACTCTGGTCACAGACCAGGATCACAATGTGTTAAGGTCAGAAGAGGACAAAACCATCTCAGTGCACCTGGCTCTGATCACCCACTTCAGCATATAAAGACTTCAAGACTTGTATCCAAACTGCAGAGACCACTGGAAAGGCACCATTGTTAAAATGTATTTGTCTTGGCAGAATGCTGCACATACTCAACAGGAAAAATTGCTAGCATTAAGGAGATAACAATAAATCAAGATTACAGATTTCAGTTTGATGGAAACTTAAGAGAACCAAAGCACAGAATTTTATTTTGTTCTACACAATACCAGGTAATACACTTCCTGGTGTGAAATACTTTGTTGAAAGTTGCAACTTAAATAATTTGTTCTCCCATCCCACTGTACATATGATCTGCTAAGTCATCAAAAGAGGAAAATAAGGCAGAGAGTTAAGTGACCTCCCCGTGGTTATTCAGTTAGCTTGAAAAGGAGGAGTATTTGAGGCATGTTACTTGGGGAGAAGAGACTTTATTGCAGCAGTTTCATAAGGCACAATTGCTCTTCACAGATGTGTCTTTTGTAATTCCTTCACTGGAAAAGCCATTTGTTAATAGCAACTAAAAGTACATCTTAATGAAGAGAATATATGATTGATAAAATACTTCAAAAACCAACTAATATTCTGAAGACTTAAAAAATCCCTGAAATAACTTAGAGCACTTGAGCAAGAGCCTGAAGTCATGTAAGACACAATATAGGTATAGCAAATGCAAAAGGAGAGTAAATTCCTCTTCTGCTCCACATGTTGACACGTACAAGCCGCTAGGAGTGGCTTCACACCACAGAGATGAAATCAAACCAAGGCAGTTACTAACATTTCCACTGCTGAAATCCAATCATAACAAAAACTTACTCACTTTGTGCACTAGAAAAATCGGTCTCTGTTTTTTTGGTTTTGTTTTGTCAAGGCAAACATATGAAGTGAGTACGAATTCACAGTCTCAACTTTCAATGCTATTTTCAAATCAAGCTCTTACAAAGATGGGTCAGTGTTGCCTTGTCCTCTTCAGAAAAATCTCATGCATGTAGTCCCAAAATCTTCCCTGATGAGACTCATTGCGATGAATCATAGCAGTGAGGGCCTCACCCTGATCAAGGCTTTGCCAATAATCCTGCAGCCACATTTCTTTCCAACTGAAACAAAAAAAAGAGACACTATCACAATTAAAAAACCCGAATTAGCCTGCAGCTGTAATAGCACCGAAACCACATTTTTCTTTCCCTTAAGATGAAAACAGGCCCAGAGATGGTCATAACAAAGTATGTTGTTAGTGTGCCACTGTGCTCCAAGTCATTTAGAGAAACTTGCTTTGAAAGTTCTCTGTAGCAAATATAAGTTCACTGTTAGCTTTACCACATTCTAGAAATATCAGCATATATTATCACTATCATGTTAACCACAGAGACTAAATTACTAATTGTAGAGAATAAAAACTTTTATTAAAATAAAATCTATCACAGAGTCCTTGTATTATTTTGAGAGTAGCTTTCCCTGGCCAGTATGCATATAACAGCCTAAAAATCAGGGTTTTTTTCAGATGATCCATTTAAACAACTACAAACTCAGGTTACACATGACAAAAATCATTATTTTCCTTAACACGGATTCTATTCTTCTTCTCCAGACTACATGGGCAAGTATGGGCTGTCTCTTCCTCAGTGCATACAGTTTCCAACTTTTCATAGTACAGACTGTATCACTGCAAATTTCAGCAATTCTTTTCCAGTTCATGACCACATGGACTACTTCTCTCACTTGTGTCATATCAAGGTATGCCAATTATTTACCTCTTCTCCATTATTTCTGCTACCCAGAAACAAATCACAAATTCTGGAAAAAAGGACCGAACACATTGCACTTTATAATATGTCCATATGAATTACCTAATACTTGTTAACTTATATGCAGAATTTTTTGCTTCTTCTCCCTCCAAATCACAGAAATAAATACAGTGGCTCCTGCCTTCCCTCTGTACACCATACACTGCATCCAGTGTGACTGCACTGCCTGGAAGCAGATCTCACCCACCACTGCAGGAAGGCTGCAAGAAATGCCCAAAACATCCCAGTGCCTGTCCTTGTGGAGTGGCAGCCTGTACACCATGGGAATCAGCTTCCGTGGTCAACAGCATCACCTGTGATGGCCCATTTCTGCAGAGTACACCAACACAGACCCCAAAACAAAGCTTTTATCACAGATTCAATGTGAAAGATCATAGACAGAGGCTCACTTCTGCTTTAAAAAATAAATACCTTTGAAAAGGTTCCTTTGCACCACTTGGATGCACTGTGCAATCACACTGCCTACCAGCTAAATTCATTATCCTTTGTTCAAGGACTGCCAACATGAGTTACTTGCTTCTTGCAGCACTGAATAAGGGCACATGTTTGGAAAATGACTCTACTTGCATAAAGTACTAGACCCAAGACTAAGTGGCAGCAAGGAACAGAAAAAAAAAAGAAAACATTTTCCAGATGAATTCTGTGGAAACAATACCAAAAGGAATTCCAATATCCAAGTGAAGACTTTATTGAAAGCAATTTTAAATTGCTGTTATTCATCTGAGAAAATAATTTCACTCTAATTCTGTAAATTGGGAAAACTCAGTATCCCAGGATGAAAAGGACTGTACAAATCACCAGAAACTACCAATTACATACATCTGGCACATTATTATTATTATGAGATACAGATTTATCTTTAATGCTGGATGATTATGGGATTCTATTGCAAGGGCCATCCTACACTTGGCAGATCTGATACACTGTTAAAATTTTTTCTCATCAAAAATAAATTGTGACATCAACATAAAATAGAACTAGCAAAACCATGCTGTTTTCTCTTTTCCTATGCCACCACAGACAAAAACTTTTGGTAACTAAAAAGCGTTCTTACAGTCACATTCTCAAATATCCTACTTTTGGAAAATGAGCCCTTATCAATGAAACAAGCCAAACATGTCTCTTACAAGATGGGAGTTCAAGAGTAACTGAAGATTCTGGTTTCCCCGAAATAGATATTACACTCGGTAGCAGCACTGCAACTCTCAATTTTCTGTACAAAGCAGCTAAGAACTCAATAGATTGTAGTGACTGACCACAACCTGACACATACAACTGCTTGTTCTACAGCTTTTTTCCTTAAGCTTACTTGAGTGTGAAACCCAGCAGTCCAAATACAAGTGAAGCTGCAAGCCTAAGGATTTAAAAACCGCATCCCCACACATACAGCTAAAGGTGTAATAGTGCTCCAGCTACATATACCCACACAGAGATTCTGATTGCAGCAGCGTTCTGACAATTCTGCATATTTATCGACCCTAAAAACCAATTACATCTGGGAATAAGAGTTCCAGAGCATGCAAATGTGTACTGTTACCTTACTGTAACTGGGTTATGTTCTAACATGAACTCCTTTGTTGTCCTCCGAGTTCAGAAGGCTCCAGAACCACAAGTCACAGTGTGTGTTTATAATAGTCAGTCAGACCTTTCATGTTGCATATAGTCTATCACTTGTATCCCCACTAGATCTATATCATTTTCCACAATAATGTTTTTCTAAAGTAACAAAACACTCCATAGACTGGCTCAGTAGGCATTCATCTAAATCGATCACACTGTTAAATAACATTACTGTTAAACTCAGATAAAAATATGGGTATGGTTAGCTAATGTTTTGATGGCAATTTTATGCTATTGTCACACCAGTTAGAAGTATAAGTAGTCATGTTCCATTTTGCAAATAAAAATGGGTAAAGCTTAGATGCTTATCAGATAGAAACCACCGTATTTCACAGGAAATGCCCACAATCATGCTTTGGAAACGATGGACACATATCTTTATAAAGTAAATAGCACTGAATGTAAAAGCTCCCCCTGAACAATTTTTCCAGACACATCTCATGCCTACATATGGGGAGTGTAACAGTGAGACACCGAAACTTCCCTGGGGTGAAACTGTAGCTTGAATTATGGACCAGCTGTTCAAAACTCCCTGCTGATGACCTCTGTGAAGAATGATGGATGCACCTGAGCCTGCGCGTGGCACTGGCAGCAACTCTGTGTGTGCCTTCACAGGTACTTCTCTACTGCCACCTGATGCTCAAACAGAAAACCTCTGGAGTTTGACCGCTTATGAACTCTATAGTGTAGGGTGCTGCATAGCACAATACAAAGAAAAAGAACATTTTGCTATCGAGACTGAAAAAAGGTATTACCATAAAAAAGCTCCATTAAATCAGTCAGCCAACAGAAGGGACAAGAAGCTGCTCAGTCTATTCTCTGTCCAGCACAGTCCCTCTCCTAAGTAAGTGGATGGCATCCCCGAACACAGCCAGAGGTTTGTTGCACAAAACAGCATTAAGTATTGTATTCTGGATGAGCCTTTGCCAATAGGCTGTGAAGTCTACAGGAGTCAACCAGGCCTGCAGTGAACACTGGCAACCCCATTCTTAACTTCTTAACGAAGTCCTTTGTAAGGAGGTACAGAGCTGCTTTTGCCTGAGGGCTGCCAAGTGCTTTACCATCACTGTACTGAAAAACATCCCTCCCACAAGCAAAGAGGCTAAGATAGATAAAGGATAACCCCACTGCTTGAGGTAACAGCATTTTAACAGAATACTGTGAGTGTCACACTCCTCTTTAACTGCTAGCTCCACTGTCCAAGCCTCTTGTTCAGCCTCAGCCTTACACAGTATTAGCAGGACCCCCTACACCACCCACAAGACGTAATACAAAATGTAACTAAAGAAGTAACAAGAGCTCCTTTAAGTGCAAAGCGTAATTAAAGTCACAGCTCCTGTTACTTGAAGCCTTTTTCCCTTCAAAAACCGTAATATTGGCACAATACCTGTCTCCACCAGAGAGGTCTTCAACACTTCCAAACCCAGGGGTTGGCATAGGACATCCCATGTGCTTGAACTGAGCTATATGAGGTCTGGGAGCTGCAATTTTTCCACGAGACTTCTTGTGTTCCTGCTCCTCTTTGATGCGGGTGTTCTCCTTGTCACAGATGAAACACTCGAAGCCATTCAGGTAATTGGGCAGAGTCATGTCATTCACACCCCACTCCCGCCTCTCCAAGCTCTCTAGCAAGAACTGGTTTTTGATTCCACCAGCATTTTTATACTCTAGATACTTCAAATATTCCTCTCCATTCTTGTCCAGGAAATCAAGATACTTTGCCAGCTCTCGGGGGCTGTCAAAATCATCGATAAGAATGATGGAGAGGTTGTTTGGCATCCAGTCCCGCACAGCTGGGGAGCCTCGGTACACTGGGACAGCACCCAAGTGCATGGGACGCCACAGCTTCTCTGTCATGTAGTCATCACATATGGCATTCTCCAAGGCCAGATGAAACTTGTACCTGGCAATAAAAGTCATAAATTCAGAATCTTCTGTAGTGGCTGTAGAAGTGTCTCTCAGTCGCTCACTGGGGAGCTCACGGTTATGCAGGCATTTACCATAGGAGTCAACCTAAAATAACAAACAGCATCTTTACAAAGTGATTTGTTCCCCTGGAACTTGTTTTCAGAACTTGTAGTTCTTGTAAAATTCCTAACTTGGATCAGTTCATAGCTACGTTAATTTAGCTTCATTTTCACTCCAAGGTCTTTCCCTTGAGACTATTCCTAGAGTCCAAGTGCTCCAAGCTTTAGAGAAAACCATGTGCTGAGTTTCAAAAGCAACATTAGCCACACTACAGACTGAGGGGCGAGGGGAGCGCACAGATGCCACCCAAAAATGTATTTATTATCGGATAAATCAGAAATTGACAAGTAAGAACTGCATTTGACTCTATGTCAATTTAAACATTCTCTTTCTACTTAAGAGACATAGTGCTTTACCAAACAGTTATTACACAGAGTTCCAGTCAGTCTCAGCAAGCTGACAATTTTTCCATTTCCAAGACTGAGAAAAATTTATATTGGGAGCTAAAAGAATACTGTCTAAAAATACAAGACAACACGCTTGAGCTGGAACCTGCACCATACTTTGAGAGGACCATAAATTTTTAAAAATTCTTTTTTGATGACCGTACACAATAACTGAATCATGACCAATGGAAACAACAGAAACCACTAGAAAAACATGTCTCTGGCAAAGTCTAAAACCAGATTTTTTTTAAAAAATCAATCTAATATCCTTTACACTTTTTAAGAGGAAAAATGCAGTATGCTTTTTTCCTGCTTGGAAGAAGCGTTATTTTACTTTATGAAGCTACTCACCATCAGCTGTACCACAGCAGTACAAGCCATCACAGAAACAACGTGGTCCTACCACAACACAGGTAAGGAGCAGATTCTCACAACAGAGCAACCTGCCTTTTAATTTCACTCCTGTACTTTCAAACGGGAAGAAGGCTTGTAAAGGGACAGCCTTCCTGTATGCTAACTTCAAAGTCCAGACATTTCAGCAACTTCTAGCACTTGATTCACAAGACTGAACTTATTGAGGCTTTGCCCAGCTTGTAACTGATCCCGAATGCGGCCAACTCCACATCTAACATCTGCATCAGGCCTACCTACTGACACGCGGTGTAGTCTAGATCACGCTTTGGGAAGGAATACAACTAGTTTTTCTGTCCAGCTTGGAGTCAGCATGCATCCCGTTATGATTCGTGTCTTGGCTAAAAACAAGGACAAACAAACCCCATTAAAACGAGGCGGCAGAGGGGGGCAGCCAGGTGTTCCCAGCTCCGACAGCTGGGAACCGACACCACGGCTTCGCCGCGCACTCAGCCCACCTACCTGGATGTACTTCATGAGCTCCCGCACGTAGCGGTCCCTGTCCGAGGGCACATCGCAGTGGGACTGCATGTACAGCACCGGGCCGTAGCCCTTCCGCCGCCACGCGTCCTTCTCGGCCAGGGCCACGGCCGGGGCCCGCAGGTACGCGGTGCCGGGCAGCCACTGCAGCGTGAGCGGGTAGTCGGATTCCCGGCGGAAGGTGGCCGTGTAGTTGAAGAGCCGGATGCCGGGCGAGTGCGAGAGCACGTAGTTGTTCATGGGGGACTCCTCGTGGAAGAGCGCCCAGGTCTGGTGGGGCAGGCGGGGCAGCGGCGCCTCGTACGCCCTGAAGTCGGTGCCGTAGAAGATGAGCGCCTTGGTGCGGCGGTGCCGGGCCACCCGCCGGCTCCGGGTGACGAGGCAGGAGCCGCGGGGGCAGTCGATGCGCTCCGTGTCGCCGGGGAAGTGCGGGAAGAGGCTCCCGCTCCACCACAGCAGGATGGGCAGCGCCTTGTTGCTCCGCGTGTCGTTGTTGCCGGGCCCGCGGTACGACGCGGCGGCGACGAAGGCCGCGCCCGGCGGGACGGCGTCCTGCGCCCACCCATCCGCCCCGCACGGCTCGGCCGGCTCCTCCACGGCCAGAGCCACTCCCGCGCTCCAGGCCAGCGTCAGCCACAGGCCCGCGGGCCCCCACCCCGGCCCGGCACCCCCCATGCCCGGCCCGTGCCGCGGGCCCGCCCCGCCGCCCCAGGAAGCGGCGCTGGGCCCGCCCCGGTGGCACCGTCACGGGGCGGGCCGGGGGCGGCACCGCCTTCCCCGCCCCTCTCAGCTCGGACCGTCAGTGCGCCTTCGCCGTGGCTCGGAGGGGCAGCGACACGTACCCCTGCTCCGGGGCAGCGAGAGCCTTGCTGCAGCGGCTCGACGAGGTGACCTATTCGCAGCTCCCTCCCAGCCCCGCTGTACAATGGCTGAAGCTGCTGTAAGCCTCTCTGCCTCTACCGCATCCGTCTGTGCTTACAGCGGCCCCCGCAGTACCTGCAGCTGACAGAGATAAAGCCGAGCTGTTCCCCGAAGGCGCAGCATGCCGCGACGGAACGCACCTGCAGAGAGAGGGCTCCTGGACCAAGCGAGCGGTCAGCTGTTACAAGAAAGAGCCCCCAGCTCAGCTCCTGTTGGAGACCATAAAGGGAAGGAACAGAAAATACCTTTTACTATCAGAAATCTGCTGTTTGGGTTTTTGGGGTTGTTGTTTTTCTGGTTTTTTTTTTGGTGTTTTTTTTTTTTTTTTTTTTTTTTTAATATCTACAGGTAGTTTTAAAGCTCCCTTGAAAGCTACTTTTCTGTACCAACCTTGAATAATTCCTACAGTATTAAAATATTCTGTAAATGGGAAAGTGGTTTGGGCTACACTACATAAATCCCAACAGACATATTCTAGAATTACCAGTCAGTTGCTCAGTTACACAACTGCTAAAAGCCTCACATTAACTTCTCAAGAGACAACATAATATTTATAAATTATCAGCTATAAGACAGGACATTAGTTAGTATGGACACAAGGCAAAGAAGTATTCTTCAGCTTTGTTAGAAACAAGCTAAAGAGGGAATAGTTTTCCTTTGCTTTGCAAAGTCAGGTGTAGACACTGCTTGGGCCTGCTCCAACAGCACCACACTGTCCTCCACTTGGGCCCAGAGAGAAGGTAACGGACATGGGCTCTCCAAGACAATTTTCACAAGCATCAGGATGTGCTGCACAATTTACTCCACAAGATTAATGTACAAGATCCACAAGGCCCATCATTATCACACCAGTTCTGTGGCAGATCCTGGACATAATGTACATTCTATAGGAGACAAAGCTCAAAAGTATTTGACAGCAAATTTAGTATTATTGGATATTTAGCAATGATTGTCTCGTGCTTTCATACAATTTGTTGTAAGTCTATCAGCAAACTGTACAACAGCAATATTCACAGGTACAGTCAAGATAACACTGCCAGTTCACTCTGAACTTTATTTTTGCAATTAGCAACATTCCCAGCAAAAAAACCTGCAACCCAACCCCCCACCCCCCAAAAAAACCCACCAAAACCAAACCCCACAAAAAAAAAACCTACAAAAAACCCAACCAAACCCCCCCACCCCAACCAATTCACTCAGGTACTCTTAACTCTGAAATACGAGCTCTTTTAAGACTGCTGAAGTAATAACTTGACATTGTCACAAGGTAAGGGCAATATTTGCATAAGCAGACCAAAACCCCCCCCACCCAGTCAATGACTCAAGCTGTGTCAGCAAAAAAGGGAATTTCTTTATGAAATGGAAATTCAGACAGGGCAGAAAATCAAAACCCAATCACCTAAATAAAGGAACACTGAGATTAAACAGTACCTTTTGTCTGTTGGCTTTTGTTGAATTTCTTATCATTCAGTGAGAATAACAACAACGACAAAAAAAGAAAGACTGAACTTGGTTAGTAGAAGATTGCACTGTAAAGGATCAATGAGCTAGACTTCAGCCCTTCCCATTCCCCCCCTCCCGCAAAATACAGGGTTTGGAAAAATAAGCAGTGTTTATTTACTAACAATGACATAAAATACATCTTATAATATTTTTATTTCTTTACAAATTAAAAGATGCATTGGAAAAACAAGTGAAGAAAATGAAAGGTTCATTCATGATTTAATTTCCATCCCCGCACCCCCCAATATTAATACTAGAAATTAGTATTTGTGGAAGTCTGTGGTTGCTGTGCATTATATTCCTGGGAAGTTCTTTTTTCCCCCTCTGATTAAAAATCCTCTAGATTTTTTGGTTGGAGGCAGTATGTGGAGTAAAAAGTCAGCCACATTCATACAAAACCGCTGAAAGTTCTGTCAACTACATCTTGAAAGAGTTTCTGCATTACAGTTTTCATGTTCCCCTTTCTGTGTAGTGATGGGAGGGAAGACAAACTAGCAGCATTAGAAGAAAAATGGATTTATATACATGCTACAGGACATGGAACTACAACCACAGCCAGATATTTTTCTGATCTTAACAAGGGCTTTCCTATGAAATATCAAGCCCAGATAACATGTTCTCTAATCCATCCACATTCTTCCTTTCACTTTTAGTGCTATTGGTAGCTTAAACTCCTGGGTACTGGAAGAACACCTGTTAAGTGTTCAAGTTAAAATATACAAGATCCCTTTCAAAAGTGAATAAACAAAGCCCTTAGAATTCTGAATTTGATTACACTAGCTCCCTCTTCACAGGAGTCTTCTCATCCACCATTGCAAAATGGAGCAGCAGAGCAGCCAAAGTGGATGGATTAATCTGTCTGAGGTATTTTAGTTTAACAAACAGGCTTATAAAGGTTTTGTGCAAGCTGATCAGTAGACAGAATGTGGAGGGTATAAACATCCAGTAATGAAACTCTTTGCTATGGCCCAGGTGCTGTCAATAGCCAAAATCAGGTACTTGCAATACCTGTTACAGTACAGTCTAAATCTCAAGGTTTTGTATCCCCTTCCGTGTGTTCCAGGGTACAAAGCAATCTCAAATTCATGTCAGTATAAATCAAACTCCTGCTTGTTGGCTATGATTCACAAAAATATGGTTGAAAATGGCCACTTCCTTATCATTCAGTTCCTACACAGTCCCTCGTCACCTTGTTGAAAGTATTTTCTGCTTAAGGTTAAGAAGCTTTTGTTCCCACCACCATCTGACAGACAGGTATACTCTGCAGGAGAGGTCATGGAACATGGATTGAGTAGGACAATACAGAGCCGTGCAATGAGAAGGAAAGGAGTCACCACACATGTCAACAGGAAGTACCATCTCTACCCCTATACTGTTCAGAAGCTGTTGATTTTGCCCACTTAACTACTGATTACTCCATTACAGTTCTGCACAGCAACTTATAGTACGGGGAAGATTGTGGAGGGAAGCTTGCCCTGCTGCCTCCTGGCTTACCACTCATTTCATGTTTCATGGCTTTCTGGTTTGGACAGCCACATGATACATCTGTGCTCTGACAGATCATGTTTCCCTCTTTAAAGGAGATACAAAATGTTTGGCTGCTTCCAGCTCCCATCACCTGACCTACCTCTTGCCCTCCCCACCTGTGCATCCTCTTCACACTTGGAGCATGCACACACACCCACACAAATGCACAGCAGCTACCAGAAGTTTTGAAGAGTTATCGCTTTTTCACCCAATGTTGAATCATGTACAGTGAACTGAAAAAACCCTACATTCATTACAACAGGATTAGCGAGCATGGGGTGGGGTGGGGGGTGAACTCCTGCCAAGCACAGGAAACAATTTAGATGCAAATAGAAGACCTGGTATCAAAGGCCATTTTTTTTTTTAGCCCTCACCAGGAAAATATTTCATCTCTCATATGGGATTGGGAAAGGTTGAAAGGATTTCTGCTAATGCAATGTGTATTAAAAATTATGGAATTGTACAGATTTCTATGTTGTCCTTTTGGAGGGCGCTGGACCTTCTGATCAGGTCATTAGTGGAGACTGAAATGTCACTGCTGAGTTCTAGCACCACTCACTCCTCTAGCTCAGTAGCTGCCGAATCTCCTTGTGCATGTGACACAGGAAGTCCACATATGAAGCTCCCCCACTCAGGCTCTTGTCCTCCACTAGAAAGTGTTTGAACAGCATTTCCAGCTTATCTTCTTGCTTCACAATTATCAACTGCAAGAAACCAAATAAAACAGGAACAAACCAACAGTGAGTAGCTATTAGAATTAATCTTCATGGGGAAAATAGAGCAAAAAGCTAAATGCTCAAAACTCCAAAGATAGCCAGCCAGAATCACAGCATATAAGGCTTATGTGCTTTGACTTCTGTAACTCAGCTGGGTTAAGCCTCAATCCTTTCTAAACAGAAGGAAAATACCATATATGTAGTTCATATAGTAGTGTATTGTAATAGGTCTGAAAAAGGAAGTTTTAGAACTATGGTAAGCACAAAACTCCAAAACTAGTGAAATTTGTTTTCAGATTCTTGAAAACTTTGAATAACATTTATGAGATTGGGAAGAGTAAGTTCAGGACTGCAGCATTACCAGGCATCAACTGACTCTAAGAGGGAAGGGGATTTAAAGCTGTAAACGAGGGACATTTTTACCTTCATGTAGCGGGATCTCTGCCCTTGAAGCATATCAACAATAGATCGCACTTTCTTTGAAAAGGGGTTTTCCAAGACTGGAAGGGTACTCTGGAATGAAAGATATCCAATCCCCATTAATCTTGGGAAGTAGAGCAATGTTAAACAAGAGTCAGCAGTTTTGGCATACTCTAAAAGGGTAGAGAAATATCTACCCCATTAGCATACAATTTCTTTGACTTCAACTACTTAAAAGAGAATGTAACATGAAATCAGAATTAGAGGTCAAATATTTATTCCATTTAGAGATCAACTGTTCTCTTCAATGTTAATGACATGACTTGTCAAATAAACCTAGGCAAAAGCATGCTTGGCATGTCCAGACTATCAACATTTCCACCAGTTTCACACATCCGTGCTTCTCTCATTTCTATTATGAAAAATGAAATGCTATTTTTTCTACTGGCTTTCTCATTGTTTTAAGTTTTGGGTGACTATCACAGACTAGCTCCCACACTGCCATCCAGCTCACCAAGGCATTGCTAATTTGACTGAAGGATGACACTCCAAAGAGGTTCTGGATCAGGCCTTGCTGCACGTTGACTCCCACCCATACAAAGATGTTCAGCCCGTTCTCCAGCAGGTAGATGTCACCCTTGGAGAGACGCTCCTCGGAGTTCCGAATGGCTGCTGGCAAGGAGCCACTGTCAATATCTGCTTTGGTCTGTTTTACAGGGAAATAAAAATGACAGTAAAATAGAAGTTATAAAACAAGAACACCTTATGAAGTCCTGAAAATTTCTGCCATGAAGACCCTAATGATTTTCTCATTTCTAGGACTCTCAAGACTGCAATAATTGTGACTGAAGTAGAATTTTCCTTAGTTTTTTTACTCAAAGTGACACAGAAACAGTTCAGAGACTCTTGGTCAGCAAAAGAGAAGACAAGGCTTCTGTGAAAAGACTCAAGCTCAAATATCACCTCCTGGAGTAGGAAGGTAATTAGTTTTTAGTGTAATTCAAGCAACTATAGTAATGAAAAGTCAGAACAGTATGTGGAGTTACCTTGCAATACTGAAAATTACTAGAAAAAGTTGTAAGCTTTAGGACTTTCAAAAAAGACTATGAAAGGGTCAAAAGTGTCTTCTTTGTCACTAGTCATATGCTTACAGCTCAGGAAAAAAGTATGCCCCAAGAAATTCACAAGGTGCAGTAATGCTGAGCAAAATGAAGTGAAATATCCCAACAGATGGCAGATCCCCAAACACTTCTCAAATCACTTTCCCTCACTAAAATATGAATGCCAGTCCTGAAGATGAGGCAGTGAGACAACAGCAAGCCTCAAGGGCTAAGGAGCTCTTGAATTACTCACCAGGGGCAAAAGCCTGGGATAAAAGAAAACATTTGTTTCAGCCACGTCCATGGATGTCACTAACTGACGGATGTAGGCACGGTCATCTGTTGTGACCTCTGGGCCAGGCTGAAGTACGTCACTCTTCAACACACAGTTCAAGTACACAGGAAGCAGCTTCATGCATTCGGGGAGGATGAGCTACAAGTCACAAGCAGACAGAAGCTGGTCAGCTGTCTTGCTAAATAAGCTTTTGTTTGACAAAACAAGGCTTGCATGAACCAACAAAGTGTGGTACAGCCATGAGGAGTGAAAGCTGATAGTCTACTTGTATCATGGACTGCAAAAGAAACATAAAACCTTTCCCTGAAGCAGGCAGTGCTCCCTGGGCTCCAGACAGATGTTCAAGAAGCCATTCTCAACTACAGTTTTACTTGTAGTAGTGTATTTACTTTCCTGAGTCTCCTCTTTGCAAATTTCTGCTGAGGAAAGGAATTGGCTTTTTTTGAGCAGGCTAAGTAAGAAGAAGCTGTCATCACTTTTTAATTTCCAAGCCTGGGATTCCAGTGAAAGCAGTGGAGTTTACCTGGCCAGCAGAAGAGGGACTAGCACAGTTCTTTCGATAGCAGGCTAGGATCTGGGCACACTGGTTGATCAGTGCATCTCGTACAGTCTTCACTGGACTACTCAGGACTCCACGATATGCTGTCCAGAGAGAGGAAGAGATGGACTGCTGTCAAGTTCATTGCTCAAGAACAGCAAAACCCCAACAGTACTTCCACAAAGGAAATCTAAACAACTATTGTTTATGGAAGCCTTTATTCTTTCCACTTCAAATTTGTAGGAAAATGATGATATATTCATATTGAAAACATGAAGAAGCTTACTTACACCCTTTTATTACATAATCTCGAACTCTCTATCTCCTACGTACTTAAAATATACTTATCATAATTGAAAGTATGGGGTTCTATAAAAACTCCTTTTATAGACTGGCCATCTTCCATTAATGGTCTGAAAATTGACTGTTTCCTTCATTTTAATGGCAATAAACATACACAACTCAATCTCTGTTGTATTTCTAGGCTTTTACTGCAAGCTAGAAAGGGTAAAGACGGTACAGCGCATAAGTGTATGACATTTAACTCATATCTATGAACAAAGGCCACCATTTCCTATTGTGAAAGCAAAATTCTTCAGTAGTTAAGGAATGAACTAGAACAGCCCAAAAACAAATACAAAGATGAATTCAGACAGCTGGCAATACAAACTGTTATTAAAAACATTTAGAAAAGAATTTGTATGAAGAATAAGCCTACACCCTCCATATGTACCTCTTGTCCTAAGCAGCAATACAATCATCACAGCTTTATGCTCTTTCCTATAACTGACTGAAGTATCAGAACTGCCACCTGACATTTGAAGCAGGAAGAATAAACAGGTGTAACTGGGTGACAAAACAGGCATTTTAGTAGTTAAAGGCTGCAATTCTTGTTTCCATATGTACCCTTACCATACTTAGCCAAGTAGTTGATGAGGGTGTCAGTCTCACAGTTCCGATAGAGGTCAGCAAGCTGCGTGCAGCAGTTTAAGGAGAGATTGTGAATGCGGAGTCGTCGCTGTCCTGCACAACTTGTATACAGCAGAGCACACTGCAGGAGACAAAAATGCCAGGAGACAGAGAAATGAGGTCCTGCTACAATAAGAAGGGCAGGGTTAGAATATACTTTATTAAAAGGTAGGACTCAGATGCAAAAACAAATAAGGTAACTATGTAAAAGACTTGGACAATAAGCTAAAAGTACATGCTAAGAATCATGGTCAGTGAAAGGTAACAAGCAGCAATTTTAGCAGCTGTATTAAGGGACCTGGTCTTAGAAAACAGGACTGTAGTTTGAAGTAGTCTAGGTCACCCTCAGAAGAAGTATGCTGGAAGGGTATGGTAAGATGCAGAAAGAAAGAACAAACAATTCCTTGAAGAAGTGTCAAATAATTCAGTTCAATTACCAACTCACTTCTTCTACAAAGCCTTCCCCCTCACCTGAAGCAGTGCACCACTATCTTCACTCAATTTATCATCATGCTTGAATTCCACTGTGATTGTTTTATCACAGTCCAGACCTGCCATCTCTACATCAGTTGTGTTGCTCATATAGAAAGCTCCAAAAAAGTCTGTTGCTCTAATACCTAAAGAGGGAAAAACCCAACATGAACCACTGTTTTCAACAGAATATGAAGACAGCCAGCCTTTTGACCCTGACACCAAGTTATCCTGACAGATTTCATCAGGGATCTTTGCAGTCTCAACAAAAGTCTTAGAATTCCAAAACTTTAGCAGAGCTTTTGGGATAGCGTAGTCACCATGTGATTTAAATTACGGGAAGATTTCTTTCTTCCCATGAGACATGCTTGAAGTGGTCAATTTATTAAGATTCCTCCATGCTAACACCCACCTGTGCTTGTGCGCACTCTCATTACAGCATCAAATCCCACTTCTTTCTGGACATCCCTTCTCAAGTCATTCAGGAATCTGTACTGGTCTGTCTCCAGCTAGAAGGCAAGCAGTAATTGAAGTTTCACATTTTCATAAATCAGACTGGCTTCATAAACCATAAAGTAATTTAAAACAAGATACGAACTCCTGTGGTCTTACTTTAAAAGTCAGCCGTGATATCAGGCTCAGTGGCCTGCTAATAAAATATTGTGCTAAGAGGTAACAGCCTACCTCTTCCTGTTGGGTTTTGTTATTAACAGATGTTTGTATGAAGACACAAAGCTATCAAATAATTTTTCTGATTATCTTGAAATTTGAGTAGCCATTTACTTCCAAAGTAGTATTTCTTCACTATGGTTTCCACTATGAAAAAAAGAACTCTCAGCTAAACAGTCATTCTTACTTGGATCAGACAGCAGGCTGAGTCAATGTCACTCCTACCTGGAAATAAGCATACTTATAAATGGAGCCTCCTGTCTGGTAAGGTACCACACCCAGCGTGGCCACATCCAAATACTGGTTTGGAAACAGGAATAGATCCACACAGCAGCCCTGGGCCACACAGTCCTTGGCCAAGTTGTTGTAAAAGCTCGTCTGTGGTTGAAACAAAGTCTAAAAAAGGAAATCGGAGATGACATCAGAAATTCGTCCAGGAAAAGCAAAGTGAGATCCAGTTTATAGTCCCAATCAATACTCTTATACTAAGTCTTTCTTCAGGAAATCTTTCTTCAAGTCTTTGTTCAAATAGAATCATTTAAGTTCTCCCTGACTCTACCTTTGAAGAACTGTTAATTATTATGAAAATTACTACACATTTTGCTTTAATTGTAAATTCAGCACATTTACTTTAACCCAGATTTGGTATTTTATCCTGTGTAATAATCTAGAGCTAACTCTTCTTGTTCTCAGTCTAGAGCTGTTCTTATGATGTCAAGTCTCCATATCCCTGCTTGGGAACAGAAGATAAAAGTGGAATGTTAAAAGATATTAGCTGGGACAGTTATAGTATGTGCTATCCTTGTAATTTTTAAAATGCTGTTTCAGTTATTTTATTTCATAAAAAGCATAATATACCCTTATGTAAGGATTATGCAAACCATTATTACCTTCTCCTTATCTGTGTTGATGAGTTTCCTATCATCCCTGTTCTTTAACTTTCCTGGAGCCTCTGCGATGGGCAGAGAGGTGTGGAAAATGAAGAGCTTGCCAGCACACTCAGCTGCCTGCAGGAAAGTGAATGCAATAACAGAGGTTAGAAACATTTACAGAAACTGTAAGGGAAGCTGTGATTCAAAAACAAACATTCAAGCAACCTCATCACTCTTTTAATGTCAGGGTCATTCTACCAGACACACAGGCTCACTGTCACTTGGTTATGTGACTAGTGTCCAACGGAAGAAGCACAAATTACTGGTCAGTTACAGAAGAGCAAGTTTGAGCTTTACTGGATTTGTGCTAATTCCATAGCAGGGAGAAAAGGACTTTCTCCAAGGATACAGAACAGTAAGCAGGACCCAGATACAAAAGGTGTTGTGCAAATGTATTGCATTGTCTTCTTCCCTGATTTACAGTTACTGAATTTCTGGAAAAAAAGTCACAGAAATGGCAAAGAACTTTGTAATCTGAGCTTCGACAGATCAGGAATTTTAAATCAACACCCTATGGCAACATTAGCTAATGTTTAATAGGTTTTTTTTCTCTGACACATACAGTATGTAAAAAGTCAATTAGCAATTTTTACTATTTCTTGATTGAACAATTTTAACAAAAACTGAGTTTTAAGAGAGACTTTTAAGGATCATTCCCCCTGTACTCAGCACTGGTGAGGCTACACCTTGACATTTTGGGCTCTTCACTACAAGGACACTGAGATGCCGTAGCATGTTCAGAGAAGGGCTATGGAGCTGGTTAAGGGTCTGGAGCACAATTCTTGCTTGAAGAGTGAGTGAGAGAACTCAGGTTGTCCAGCCTGAGAAGGAGAAAAGGGAGGCTCAGGGGAAATCTTGCCCTCTACAACTACCTCAAAGGAGGCTGTAGTCAGGTGGGAGTCAGCCTCTTCTCCCATGTAATATGACATAGGACAAGAGGAAATGGCTTCAAGTTGCAGCAGTGGAGTTTTAGATTAGATATTGGGAAAAACCTCTTCATGGAAATGGTTGTCAAACACTGGAACAGGCTGCCCAGGGAAATGGTGGAGTTACCATCCCCGGAGGTATTTAAAAGATGTGTAGAAGTGTCACTTAGGAACATGGTTTAGTGGAAGACTTGGCAGTACTGGGTTAAAAAAGGTTGGGCTTATAGTAAAATTCTTTTCTAACTAAAATGATTAACTGACTGATGTGACAGACAAATAAGAGCTTTGTCAACAGTTTGGGGCTAAGTCATACAGGCTTCAAAATCAATTTGATCAGTAGATACTAAGCAGAGTTAAACCATGCATGTAATTATGTCTGGATGAAGTACTAGAATGGAAGAACTTTAGGAAAAGTTTACTTGGTTAGCACATTGTTGCAGGCAGCTTCAACAGATTGTTGAAGGCAACTCCAACAACTTGAAGTTGTTGCAGGCAACTTCAAACTTCTCTCCTTTTATTTAAGATTCTACCAGAGTACAGGATTAAAAAGACACCAAACTACAGAACACCTCCATGAGACTTAACAGACTTCAGCACCTGTTTTTTAATGCTGGATGGTCTTTTTTTCCCTGTAGGTTCTGTAAACTGTTTAAAGCAAAACCCAGACAGACAACTGAGAGTAAGCCATGTTCTTGCACTTTGAAAAAAAATATTTAAAAAAGCATTGGGTAACGAACATACGGATAGCTGCACAAAACAGAAAGTTCATGCACTTCAAGAATGAGGCAAGTACTCCCTACATGTAGTGCATCTACTAAAAGGAGCTTACAAAATCTTTAGAATTGTCTTATTAGTGTATTGTTACCAGAATATGAACTTCAGAGTACTTGGCTGAAAACAATTTGTCATAAAAATGCATTTACTAACCTTCAGTGCCTCGAGCCCTGCTTGAATCACAGGTGCAAAAACAGTCTCTGTTTCTCTTGTGTCTGCAAACATTTCTGGAATCTGATCCAGCAAACTAACAAAGAACATGAAAAAAAAAAAGAGCAATTCAAGACCCCATTTAATAAGAAAAGCCACACAGTTGTAGTTGATGATTAACAGGATTAAGGTGGTTTAAACAGAAGTCCCTAATATGTCTGTAAATTTGCATAACTTTTACAGTATTTGGCATCTCGTCTGTGAAAAAAATGCTGTACTGTTCTCCATTGGTTTCTCTCATCTATATCCTCAGTGCCTTCTGTATAGCCTCAAGTGGTGCCTATTCCACAGATCTTCTGTGTTTCTTATCTTTTAATGTATTCCAATATACATAGGTAAGTAAATTCTTAGGAAATGCTAGTGACATTTGGCCTCTGTTTGCCAAGCATTTTGTGTACTACTCAAAGATTAACAGGCTTAACCCACAGTTTTGTATGTATGCCTGTTTAATACATTAAAAAGCAGGCTAGAAATTTTCTCTAAAAACATGCAATTCCAGGTCTATTTCCCAAAATGTATTTAGCTATACACCATAGATTAACTACAGTTCAAGTACCACAGTAAACAGTTTGCCAAAACTTTGCTAACTTATTTCTTTCCTTTCAGATTTTATCTTCTCTATCCCACTTACTCTGTTTTCTCTACAGAACCAAAACTGGACACCCTTGTTGTCTCAGTCTGCAGTTATTTAAGCAGTTGACTGAATCACTAAGACAGTGATTCAGTATTCTTAAAGCTTTCACTCTGCATCATCCTAGTTGCGTTTTGCTGTGGCTTTATTTCAGGTGGGGTTTTTTTTTTTTTTTTTTTGATTTTGTTTGTTTGTTTTCCCTTTTTTTTCTCCCCAGAAATGCCCTTCTGCACTAATTCCCCCTTATATACACTTTCTGCCAAGCTGGACTATGAGCCAAATAATCCCTTAGCCCTTCAATTTCCCCATCCTACTGTGCCAGCTTAAGCTCAAAGAGTACAGTAAGTTACTTGACATGACAATTAAGCACATAACATTTGAATCTACCAAACAAGTATTTTACTACACATATTGTAAATCAATTTTTATTACCTGGCAATAACTGTCCTGGACTCATTCACATTCACTAGAAAACCATCAAGGAGTGGCACAAACATATCTGCCACATCTGAGACCACCATCATTTGCGGCTGTGCCAGTGAGCTCTTCACATTATAGAAGTGTAGAACTTTGTTGTAGGTGACAAAGCCTACTCGAATGGCTGATTCCTCCATGTTCCCTTCCCTGTAAGAGATATACTTGCCTTCACATCCAAGAAGAGGGATAAACCATTACATATAACCAACACATTAAGGGAAAAATGAAAGGAAGTAGAATTTATTTTCACCTAGAAGGGTATCAAGAAAGATGTTCTGCTTGGCCTTTTTCTGAAGAAAAGTTTGACAGGATAATCAAGTAATTTTTAAACTTCTAGCATTTTTAAAGAGAAAAAGTAACAGCATCCCCTGTTTGCACTGACTACAGTAGTTCACAATATACCTACCTAGGCAGATAATCTAGGAGTAACTTTAATTCTTCACATATTAGCCTCACTAAGCCACTCTTCACAGCATTGTAAGACACATCAATCATAAAAATGAAAGCAGGTGGACTCGGAAACTTGTTATTCTGTGAAAGAGACGGAATAAATCACACTATTGCCATGTAATGCAGCTCACAGAACAGCTCCGTAACACAGACAAATCAATGCCAGTCAAAACTTTGCTGCTCTCACGTACCTCTGTAACCGTGAGCAGCAGTTGTTTCTTAAGCTCTCTCTCCTATCCTTTTCCAACTAACAGACATGGTACCATACTATGTTTGAAATGGACTGGTATTAAATGCCCTAGACTGACTTTAGCATTGATCAGAGAAGAACAGTTATAACTAAATAATCCATTTACATGACTAAGCTAGATTGGAAAAGTGGATAGGAAAGATTTCTGCCAGTTCTCAAGACTTTGGACCCTCACCAGACTTGTCATAGGTGATTCCATCAATGTAAAGTAAAAGATTTTCCTCTCCAAGGATTACAAGCTTTTCCTTCTTAAAAATCAGGCTTTCTTTGGCAATGAAAACCTTCTTTTAGTCAATAGTTTTCTGAAGTTTATAGGTCATCCTAGAACAAGCACTCAGAACAAAAGCAAAACGTAGGAACTTTCAAAAAAGCTATGAAGATCACATCTTGTTTGATTCATAATTCTTCTTGTGCTGTTAGAAAATAATTGGACTTTTGCTTAACTCAAAGTAAAGCAGAGGCATTAGAAGGCAACCAGTATCAACTTGCAACATTTAGGCATCTACTTTCTCAGCACAATATTTCAGCAGAGATATAAGTTGCTTTGATAAATACATTGCACGTATTTTCCCTATTCCTTAGAAGTTAATTATTATTTGAATCTTTCATTTAAAAGCAAACCAGTAATGAAATAGACATTTCCTCACTATTCTTGTGCTTCTAGTCACTATGGCTGTATTTGAAATTGAAGTTCAATAGGTGAGGTCTGCCTTGGAGAACAGGGGGCACATTGCATAGTTACTATTGTACTTGCATTGAACCCCTCCTACAATTCCCTTTTCTGCCAAGGACTACTGCACAAGAATCCCTTCCTAAGGTAAGTGCAGCTATAGCTGCTTA
The DNA here is from genome assembly GCF_031753505.1 of Anomalospiza imberbis. Classification (NCBI taxonomy): domain Eukaryota; kingdom Metazoa; phylum Chordata; class Aves; order Passeriformes; family Viduidae; genus Anomalospiza; species Anomalospiza imberbis. The sequence continues at coordinate 15,267,490 of NC_089688.1, forward strand.
TATAGCTCCAGAAAAAAAAATACAGAGACAGCTAATAAATTATATTATGTTATGTGTGATCAGGACCTCCACTGGTTTTGTAAGTAAGCAAACAAGCATGTTATTTTACACAATAAAGTGGGCTGGATTAACGCTGTTAATTATCTCTGACAGCTAGAAATCAGCCCCAGACAATTCATGCCTTTCTTACTTCCAAGAAAATAGTCTTTTTACTTAAAAGCAAAATAAATACAGCAATAAAAACATACTACTGTACCTTGCAATAGTCAACTGTTGCTAAAAACTCATATGACCCCAGTGATAACTCAGGTCGGTCATAGAAATCTACTCGCTTTCCAGTATGGTCCAAATGTTGGAAGTAGTGAGGTGGAACTGGGAAAGGAAAAATCATTAAGCTCAGTGGTATGCCCATAATAAACACTGTAACTAGAGAGCCAACATGACAACAGCTGTTTCAAACAAAACTACAGAAAAGTAAACTAGCACTTTGGGCTAGCACAGTACTAAAAATATTAATGCAATTTAAGAATATCATTAAAACAAAACAATACAAACTTATTCCAGTTTGTCTCATGCACCAGACAGCACACAGTATAGTTCCTGTTATACATTTCTTGAATCTCCTTTCCATTTCATATCAGAAACATCACTACAATACACTTTAAGGATTATTCTGAAGGATCTAGCCCAAAGGAAAATACAACCATCCCATGTAAGTAGTAACAAATTACTTAAAAGAGAGTTTGAGGCAAACTACAGGCTACAGCATTACTGACTCAAGTCAGGCTTACTAAAATACTGAGCTTCTTATTTTGCTATATAAGTTAGTTTTTCCTTCCCTTCCTGTGCTGCACAGAGTGAAGCCTCCAGAGACTCCCATAATGTTTTTATCAGAATAGACAGAGTACTTACAGTGGATTAAGGAGGAGGAACAGAAGTGCAACCACATGCCCAGAATCCACTACTTTTGTGTTAGCACAAGGTATCAGAAAATAAACTGGGAGTGAAGCTAAATTTTTGCCTACAAAAGTCAGCTGCAGAAACAAAGTACTTCCCTTGTGCCCCAAGAACTACCATGACAGACACTCCCTCCAGCAGAACTGCTCAGGTGACAAAATTTATTCTGGCTACAGCTATCTATACAGCCCCAGATTAAAAAGAGATTACCTGGAATGACATTATTCACCATATTTAAACTATTCTAAGCATTCCAAGTTTCAAAAGTTCAAAAGAAAACAAAGTGATATCATTAAGATTATATATAAGCTTTTATCACTCTTTTCTCCAAGTACATATCCCATACAAGCTAAATGCCTGATGGTATTTGCAGAGAGAACAAAAACTGTTACTAAGTTTTAGGTAAAACTACATTGTGTTTTCACAGTATTGCTTTCATCAGCAGTCTCTCAGCATCCCTCCCTTTTCTGCCTCTGCTCAGTTGTTACAGGTACAGCCCTTCATACAGCTGCTGAGTGAGCAGGACAGGGAGTGCATGCAGGCAGAAAATCACCAGACAAAATTGTTTTTTAATGTTGGCCATTTGTAATCCCCATTTTGGTTAGTACAAACAGTTGTACAGCATAACTGAGGTGGTAAGAACAGTCCATTAAAAGCCAACAGTGCTACCAAATGGAACACTGAAAACATCATCTTAAGGTTTGCTGTACCTTACTTTCCACTGTGCCTTCAAAACAAACCTACACGTCATGTTATGAGCAGCTCATTGTGACTTCTGCTTAAAAGGAAACATGTTTTGTACTAATTTAGAAGAGCAACTAATATTAACTGGCCTGTACTGAACACTCTTATTCAGCTGTAGCAGATTTAACTACAATCTCATCTCTAAGGACTGTTAGTGAGACAAAAAAAAGGCTTTGTAAGAAAAAAAATCCTAACACATGCTACTGACTAGATCTATATCTCAGTCTGTTAAAAAACCCTGTACTTTTGAAATACCAAAAGAAAATACAATAGACTTTTAAACCACCAGGCATTATGCTACAAATATGTCATATAAAAATCTTCTACAATACTACAATGCATAAGCACCTTTTTGAACACAATTTCAGAATTGAACACTGAACATGCCTTCCAATAATTTTTTACAAGACTAGACACACACTAAATCACAGTATTCATCATAAATGATCATAACATGATAAAGACTTATTTGCCTGCATCTTGTTCAAAGACATTAGAGCCCAGAGAGGGATTTCCAGAAGAAACCTTACCCTCAGTGACACAGCTGCAGAAGCAACACTGGAACCTCCTTCCACCTTCAATGAATTGCATAAAAGGGCACATGTAAGCTTTGCACCTATTACATCGGACAGGACCGGATTCTCCGTGGTCTACCAAATAAGGAAGGGTCTGTGGAAGCAAGAGAAAAAAACATGAAAAGAAAGGGTCTAATGAGAAAGTTTTAAGCTTTGTATTGTGCGGTCATTTCTACCTCCCTGTACACTGCATAGGATTTAGCATTTGGCAGCTGTGGGAGAGAGTGCAGGGATGTGGGAAGCCTGAACAAGTATTTAAGTGCTTTTCAATTCAAGCTCTAGCACAGCAGTATTTTGAGGGCTAGAGTCATTAATGGGCTATCCCACCTAGCCAGGAGCTTGCTTGAAAAACATTACCACATAGCACCACCAGATGTATCCCAAGTGAACACAAAAGACTGAAAGTGACTCTTCACCTTTTATCTCTTCCCCTTGTAAAAAGCAAGCTTTTTGACAAAAGCAAAGCCAGTCATTGCATTCCATATATTCCAGAATATAGAATATCTACCTCAAAAAATTCCACCTGGTAAGACTTATTTTCAACTCCATCATGAAATGCATTATAACCACAAGCTCTTAGTGACTTGACCCCACTGTACAGCAAGTCCCCAAAACTGTTATATAGTGACACCATTTTTGAACTATTACTTATAATGTTCTTTTTGCATCCAAACCAGAGTAAGATGCTTGGGAACTTCTGATGCTGAGCTTCTCAGCATCAGAACGAGTGGGAAGCACTTGAAAATGATTGAGACAGAACTCATGCAAGTTATAAGCTGCATTCATAGTAAAAAGCACCTATGTTTGCACACTAAGCTAAGAACTTAGCTCAAAAATTTAACTACTTGCTTTTAAATTTTTTTGCCAGTAAAGGTGTCTGGTCTTAATTCTCTCAGTTACCCTAAATCTATGATTATATTTAAGAGACAATATATTCATATAAGATGAGGAAATGCTCCAGTCACTTTCATCTTCATGCCACAGATGTGTGTCTTTTTATTCAAACCTACTAATCATTTAATGGCAGTACAATGGTTTTGCAGCCAGCATTTCTCATTTCCTATAGCCCAGGCTGACAACCTCAGAGGAAACAAATTTTCAAGTTTTCTGATTGGCAGACAATGTTGGTACTGTACTTCAAGACAATTAACATAATTTTCTTTTCCTCAACTTCTCCCTCTGTAACATGTAAACAAACTACCCAGGTGCTGGAAACAGGCAGCACAATACATAACTTGCCATTAACCACTTACTCCCAGAAGACCGAGATACTTCTTGCCAAAGCCTTAAGCTTGGTTTTCTCAACAGCGCATAACATTGGGCAAAGGTCCTGGATTTGGCTGACTTTTTATATTTACTAAATTTATCTGAATGCTTCTGTTTCATAAGATAGCATTTTCATGAAACATTTACCTTCCTTGTACTTAACGCTTTAGCTCTATTTACAGTCTAGTTGCTCTGAACAGCTGAGTCTTCACCTGTTGGAAGGGCCCCTCCACAGTGAGTTTGCCCTTGCCATAAAGAACTTCCAGATACTAGAAGCTGACTGGTCTCCAGGACAATTTTCCAATGCTAGCCATTTTTTTTTCTGGACACCACAAGTGTTTGTTCAAAGTATAAACACATCAGGAGACCAAACAACTATTATTTGTAAAGTTTCTCTAAAAATGTGTAACTCTACAAGCCTCCAAGTTTCTCAAGTAAGACCTTATTCTCCTATTGTGGTCCTTTTAAACTTCAGGCACAGATCAGTTTTATCATAAACCAATTTTTAAAATTCAAACCATAGTTTAGGGACACTAATGAAACGCAACAGGAGAAAAACACCCTTAAAAGACCAGAGGAAATTGCTTTCCTCAGCAGATGCTACACTTAGGTTTAACAGGGCACAGAACACTGCAGACCTATGTATTCAAATTTAACAAGCCTGTTTCTCTTTGTGCCACTGCTCCAAGCAGGTTAACACTACACAATAGCCAGAGTATTTAGACTACTCAAAAAAATGTCAAATTCTGAAAAAGTCTCTGAGCTTTCATGTTCTCAGCAACCAAACATGAGTGGGTAAAAGGCTCAACAGCAACACATTACACCAAGAAGGCAACAAGCGCTGAGAGAGAAAGGGCAGAAATACAAGTGCAGCTCAGCAGTGCCCAGTACTCAGTGTTGTGCTGTCATCCCACCCAGTGCTGTGCATACACGTGCATATTAGACAGCCAAACCAGTGCTGTTCCACACATTCTCATCCAATTTCACAACCTGGCATTCTAGAAAAGACTTAATACCTATGATTAGCAACCATTTAAATACTTCAGACTAGGAAATAAACTGAGATCAGCAGGAAGTGTAAGCCTCTGTGACCATCCTAGTATTTTGGTCACTTAGTCACAGTGCTTGACAGCCACTGCAAAAAAGCTGAAATTATCATGGCAGTCAAAATACTAAATGCTTTGAACACAACATTCTTCTGCTTTACAGATATCTATCGCACACCTGCTGGAGAATCAAAGTTTACCTGGTCTTCATCACCTCAATATGCCTTCTAACCATATGTGTTAAATGTTGGCACCTGAGAACATTCTCCTGCCGAGCACGCACACGGCACACGTAACCCTACGCACAGCTCTCACCTCCTCCGGTGGCAGAGCAGCCAGCGGCTTTATGACGGCAGCCAGGGGAACTTGGGATTGTTTGGCCATGTCAGACGTGCAGGGAATATTGTAAGATGTGCACCTGATGTAGCGGGGGCTTGCATTACCTGGGGAACACATAAAAAAGTCCCACAAATTTCAGTACAAATTAAGTTTATATTCAAGAATAGACACAAAGATATCTTAAGCTGTGCCATTAAGCCACAGACACTATGAGCTTGGCTAAATATTCAGTTTTAATCTATGAAAAACTTGAATTCCAAATAAAATACCTCTTTATGATTAACTATATGTAATAAAAGACCTTAAAATAAACTAGACTTAAATAAACTAGACTCTGTGTCAACCTAAACCTATAAAAAAGCATTTCTGTTTCATATATTCGCAGACTAAAACATAACGTAGACAGAAAACTCTACTCAAACATTTCTACTGTTTTGTTTTGTAATTTGGGCTGAAGAGTAAAATACTTGATTACAGAATCAGATTCTGAAGTTTTTTTCTGGAACTTTAAAACTCAAAAAAGTGTCAGCAATTAAAAGATGAAATATCTTTTCTCTACAGAGCCCTTAGACCAATTTACATCCCTCTTAATTAAAAAAAAAATACAGTTTTTAGTCCAATTCTAATGATGTTGCTAGTAGATTTCAGTTCTTAAAAGTTTTTTATAAAGCTCTACAGAAGAGGCTTCATTTGCTGCTTTGTAATATCTCTGCTAATGCTGGTCCTAGGTATCTGCCTTGGAAAACATTTTTTACCTGCATATTGGTCACTAGCTACCAAACAATCAGGAGAATCTAAACTGAGATCAAATCAACACAGGACCTGAAACTAAGCTTCTGTTGGTAAAACACATTTCCTTTAAAGACACTGTTCTGTCACTGACTCTTTGGGATTTGTGTTTTGTTTGCTTGTTTAGGCAAAGAAAAATAGTTTACCTTGATCCTTGACCAAGAAATTTGTAGTAACAAGAGGTGGGACCTGCCCTCTCACTCCAGTGACAAATGGTTCTGACCCACGGTTATTTCTGTCATCTTCAATCACTTGAATCTGTGATGGAAAATACCATGTTATTATGTGGAGGCTTGGTTTCAAAGTACTGTAAAATAAAAAATCTTCAAGGCAGTAAAAAGGGGACCTGAGGCAAACATTACTATTTCTAAAAATAGGAAGAGCAAGTACATTTTCTCAAGCAGTCACCTCTCAGTTTGATTTCAAATAGTATTTAATGACTAACAATAAATTACAAGCTGCAAATAGTATTTTTCCCCAAGTATTCCTAGTAGAAGCATATTTTGTGCTTTAAAGTCTGATCTGAACTCATAAAAGCCAAATTCAGATCAAGAAAAGAATTTTTGGTAGTATTCCCCTGTACAGTTCTAGTCAAATAAGAATTAGAAGTTTCTGTAAGCCTCAAGCTGAAGTCCTATAGGTAACCTGGCTTTTTCTTTCCATTATGGTCCCACTGTTTTCATAGTATGCCTTTATTTCTAACCAATGTAACTCTGGGCTAAAGACAGATGGCTTGCAAGCTCATGTGGAAGTCTTCATTACTTTGTGGTGCTCAAGGGTTTGAAATTTGAATTCTGGGAGTGTGGAAAGTGAAATTTCAGTAAACTTGTCAACAAATTAAACTTCAAAGCCTCTAAAAATCTTAATTTTCTTGGTATTTCAAATTCTTCACAACTGCAAATCTGCTTAAGATAACAGAAATGTATTAAATAATTTGTCTTAACTGAAATATTTATTGACCTTTGTAGCTGTACACAGTTCAAACTGCATTTCCTTAGTGGTGACCAAATGCAAGAATTAAAGCTAGCAGTCATTCTTCTGCTCTTATTTTGCCATCAAACACACCTGCCTTTGCCTAGAGTAAATTCTGAAATGAAGATGTTTGTACGGCAGAACCTCCACCCTCTCACTATAGATTGCAAGCAGAGAGCCTCCCATAGCTTCAGTGACTACTCTAGAATAAATCTAGCCCCATTTCATAAGTCTACAGGCTGACTGACGTTGGTGATCTCACCGCTGGTACCTGTTAAATTATGAACTTTGACTACATGAGGAAGAAGTGACACATGGTAACAAAACCCCAAAAGTTTTATTTGCCTCCAATCCAAAAGGTAGCTGCTTTTTTCTTTCTTTAGATAAGATTCTCCAACATAACATTAAATTTTCAAATTCAAAATTTAATGGTTATGCATGTGCACAGATTATGAGAGAATGTTTATAGCTCCCCATGCCTCATACGAGAAGATTTGTATCAGGAATTAATATTAAAAAAACTCTAGTTTATCTGCAATTTTAGAACTCCAGAGCACTGGTCCAGGACTGGTATATCAACAAGAACAGTAATCAAATTCTGATCAAAACACAGTAGAAAACATGGCTACAACAGCTCATGCTGCGTGCATGCTGACATGAGACACACGTTGTATGGGCAATTACACAACTGGCTTACACTGAAAATGCCAGCTGGAATCTGGTGAAGGCAGTATCCTAAAGATCAGACAATGTGAAGGGGAGACATTCTTCATGATCTGTTTCTGAAACACTGCTTTCTATTGCCTCACCATTCATCACAGTAGATTTTAACAGCCTCATGTGGTGTAATGTTACTCATTTTGATAAGGCAAGCAGACGACAGCAAGGAAAGGGTAAAAGATTAATGATGGAGGGTTAGCAAGGTGAAGTTCAGGTTTCAGGCATGCACAGATGGTCACCAACACACAGACTACAGTTGACATATATACAGCACTTACTGGACTAGGAATTGCATCTGGGTCTATTCTGTGCCTGGGTTTCTGCTGGGGTGGCAGCTCATTAAGTTGCTTTTTTTTTTTTTTTTTAAATAAGTAAGAGTGCCCAAAAAAAGGAAAAAAAAAGAGAATAATAAACCAATAAGAAATAGTGTTACTTCTCTCTACCCAAACCTGTAGCACTGGAATTAGATACATTTAGATATTGGTTCATGCAACAGGACACATCAGCTTCTGCAGCATACACTGATCCTAAAACCAGTCTTGCCAGGATATTGGGCTTGGCTCTGAACACCTTGCTAATGGAGGCAGTGGCTCACCTGCTAATTTTGGTTAGAAATTGAGGATTTATGCTTTAAGAACATGCTAACATGAAGGCAATTGACACAAGCCATTTGAGATTTTATTTAGTGGAAGAAAAGAGAGGCGGACAAGCAATTAAATACTTATATTCTATGCAAAAAAATCCAGTAGTAAGCTTTACGTAAACCTGGAATCTAAAGAGGTAATCTTTTCTAAATGGAAGTACCTTCTGAACACAATCAGTTCCAATCTAACTCAAGACTACATTATTTCATGGATTTGAGGTACAGAAACAGCATCAAGAGCAGTGGAAGGAACAGCACAGTAGACTAGTGGCAATAATACCACCAGGCTTAATATTACTCAACATTGCTAACCATTACATCTAACTGCTTATCCTGTCTCAGAACCTCCACTCTGAAAGACAATCCCAGTTTGAGAAGCTGTCCATATTTGACTGATGCAGCACCATGACTTCATGACCCAAAAAAACACAAACCAGCTTTTCGACAGATTATAGGAAAAGCACTACAATCACCTCCTACTAACCATACTTTAAACATAGATCACACAGTTCACAGACTGTCACCTCAAAATCTGAAATTAGTTCACCTTGGAAAGTCATTATGCAAGAATCCAGAAATGGAGAAACAAGTTTAATCAAAGCCCTCAAGGATTCTCAAAAGATAACAGTACAGAAAAAGACCTGAGGAATTAGAGCAGTGATTTCCATATGCAGTGCCTTTCTTTAGTCACCAAGAAAAATACTGCCTCTGGGCTTATTCATCACAGAAGACTGAAGCTAGATAGAAGAGAGAAACATAAGCAGAAAAACAAACTGATGTTCCTTGGAATGAGAAACCTGTTTTCAGCTTAGGTCTTTGTCAGTTGTTTTATGCAAAGACACTACAGAAGAGTTGACACTGGTAAGAACAAGTAAGCTTACAGGGCTAGGAATGGAATCTGGATCCAAGCGTTTTGGTGGAGGTGGTGGTCCAGGCGGACTTCCATAATTTGGTGCTCCTGGATAGGCTCCTCCATAGTTTGGCTGGGGACCCCTCATCTGTCCAAAGGAACCTTAACAAGAAAAGAACATAAAAATCAAACAGTGGCTTAATACTAGGCATTTCTTCATTTGGCACTTCCCCTATTTTCTGCCATTATTAAAAAAAAAACCTCAAGAAAATTAAAGTCAGGTGTTTTTCAGTTAATTACAATTAAACATATTTATCACAGTGTTTCAGCTTAGACTGGTACATCTCTGTCAACAATCCAATAAACTGAAACTGATTGATACAGTCCACAAAACTAGACTTAAGGAAACAGAGGATTTTAGTCGAAACTCTATTAGCTCTACCTCATCCCAAACCAGGACACTACTGCTAAGTAGTTTTAGAGTTTGTAGTTGTTGATTACAATGCACATTAAGATCATGCACTATGACTATTTACCTGCAGAACTATCTAATGGAAAGTGCACACAGAACAGCCAAATAAGCTAGTGGACGATCCCTAACTCTTCAAATTAAAGATATGCAAGCAGTTCCCTTGGGCAGTTTTTGCTTGTTTGAAATTACAGTAATAGGCTAATGTGTGATTTTCTCTTTTGTTTTGTAACTACCTGAAGCTATTTAATATTATTTTAGACAATTCCAGTCACTTAGTAACAGCATGATTTAACTCATTAGTATTTTTACAGTTCATAGAAATTTGAACAGATATTTTTAAGTAATTTACCTGTCCAGCTGTGCAAAGCTGCATAGAGAATGGGATTCTCAGTCCTAACATTTGCACATGATTACTTTATCCCAGCTATCTCTAAGTGTTACTGATTAAAAAACAGCCAAAACTGGTTTTAATTCAGAAAGCTTAACTGGTTTTACTTTTAAGTACATTTAAGATGTGCAAGCTTCTACAAGGGAGAAAAATATGGCTATGCAAATTAAAGGAGAACACACAGCAACTCATTTTTCCATGTTTAACAACTCCTTTCATACACATTGCATATGCACAGTGGCCACAAATTAAAAAAATATAAAATAAGGCTTTTCAGTATTTCCGATGTCTATTTTCAAACAGGTGAAGTTGCAGACATCAAATTGGAGTACATAATAAAATTCTGATCACAAATTCTGGCAGTATTATGGAACTAATTGCTAAACACTTTTTTTGCCAAGTAAGCTAGAATTCTTTTAGTTACATTAATCTGATTAAAACCAGTATTATAAAGTATCTTAGAATGACACGTGATATTATCTCAGACATGAGCACAGGGAAACAAGAGGGACTCAGCCAGGAGCCCACAGCTGACAATGTGGCATCTAGTTCTCAGTTTGCAGCATACAGAGAATACTTAAAATTCCTGTACTAGGAGTACTCACCATTCTGCTGCATTTGGTATCCTGGCTGAGGAGGATGAGTGGGAGGAGGTGGTCCATGGAGACCACTCATGGGAGGCCCAGGGTGCAGCCCTGCCATAGTTGATGGAGGTGGTGGTGAGGATACATGATTAGGCTGGGATGATGGTGGTCCAGCAACTGTCTGCCCAGGCAGTGGCGGGCCTGGCATGGCAGGTGGCCTTGGAGCACCTGTGGTAGGCGGGTAAGAGGAAGGTCCAACCCCTGTAGAAGGAGGAGGTGGGGTAAAACCAGGAACTTGAGTAGGCAGGCGCTGAGTTGATATTGTCTGACCAGGAAACGGAAGCTGTGCCAAAGGAAGACCCTGAGACACACTGGTAAGTGGGGGTCCTTGGCTCGCACTGTAAGGTGTGTAGAGACCAGATCCTGTTGTACTAAAGCTTCCTGAGACTGGAGGAACCGATGCTGGGGGACCCGGTAAGAAAAAAAAGATATAACATCATTTTCTTCTATCCTCAAGACAATTAAGATGCAAGAAAAACCCATTTGCTCCAGATCATCTGAGTAAATCTACCACTTTCTCATCTTCAGATCAACTTACTAGTACTAGAAGAGACAAATCCTAAATGACCATTCTCCTAGATTGATCAGAGAGCTGAAATCCCTTCAGTGGATCGACAGTTTTTTCATTGTCTTCTCTCTAAAAGTCTAAGCTACTTATTTTACATAATCAGAATACATTTCAGGATTCAGGACAGAAAAAAAAGGGCAAAGCCAGGAATATGCAAAACATTAACCACCACAAGTCTATCCATAGATTTTTTTTGAACTAAGTTTCTGTCTTAAACTCCACACTCAGTTGGAGCCTGTAGATCAAGAATGGTTTTGGGCTTTGTGGTTTTAATAGCATGAAACTAGCACCATTTGTATGTAGTGCTTTACTATTTCTAAGAATAATTTTTGACAAACATGCTGCCAAAAGGCCAAGGAAATCTGTATCCCCTACCTGCTCCTAATTTTCCTATAAAATCTGTCTTACAAGATGCTTGTTAAAAAGTACTTTAGCAAAACAATTTTTAAATAGTCAGACCAGTTTACACATAATGAGACAAAACACTAGTCTTCCATTTTAAAAGCCCCCTAATCTACAGCAATGAGTCTATAGAACTATTACCATAGAACAAAGTATCTCAACGCAGTTTCTACAGTTAATTCAGTTTCTACTGTTTAAGTAAGTGTCTTCTTGACTTCTAGCAGAACCCTACACACAATCATTCAGAGTATTTTCAGCCCTTTGTGATTTACATTTTTGGGGCCCTTTGTCCTTTTTATTTTTGACTGGGCTGCTGTACAACAGTGGCAAGACATGCAGACTCTCCAACAGGTGACTTAGGGGTAGACTGTTCTGTGTTTCACAAGATTCACCTAGTCAAGGACCAATGTTATTACTCTCCTTTGTTATTCATGTCCAGCAGGGCCAGCACTGCTCCCTACAATAGTCTGAGTCCTGTTTTCCCCAATTGTGACCTTATTAGTTAAGAAAACTACTCTTTACTATGGCAGATGTCAACACCCAGAGAATTCCCATAAACGTATGGTAATGAATCACTGACAAGAAAAAAATCTTTTACTAGCAAAAATGAAAATCAATAGCCTACTTCAGTAGCCAGGAAACCTTACCATAGCCCAGTCCAGCTGGGGGAGGAGCAGAGGCTGCAGTACAGCCAATTGTCATCCCTGCCATGTGATTCCTGAGCTGCTGCACGCTGGCTGGGGGGGGCCCATATTGCTGGAACGTAGATATCTGGCTGACAGGCGTGGGTGCTGAGCCTGGCAGAAACGGCTGAGAAGCAGGTGGCCTGAGAGGGAAGATGACAAACTGAGCTGATTCCTCATTATAGAAGAAATTACAATTCCCTGTGCCTTTAAAAATTGTTCTAGCACATAAACACTATCTGGGTCTCAGATATTTACATGAAACACTGTAGCTCAGTTTTGGAAAAAAATTTACATATTCTGCATATATCTGAATCCCTTTCACCAAACAAAAAAAATCTATTAGCTCTTAAAGTACAAATTCTGTATTTTTATTAATTCTGTTTCAGTTACCACAACAAATCAGAAATGCTGCATAGAGTCTATAGGGTGAGCAACAGTAAGGCCTGCACAGCTATGTAAGAATGTTCTGCCACTCAAAGCATTTGAACTCTCCAGGACTATTGCCACTTTCACTACAGAGGTAATGGCAGTATCTTTCTGGAAAAGATGTTGAAGAGCCTTAGATGACAGTAACTCCATAAGGGATCCATAAGGGACAGAAGAGGGTCCAGAATCAATACTAAGAAATTATTCAGTAAAGACTGCCACATGCTCCACAGATCATTTCACACTGCTGAGGAACAAATACTACAGTTGTGTGGATGCAACTGATATTTTTAGGGGAAAATGAAAACCGCACAGAATGTCTTAGGAGGAGAAGAGGTTTTCATCAGTCACTGACATCTGCTCACATTCTTTCACAAGTTTTTAATCCCCAGATATATCACTGTCTAATGAATACCCCTGTGGCAAAACATTGCTCCAAAACAATAACAATAAAATAAAGTCAATATTCTACAAAACCCCCAAGTACTTAGTTTGATTTAGATCTAAAAAGTCTAGACCTAGCATGAGTCTACCAAGGTGGGATTTGGTTAAAATTCGCTCTTCTCATATGCACCTCTGCATTGGAGCTGCTGAGGCTGGAATTCCATTCTGCACATCTCCATGTTCAAACTGACTGTATGCCAAGTGGCCAGAAGGATGAGATGCTCCAGAGGCTGGAGGGGGAGCTCCAGATGTTGGCGGGGCTCTTAATGAACCTACAAACATAAGAAAAAAAATTAAAATATCACAAATTATAGAAACAAGGGCTTGAACCAACTACCATGAAAAATTCAAGTGCAGAATTGCTATAACAATACTCCATGAACAACAAATAATTTATGCACAAGTATTTTTAGCCAGTGTCACTAGTTACCATCTCCGCACAGATGAAGCAGAAAGTGTGTGCTGTGGAAGGTCTTCAAAAGACAACTTCATCTTTTATGAAGAAAAAAAAATTATCTTGTCAGTAAGGTACTGAATCCTTTCCCCTCCAAGTCCAATTATTTTTACCTAAACCAAGAGTATTCAGTGGAATCTAATGTTCATCAGAGGTCAGTTTTCCCTACATCAAAGGTAAGGAGGCTATGCAAGCAGATTCCATTTTCAAAAACTACATGCCTTACTGCATTTATATATAGCATAATGCGGGCCACACAGACCATTTTTTCCAGCCTCTCAAGCTTGGAGGCTAACACAAATACTTTCCCATCTTTCAGACTGAGCTGGTTCAGTCATAGCCCAAATATATTTGCCTCAGAAACCAGTGTTTCCATAGACCACAAAACGTTAGATACAATACCAGCAGACCAACTGCAGTTTTTACTTCCAAAAAAGAGAATATAAACTTCTCTTTTAATAATACTGTATTTTTAATAATACTGTATTAACAATGCTGGTCATTATAACAACTGTATGACCATGCCTGTTAACCACAAGGGAACCTATTTCATATGTAGGGTATCATTAAGTACAGATGACAAACTGCCCATGAGACCAGGCCCACACATACACATTGTTGTGTCCCTCTGACAGTGACTGGCATGACAAGTTTCAAAGGGATTCTGAAAACCTTCTTGTGAGGAAACATTACAAAATAGGAAATAAGGGGAGCCATTTCTCAATTCTACAATATCATTTATATCCTAAAGCATGAGGTTTCAACTCATATATTTTATCTTATCTACTGCATCCAATTCTTAACAAACCTGGGGTTGTAAAGTCAATTAAGGAATTAACTAGACCTTGTATGAATAACTGATCATTTCTTGTGTTTCTTTCTTTCTTACTAAACATCCTCCTGTTCTTCATTTTGAGACAGGATTTAATTACTCCTAGAGACATTTACATTTTTATATACTTTTATCTCATTCATCTCATCTTTTCTAAACTGCTGTTAAGCACCTTCATCTTACTGTTCCTCTGGGTAAGCATTTCCTGATCTCCAACTAATTGTATGTTATTTCTTTTGAATTTCTTCTGTGATACCTCGCATCTCTTTTCCAATGTATTTCCTTTGATAGTACATGTTAACTGTTTGGCCTTCTTATCTTTTGTCTTTGAAGGCATATTTATATTTAATCCAAATTCTGGAGGGACCCTACATACTTTTTAAATATACATTAAGGTAAATTCAACCCCAAATTTAACAGGCATGCTATTTGACAAATATCTGTTTACATCAGAAAAAGCTTTGTAAGTTTTTTTTTTTTGAGTTCTCATCACAAATATACTTCTGTCACCCCTACTGCAGATGGCTCACACAGTCACTGAAAAAGAAATAACTAGAACAGATATAGGTATTTAGTGGTTTATTAGCCACTATTATTCATTAGCCACTATTATTCATTATTCTTGACAAATCCTCAACATCTTTGTAATGTTCTTACTCATTACAGCAAAATGGAAAATGGCTATGATTTTCCTCCAAGCCCTGAGCCTGTATCGTTGTCTTCTTACACCCTAATCTTCTAAACAAATAGACACCTCCAGAAATAGCTCTTCCTAAATACAAAAACCCAACAGTGCAATTATTCAGCACCCAAATTTCAGTGTCCCACTTCTGTTAGTTTCAAGACAGCTAGAGGCACTTCAACGGTTCAAAAAAAGGGAAAGTACAATATGGTTTCTTGCAGCATTTCTAATTCTTACATTTTGATTGCTAGTTGCAAAAAAATATTTCCTTCTTCAAGTCACAGCTTTGGGAAAAAGAATTATTCCTAACATACACTTGGATTCTAAGTATAGCCAAGGAAGTTAAAGACTTGTTTTTTCCCTTTAAACGAAAGCACAAGCTACACAAATCTTATGACTTCCAGTAACAATCTCCTGGTAGTTTGCAGAGATTTTTCACTTCTTTGCAATGCTATAATTTCAAACCTCACCTTCCTTCTCAAGGGTGAGACTGAGTTCTTTTAAACTAAGTATTGCACCTGACAGAACCTGAATGGGCCAATTCAGGTTATAAAATCAGACTTCAGAAAACATTAGTCATAAGTCAAGTTTTATCTATGAATCTGCATGCATAAGGGATTTCTACTAGGGTTATTTCTTCATATCCTATTTATGCTTCTGGAATGCTGCCTGCAAATAGATTGGGAAATGTCCCACCCACCTCTGCCTCAACAACCAGGTACCCAACCTTTGAGATAAGTATCCATATTAAATAGGAACTTGGCACAGAAGAAGCGACACAGCACAAACACCCCCACAGAAAGGACACCGTTTACCTATAAAATTAGGTGCAAGAGAAGAAGTGTCAGAGTTGAGAGATACAGGAGAGCCCTTCGAAGGAAACCCCAAGGAAGGAAAGTAACCTGAAAGACAGAATACACCAGTAAATCAAGCCTGAGAGAAAGCACTGAGAGACAGCCTTTCCAATGCTGAGAACAGTCTCCAGAAAACATCTCATACACAAAATTTGTGTCATCTACCACCTTGTTCTTTAAGCTATGCTCCCTCTCTTCTACCATGCACAACATACTACAAATGTAGTCTGTACATAATACAAGTGTTAACATTTTCATAAAGTAAGCCTATGTAAAATGATCTACAGCCTAATGGTTACTGGTACTCAGATAATTGTGTTTGCACTTCCAACTGCATGACCTATTCTGAAGGAAACCAATAGACTGACAAAAGGACTGGGGCAAAATTTTCCTGGTTATTTCAATATTCTTGTAGCAAGAAGCAGCTACTTTCAGCTAGCAACACAGCACTCCACTTCTGGTCCTCAAAAAGACTGTCACTACTGCCATAGCATTCCCATGATTCCACTTAGTTAGAGTAAGGGTTTGTCACATAAATCAGATGCAAAACACTCCCTGACTAAGGATGGTACTGGCTCCCAACATTTCTCCACTCAGTCCCCCAGTAATTTTTCCTGTTATTTTAAAAATAAATCCATAAGGCAATTACTTTGAAATTACAGAATAACATTGGCAGTTTTCCCTTTACCCCTCAGTGTTTCCTAAATTCCTGCCTCTGAAAATAATTCTCTCTCCTCTCTATTATGCAGCCACAATAGGTCTTGCCTCAAAGACTTGCAGTAAACATAATGTGTTGGAGGTGGTGGTGGAAAGGATAACTGTCACTGTTTTTACTATAACCTGTCTGCTGTCTCTGATAATGTGTTGTTTGACTCCCTCTTCCACAGGGATTTCATACTCAGCAGCCACTGACACATCAACCTCTGGCTGTTGTGTAACATCTCTTTCTTCTAAAGATCTTTTTCTTTTACATCTCTTTCTTCTAAAGACAGGAATCCTAAACAGCAGGTCCAAAATGCACAGCCTGACAACTGAGATTTCCTTAATACAGCCTGCTAAGTCCAGGAATGATGGTCACAGAAAAAAAGATGGAAAAAATCCCCAGACTGTGGATGGCCTTTGCCTGATAATAATAATAAAGTACATGAGATACTACTTGCGTAGTGCAACACAGTTTTGTTGTTCAGATGAGACCACCTTCTTGCCCTCATTGTCACACCACCTTTTAATCATTACTGGCACAAAATCTGCATTTTTAATCTGCACAAGTTGATATGAATGTTATCGAGGTATCTAGGTATGTCCTTACTGAGCTGTCTCAAAATGAAAAAAGGCAAACTAGAAATAATCTATAAGAAAAAAGTTAATTCCCTTAAAAAGCAATGCTTTTCAGGCTTGTGAAGTCTGAAAATTCTTGAAGCATCTGATAGAAGATGCTCATCAGTTTCTTTTCACACTGTTTACAGCTAAAGCCTCTTTTCTATAAATAGCTGCACTGATTCAACTTTTGGTAATTTTTGTTCTTGAACCCCCTTCTCTCTCTCTCACTAAAGCAAGTCCAATTTCTCCCCATTCTTTCGCTGGGCAGAAAACACAATTTAGTCGCTGGCTACAGCGAGCAATCAGACAGAGCACTCATTGCCAAGCTCTGCCTCTGCTCTCCCAGGAAGCAGCATTTCTTTCCTTCGCTCAGAGATGATTTTCATTGCTTTCACAGGAATTCAAAACCCTTGTGAAATTAGTTCAAAACTCTCCGAATGAAAGTGCTGTTAGAAGAGATTTTTTGAGAGCATGGGAGGAAGAGGATTAAGGAAAGAAAAGGAAGATGGAGCAGCTGAACAACCTATTCTTTACCACACCACACTCAACTCTTTTACTATGCTACTCTACTAACTCTAGGCAA
The DNA here is from genome assembly GCF_031753505.1 of Anomalospiza imberbis. Lineage (NCBI taxonomy): Eukaryota > Metazoa > Chordata > Aves > Passeriformes > Viduidae > Anomalospiza > Anomalospiza imberbis. The sequence continues at coordinate 15,285,146 of NC_089688.1, forward strand.
AAATCCAACAGTGCAATTATTCAGCACCCAAATTTCAGTCTCCCACTTCTGTTAGTTTCAAGACAACTAGAGGCACTTTGACTGTTCTTTCCTTCTTATTGAGCCTGGGTCAAAATTCAAGAAGTTGCAAAAGACTGAAGATGTACTTGCAGGGGGGAAGAGTACAGAGACGATTAGTATGACTAGCACAGTCCTAATTACCTTAGAACACCCATCTGAAACCTAAACAAGTATTTTTAAGTTCACGTTGTGCTAATTTTAGCAAAACTGAATTCATCCCTGTGATCTGAAAAGGTAGACATACTTGCATTAAAAACAATAGTATTTTCTCCTCTATATTTCAAATGTTAAAGTCATTATTGATTTCCCAAAGCAATTAACATAAATGAAAACCAAGACTCACAAAGTTCTTTATTAAAATAAGACTTTCTTTTGAAAACAGGAAAACAAAAGTTGAATTACTTTAATATTTTTTTAACAGACAAAAATAGCAAGGGATAGGATCCTGCAGAATCACTGAAATTCTAGAATACATTAGCTTGCCCCATGTCCACAAACTTTTTATTGAATTTAAAGACATTAGAGAAAATAGCTTGAAATACGCTATGTAGAGTTGTATGTCAATCTTTCAGGATGGAGTGCAGCTCTTTCTATATAATAATGTAAGGCAGTCTCAATTATAAATCTGTTACAGTGCCTGATGCCTCTCAACATAACCTCATCAGGATGACTCTTCTAATCAGGTGCTTTAGTAACACAGGGACATGGACATAGAGAAACAAGCAGGCTGTTTCTCAACATGTTAATTTTATGACCTACCAAAAGAACAGTAAGCCCTACTAAACTGGACAAAAGACAGCACAATAACCTCAGAATATGGGACAACATGATTTTTAGCATCCTGCAAATTACATAGAGAAAAAAAGATAATCACTATCACAAAAAAAAAAAAAAAAAAAAAAAGTAGATTTACAATAGGATATTGTATAGAGCAATAGGACATAGTATAAGCATACAGCAAAAATTCCACGCACGCCATAATTCACAGGTTATCAGTCATTAAGTATTGACCAAGCAGTACCTTGTGGAGGGACTGGCTGTTGGTATCCTGGCATCGGCCCATTATAAGCTCCATACTGCGCCTGAGGAACCCCTGGCAATGACTGTCCTCCGTAGGCAGGCTGCTGGTATCCCTGATATCCAGGCTGAGGTTGCCCGTAAGGAGGCCCCGTGTGAGCTTGCTGGTTTACACTCATTGTATTCACATCCCCAACCTAACCTCACCTGTAAAAAGGGGGGGAAAAATGACTTTAAGCAGATATAAAACCAAACTGGTCAGCTTTCCTTCTGTGAAAAGTAGAGTGAGAGATCATAAGATACTTGGGAAGCTAAAAAAATAATGGTAACTTACTCTTGCACAGCAAGTCAGATAAATGCTTTACAAGAGCTATTTAAAACAGTATTTTCAGAAACTATGATTTCTAATCAATTTAGTTAGCATTTCATCCTGGTTAGACCTGTGATCATCATCTTAGATAGAAATACCATCATTTGCCATTCCACAGCAGATTACTATCAAGCTTCCTGAGAAAGCTTTCAAACTACTTCTACTTCACAGAATCAGACCAACAGAAAATAGATTTCATTATATAGATGAGTGATCCCTTAATATAACACTTCAATAACACTGAACAAGCTCAGCTGTCACCTCTGTGTTAGTTTACTTGATCATGCTTCCTCATTACAAGCAGCAAGCTTCACCATCCACAAAGGCAGCTGCTTGAAGCGTTTGATAGAATCTAAGACAGGACCAGCATAGGGGGCTATACACTTTTTTTTTTAGCAATAGATGATTTAAAGTCCTTGCTATGTACACACATTTCAGAAAACAAAGATATTGCAAAAGCAAAATTTTCACCCAGGAAAGATGTTCAAAATGGAAAATAATTACAGGCAAAGATGGCACTAAAGGAGTTTTACCAAAGTGTAAGACCTGAAACAGAGTGTCAGAGACAGGAGAGACATTTCTTAGCAAACTTTTGCAAGAAATCTTGTTCAATGGACAGATTCCCAACTCCCCCAACTAACTGTATAAAGAGACTGACTATCTTTATAACAAGAAAAGCAAAACTGTTATTGTAAGACCCCAAACCAAACAGGCAAATTTTACAACAGCAAGCAGGCAGATAACCCACAGTGCCTTTCATTTGTGGAGAATCAAGATTACTTCAGGGTCAGGAGATTCCTTCATGGTATGTTTCACATAAGAATATTTTGCATTGCTTGTACTTCTTTGGACACTCCATGTCACTGTTAGCCTCTTCAGCTAAGACTACCTACACTAACACTAAAGAAACATGTTTAGGGCAGTTAAATTATTCATTAAAAATATCAGTTTATATAAAAATGCAAAGTAAAAATAAATTAAATAACTAATGTTGCCCCACATTTTTCTCCAAACTCTATGATGAACTTGTGTGTTACAGATACAAAGTAAATCTTAACACAGAGTAAACAGGTGCAACAGCCACCAGTAGCAAAGCCTGACTAGGAATCTGTAGCTTAACTCAATCAGGTATCAAAGCCCCAAGCTGGTCTGCCTACACTCTGATTAGCACATGCCAAACAATGCTAAGGTTGGTTCTTCACATTACCAAAAATATGATGGCAAAGAATTATTTCAGCATCACAGTTGTACAGCAAAGCCACATGAAGAAATTATTTCATACATTTAATAAAGGGAAAATACATTTATCATAATAGAGAGATTTAATTACTTACAAAAGAAAGCTAGCACAAAACAAAAACTACATTTAACCTCCTACAGCTAGTAAACATGACAAATGTCAATACTAAGATTACTAACACTTACTCTGAAATTAGATTTTAAACTTTTATGAAAGGAAATAAATAAAGTTTTACATTTTTATTCTCTAAACTGTATAAAGGCAAAGATAGGGCTTTTGTTTAGAAAAAGATCTCCTCTTAAATATTTAAAGGTAATTTGCTCTTGAAAGCTAACATGTCATTTGCAACACCTTAGAAGAGCATGACAAATTTTCATCAGCCCGCAGTGGTTTTAAACACGATTACTCTCCTACTATCATGTTTATAACGTGTAATCTCTAAAAATTCTGGTTTCCCACACTACCTTTGACTTAGTTCTGCAAAACAGTCTAACCTGAGCAGCCATGTGGCCAGGAAGTCTGGACTTTGGGACCCGCTCCCTTCCCAAGTTCCCTGAAAGGTTAACCTCTTACTGCCCAGGAAGGCAATCAGTGCGACCACACTGGAATGACAGACCTACCCTCAGCCACCTCCTGCTCTGTACAAACAGCAAAGCAAGAGAGTGCCTCCTGCAAAGGTGGGAGTATAGGCAAGGAAGAACACATCGAGAGGACTCCTCTACCTGCACATCTTGGAACATCTGGGCAGGGCTTTCTGACAGCGAAGGAGGGCTGTGTTCTCTTCTTCCCGCCCCTGCTTATTGGATTGCACATGAGAAACTTGGCTCCTGGTCACTGCTCCTGCAAACAGGTCACTCCTCTAGGAAGAGCTGTAGAGTAGCAGTATTCCACAGGATAGCTCCTGAGCTATAACCACTAAGACACTTTTCACAAGTTAGACCTACAGAAATCCCCAGACAGATCTAATGTTTGAACTAGGAATTACTACAGGGCAGAACATGAATCTTTCATGCTTTTTCTGCTGTTTTTCTAAAGCACTATAGGATAAGAACTCAAGCATGTCCTTTGTAAACCACTTCTGACTTACTGTTGTGAGTATTTACTCTGTAAGTGATCTAACATGATGATCTTTTACTATTCCCTTTTCAGCCTTCCCTCCCTCATGTGAATATCAGTATTTCCTGCCTGAGCAGGTGATATCTGTAGCTTGTTGCTCTGTCCACAATACCAAAACTGAGAGGTAAGCTGATTTAATGCGTATCTTAGAGAGAAAAAGTTTTGAGATAGTCTCCTACACTTTTGTGGAAAAAGAAGCTACACAAACAAGATGGTTCTAACTCAGTGTTCCATCTGAAAGGTGTACACACCTCAGATCTTCAGCTAGCCCATGTGCCAGCCAGCACAGGTTCAACCTCCACCACAGCACAAGCTGATACTTGCTCTACACTGGCAGAAGGTCAAGGAGGGAGACTTAAGAGCAAGTGCAGTGCTGAAGCTGTGGACAAGGCTGCTTCATTGTTGTGGTGCACAACTTGCTCTGAACATAAGGCTTGTGGCATGCTCGCTCATCACTGATGTGAAATACCATGAGCCAGGATCAAGAGTATTGGCCTCTGAGAAGGTGGAAGGCAGTTGTCACTGAGTGAGTTCCTTTTCCCTCTTCCCTAGTACAAGTTATTTGTATCAAACATTCATTTTGTTTCCACTCAAAAAACATTTCTGTGTAAATTAGAACCTGGTCACTTGAAGAGATATGGAGAAAGGGAGAATTTCATCCTGTCTTATGACACAAAGGGTGGCCTGGGTATAGAGAATAACAGAAATAATACATATACCAGATAAAGAGAAATGGAGATAACAGGCCATTTCACTGGATAAAAACACTGAGGATATTCCTTTGTATGTAGTAACACATTACCAAAACTGAGCCAAACATAATAATGGCACATGGTGTTGAACACCATATTACTACTCAGCAGTTACAATACACAAAGCTCAAATAAGCAGGACTGATGCTAGAGAAAAAAATCCTATGACAAGTGGTCATTACTATAAACAACAAGTTTCCTGCAAAGCAAGAAGCAGCCACTCTGTATCATTTTCTATTCCTCTGTATAAAGGCAGCTGACCATGAAGTTTTGGTCAACAGAGTCGCAAAGCTACAATTACACCAGAAGGCTGTTGTGTACCACAGAGAACCAGTGAGGATCAGTAATGAACCGATGGGAGGAGAATACACAGGAATAATGTAGGGGTGCTGAATATCTAAATTTTTACAATAGCTTCAAGATTACTTAGTACCCAAACAAATCAGACCACAGTGAAGTTTTTATGACATGCTTTAAAAAAAGCCTAGTGATTCATGAGAGCTCGTTTCAATGAGCAAATCTCCCAAATCACTGAAAACTTCATATTCATCATTTTTTATAGTCTGCATTCACTGTTAACTCCCTTTTGAAAGGGAAAAGTTTGATCTCATCAGTTCTTGTTCACTTTCTAAAGGAAAGGCATACAGCAAAATTACTTTCCTTCAGAAAAGTGCTACTGCCTTTTTTACTGGTCCCAGAGAAAGAAAAAGTTGTTTATTTCAACTTCTGAGGAGACTGATATTTTAAAAAAAACCCCAAACCTACAACAACAAAAAAATACACAACCCAAGTCAACCACATGGCCACGAAGGAAATATCTAATTTAACACAAAAATCAAAACTATTTCCAAAATATGGGACAGAAGGAGAGCACCAGTAATTCAGAGTATTGCTTACACTACTTTTAATGTTTCTGTTCTGTAAGTTTCTGGAAGCAGCAAGGTTTTGCTATTCTTACAAAGACCTAGACTCTGGAGCTAACAACACTCTTCAGAAAGGGAAATGTCCTTGCTTTTGTTTCATTGACAGCTTGACTAGGTCTTCTAAAAGCACTCATGGAACACTTGGTTCTTTTCAGATATAAAAAATTACCGTGTGGGTTTTTTTTTTTTTTTTCCTGTAGAAAATCCCAGAAAAGAAACTCGTGTCCTAGAAGTCATAAACTGCCAACTAATCCGTAAGCTCACAGGCCATTGTAACAAGTGCCTCCCACACATTTGTCCCAATCAACCAAAATGGCAATACTGGAATCCACTCCAGTCTGGTTGTAATATGTGGCACTCTCTCTTCCTGCCTGTGCAGATTCTTAACTTCTTACACCACAGGTAACATTTTCTTCGTTTATGCATTTTGAGTTACTGCCAGAAACATTTGTTTTAACAGTTCAAGAAAAGCATAAGACACAGTTTTCAAAGTGAATCTAAGGCGTGATCACTTCCATATTATTTTAAAGAAGGCCACATTAAACCCAGTTTTGTTAGGCTGATTCACCATCCTGGGCAAGATACAATACAGTACACAAGTTACAAGAGTGAAAGTGAGTTAAAAACTGAATACAAAAAAAAAAAAACCAGCTTAGTCTTGACCTAACCTTAAAACTACCAATACTTCCAACCCCTGCCATCACCACCAGATTTCTACTTCAAGAACATTTTACACTTTGTTGACTCAAGTCTCCTGGTGGGACTGATTCACATCTCTATCACTGTAATAAGGCTCTCAGAAAAGATTTGAAAAACGCCCAGCTATGAGCATGGCTTCTAAAGAGCAACCCCATGGAGACAAGAGTCACTGACAATACGGCATCAGCAAAACCACAGCGAAGGATCTCTGTTTCCTAGCTACCTCCACATACATGTGGACATATGTTACAATGACTGAAGTAATCTGAATCATTTCTGTGACTCTTGCACAAGCATAATAGATTAGAAAAAGTTACATGACCAGTTTCAACTTTAGGGAAGAGGCCAGAAGGAAGAAAGGAAAAATGGAAATATATAGAATAAGACTAAAAAACAAGTTTTCTTCACATATATTGTAACACTGCCCATCTCTGTGCTCCGACTTACTCTACACAAATACACATTAGATAATTTCCATCACTTGCAAGAAACAAAAAACAGTCAGAATTAGCTTTTCCTAATACCTATTGCCAGTTTATACTGTCTTTCAATGCTTTCTATGTTAACAATGAATCTTGCTGAACATATAAAAACAAGCTCTATCTTCACAATTTATCCCTAACACATCTTTTCAAATATAAAGAACAAGAAGCATACACCTCTCTTCTGCAGAGACCTTGTTGTTGATTACTGTTGGTGACTCTGTACCTTGCCCTTCCTTAGCCAACCATCAATTTTTCCTTTGATTTTTGACCCTCCTTCTGATAATAAATGTTACAGGAAGATAACATAGTCCTACCACAGCAGGAAAAAACATTCAAAGAAGTACAAGCACCAAACCACTCATCAAAGAAATAATATTTTAAATAGCTGTTCACTGCTATAAGTCAGCTTTCAGCCATGAAATTAAAACCTGGATTGAGTGTCACAGCATATTAAGAAGCAATTATATATTCTTGATATTGATGTCCTCTTCATACTCTGTCTACAACAATAAAAGAATCCTGAATTGCACAGCTTCAAGACAAAAAGGGTAGTTCCATTAGCAAGAACCTGCTCCACAAGAAAATGGATAGAAATATTTATGTTTTCACAGAGTGTATACATATGATTGAAAGTAAGTCACCTTTAAATAGGAAAGCTTAGAAGTTTTAGGCTACATATATTTCTATCTGTCCCATAACTGGAACACCTACTCTAGGAGAAGGTTGTGGGAAAGAAAAAAACAATGTTAAAGCCAGAGTTCCCTAAATTTACTCATGAAAACTTTGCATTAATAAAGAGCAAAGACTTTAGTACAAAATCAGTAGTCATCTCCCATTTCAGTGATGTGATTTTATACTGCTTGTAAAAAACAACAAAAAAGAATTTGCATGTTATGCCTCAGATATGGATTTCTGTCCAACATTCCTCACAACATTTGGTAAAGCTGACTACAGAATCCTGTAACATAAATGGATCTAGAAATATTTTAAAGGAATTATGACATTAATAGCTAACAATCAAATGAGTACCAAACTGGAAAAAAATCTGTATTTTCAATGACGGTACATTAATTGACAGGCCATTAGTTCCTGTGGATAACTTCTGATATAGGTGTATGCAATTCTCTTATGTCCCAGCAACCACTTCCATTGGCCAGTAAGTTTAAAAAGAACTTCAACTACAGCCCAGCTTGGATGGTTTTGCAGTCCCTCTCAGAGATCAGTACAGTCCAAAAACAAACAAACAAAAAAACCACCAAACTAAAGGAAACTAAGCTTCACCGTACTCCATCAAAAGCAAATTCCAAGAAAATAAAACACATTTAAAGCACCATCTACATGGAAAGCAAGAGTCCCATCTTGCATAACCACCTTTTCAATACTACACTTCCATTTCGATCATGCCATCTCCTTTACTTCCCGTCTTCCTTTTTTCACAGCCACGCAATCACTAAGTTTCACTACCAAATCCAGCCAATCTCAGCCGCCAGATCTCTGCAAGGGATGACCATCCTTTGCAGAGCTCGAATGAATGAAAGCTTGAACAGCACAGCACAAACGCCAGGGGAAGAATTCGCGGATTACACGAGATTAGAGAGCTTGCAGAGAGGGCTCTCTGACTCGCGGTGCACCCCGACCAAAAAGAAGCACTCGGTTCTCCGTGCCGGCCCGACGGCCCGACTCGCAGCCGCCGGGTGTCGCCGCACGACACCGGGACACCGACGGGTCTCCCGGGGCAGCCCAGGCACTGGAAGTGCAGGCCCCGCCGACAGCCGGCCCGGCCCCGCAGGCCGCCGGCACCGGCCGGGCCACGGGCGATGCGGACGCTCCCGCCCGGACGCATTCCGGGGAGCCCCGGGAATCTGTAGAGCTTCCCGTGGGGCGCAGCACGGTGGGCCCGACGCGTCACCCGACCGGGCGCTACCGGGCCGCGGCGGAGGAGGAAGCGGCAGCGGCGGCACCGCCTCGGCTCCGGGCCCCGGCCGGGCCGCCGGGCGCGGTGCCAGGCTCAATGCCGCCCAGCCGCTCGCTCGCCCGCCCGCAGCGGGCACCGCGCGGCCCCGCCGGTGGGCCCGACCACCCGGAGCCCCCTCAGGCCTCACTCACCACCGCTGCCGCCACTGCCGGGCCCACTTCCGGCTCCCGCCCCGCCGCTCCCCGCCTGCGGCTCCCTGCTGCCGCTGCCACGTCCGCGCTCCGCCCGCCGGGGCCCGGATGCGGCGCAGGCGCTGGGAGGGCCCGGCCGCTGACGTCCCGGCTGGGGCGGGAGGCGGCGGCGGCGGCGGGGGAGGGCTACGGGGCTGCTTCTTGCGCAGCCCCAGCCAGCGCTGTCCGCACGGGCGGCTGAGCCGAACGCTGCTGAGCCGCGGCCACCACTGACCACGGCCACCACTGACCACGGCCACCATTGACCACGGCCACCACTGACCACGGCCCTTTGCCCCCTGTCCCACCAGCGGCTTGTGAAAGACCGCGACAGGGGAGCACCCAGGGCCAGTTCTGCACCAAGGTGCAAAGAGTTGTTCACTCTCTGCTAACAACAGCAAAGCGATCGTCCCACCGTACTCGGCACTGGTGGGGCCACCCAAGTACTGCCTTCAGTAGGCCCGAGTGGCTCCCTCACTTCAGAAAGGGCATTGAGGTGCTGGAGCCTGTCCAGAGAAGGGTAACAAGGCTAGAAAAGGTCTAGAAAACTTACAGGAATGGATGAGGGACCTGGGATTGTTTTGTCTCGAGAAGAGGATGCTCATGGGGGATCTCATCGCCCTCTACAACTGCCTGAAAGGAGATTGCTGTGAAGTGGGGACTGGTCTCTTCTGTAGCTACAGAGAGGACAAGAGGAAATGGTCTAAAGCTGAGACAGGGGAGACTCAGATTAGATATTAGAAACGTTTTCACTGTTAGGGTGGTCAGGCATTGGAATAGGTTGCCCAGGAATGTGGTGAAATCAGCACCCCAGAGGTGTCTAAGAGGCATCAGGATCTGGTGCTGGGTGATGTGGTTTAGGGATTACAGTGGTAGTGCTGGGTGGATGGTTGGACGTGATGATCTCAAAGGTCATCCTTTGATCAAAGATCATCCAACCTTGATGATGCTGTGATTGTGTTTGTGCCCACTACCAATATGCAATGCCACCGGATGAGTGGTGCTATAGTACTGGCAATGAAGTAGTCGACCAAGAAATAGCGTCACAGCAAAAGTGCATCCTCTGGATGTTATGGTATAAGGATATTAGTCACTGAGAGCTAAGCACATGCAGAATAAGGAAGATGTAAGGATAAGCTTGTCCTCAGGACCTTAACAGAAAATTATGTTTTATGCCTTGTAGGAAAGGGGGAACACGGACTTTAATTTTTGAATAACTCCCTGGCTTGGGATGGCTAGAAAGTTGTGTCTGTCATGATCCTAAAGAAAAACCACTGAAAGACTGCTCCACTCAAGTGAGACCCCATCCAGAGACCTGTATCCAGCTCTGAGGTCCTCAGCACAGCAAAGACATTAACCCATTGGAGCAGGTCCAGAGAGAGGCCAAGAAAATTATCAGAGGGATGAAGGCTTCTCTTACTAAGAAAGGCTGAGAGAGTTGGACTTGTTCAGCCTGAAGAAGGCTTTGAGGAGACCTTATTGTGGTCTTTCAATACTTAAAGGAGGCTTTTAAGAAAGCTGGAGGCAGACTTTTTAGTAGGGCTTATAGTTACAAGACAAGGGGTAATGGTTTTAAATGAAAAGAGGGTAGATTTAGACTAGATATAAGGAAAAAAAAATTCTGCTACCAGGCTGTGAAGCGCTGTAACATGCTGCCCAGAGTGGTGGCAGATGCCCCATCCCTGGAAACACTCAAGGTCATATTGGACAGGGCTCTGAGCAATTTGATACAGTTGAAAATGTCCCTGCTCATTGCAGGTAGATTGGGCTAGGTGATCCTTAACAGTTCCTTCCAACCCAAACTATTCTCTGATTCTATGACCTGGCTGGGCTCTCTTGGCCATTGAGTCTGTGTAAGCAGTGCCCTGCAGAGAACTGTGTGAATCCTGTGTGTGTAGCTAATCCCAGCTATTCTGGTCCCAGAGTCTAGTATTACGAGTGGATGTAGGGGATGTCAGGGAGCAGCACGCTGCAGAGGGAGCACAGTACATCTGCACTCTGCCTGTGGCTTTGGGGGCAGGCACATAGTGCTGCTGTGTACTAACACTAGCTGCACAGAGAAAATAGAAGTGGAGAGCACATTAATTGCAAGCTGGTTTTGTTCAATTCATAGGGTCAGGTGCTGTCACCTGATTTGTACAAGTTTGTGCCTGTGACATGTCCTTGCCTGAAACTCAAACTAATGGATCTTGAGTACTGAGGGACTCTTAAGATTTGCATTTGGAATGCAAAGTGGAAATAAATTTTTAGCTGAAATGCTTCCAGCTTTAAGAGTGTCAGACAAAGCTCTGGAGAGACAGGAGGTGTGCTATTTTCAGCCACGTTCCGGTGAGAGATCCATCATGTATGCGGGGGGGAACAGAGGGTGAGATTGACATGACACGTGTGTAGGACAACTCTGGCCCCTTACCAAGGGCAGAATCAAATGTCTAATCATAGGCAGAGCAGCAGCTGAGAGTCCAGAAGAGCAGTGAAGGCTGGGCTTGACAGTCTCAACTCTTGTGTGTGTGTATGTGTGTGTGAACTTCAAGGAGAAAGTGAGCAGAGGGCCTCGTGGGGACTGGAGAGTGGTGGTGTGAATTGTGAATATGGGAATAGAAGATTCTGCCTGTTAAGAACTGGAGTCTGTACTGAAGTTGTGAAGACAAAATATCTAAAGCACAGAAATCATGGGAGCTGAAGAAGAAATGCTCATCACTCTGTCTGGAGGTGCCCCCTGGGGCTTCCGCCTGCAAGGGGGTTCAGAACAGAAAAGACCCCTTCAAGTGTCAAAGGTAGGACCTTGAGGTGCAAACTGTGAAAGCAAAGTTGTTCTGCTGAACTAAGGTATCCCTACTGAGTTGGGCATCTTTCACTACTGTTAGGAATACAGGAACTCCTTACCATGGCAGCAGATATTAAAAGGAAAACTTGGGTGGTGTGCTCAAGCGGGGTGTGAGGTGGGCTGTGGGTCCTGGAATAGGTGCTATTGAGGTAGAGACAAGTGTCAGGTGAAGATCTGCTTCAGTGCAGGTCTGTACAGCTCAGACGCTTTGTAGGCTGTACAACTCTCCTGAGTTGTCACCAGAGCTATAACCATAGTGACAGGGCAGGGAAAAGGGTTCAAATATGGAAACTTCAATACTCATGTAAGACATTCAACTAAAGAAAAGATAAATTGAAGCAGTAAAAGCCATATTTTTAATTCAACTGTCCCTAACACTTCATTACTATATTCTAGCTTTCAAAATAGAGGTACATTTCTTTAGTGCCTCTTTTGTTGGTGAAAGTTTTTCAACACTGTCTGAAATGAATATTTGTGATGCTCTAAGCATCAAATACTGGTTTAATTTCAAGAATTAAAGAAAAACAGTTGTTTGGATGGGAGATTAAAAAATGGAATAAACATGAACCTTGTGTTGCACTACTTTTGATAAACAGCTGTTACTGTTGTCTTTTCATAAAGACTTGTTGTCTTTTCATAATAGATTGAAAACTAGGGGAAAAAGGTCTTCTTTATTAAGCTCAAGACAGCTGCATTAGCCTTGACACAATGATATCTTGGGATATCTCACTGGAAAGCACCCAGCAGCAGAAATGAAAAAATGCTCTGCCCAGCTCCTTCTGTTTCCTTCAGCAGACTATACCTCTGACAGAATTTTGAAATTAAATGTTCTGTGTCACTTGGCTCACCCTAGATCATGTAGTATTTGTCTGTAATTTCTGCCAAATTGTTTGGAATTCCATAGCTTGGCCTTGAAGAAAAGTTTCTTATGTAGAGAAAGATAATTTTTCTCCAGAAAAACAACTTCTGCACAAACTCATAGACTTTCAGTTCAAAAAGAAAGAATCAATATCCTTTAAACAGGTGTCTGGCATCAGTAGTTCTTAGGAAAATGGAATTTTCAGGGGCTACATTAACTCTGCATGGTCTAAGATTATTTTGACTCTTGTTTTTCCCTCAGTAGATAAGAAACTGGGACTGAAGAGGGAGGAGATTGTGAGTGTCTATAAAGATTATTCAGGATTGAACAGCAGCAAGAACTAGTCATTACCCAGGCTAAGTTGCACCTTAAGGTGGATGGAATATTGCTCAAGGATTAGTAGCACTTGCAGGAAGGTATTAGCTAGCAGCAGCTCTTACCCAGAATTGGGTGCTGTACTTTAAGTCTAGCAATACAAATATATATAGTTATACAATACTTGGATATTGCATTAAAAATAATTATGGAACATATAATTGATAAAAATCCATTTGAGGCTCAAAGTATACATCATTCTTTAGGTGGGATTTTCATTTTATAATTATCTTTTTTGTCTATTATCACCCAGAATTTAATAGCATCCGATGACCCTACATAATATCTTAAAGGCAATACCAATTAAATAGTCTCCAAAGAATGGATGGTCCTTACCAGGTACTCAGGAAGGTCATATCTGAATGTAACCTGCTTAGAAGAGAATAAACTGCCAGGTGTCATGTGAAAGAACATACGGCCATGAATAGCTGATAGGTGCCGGGAGATAACTGAGTGGATACTGTTTGTGTCTCAGAGATTCCAGTGCTGTCATTTCAGACAATTTCAACTTCTAGGCTAGAAAGTCATAGTAGTAACACTAAGGAAAGATGCTTACCTTTGGATGCTGAGTCAAATGATGAATAACTGATAAAAAGTTAATTTGGGAAATTAATCAAGTATAGCAAATATATTATATATAAATGATACATGTTGTACTTTGGTAGAGATGCTGGATTTGCTAAGCCAGAGTAGGCTAAGAGTCACCTCTTGTCCTGCTTCCTGCTTCCTTTGTGTTTCCTGCAAGTATTTCAGAGGAAGTTGTAAGTTTCACAATGCATCTAATTTTTGTGTAATGCAATGTGGAGGGAAATCCTTTCCCCTCAGGTAGTTATCAGCATGCCCTGGGAAGTATTCCTAGTGGTTTACCCTATAGATAAACAGAAAATTGTTTCTGAACAACTCGTACCTTACCTAAGTCTTACGTGATTTCCTAATGAAGATTTGATAACACCAAGCAACCAGACATTCCAAAGATTAAATGTTGCACTAAATGGGATTTCCTGCTTGAGTCGCTCTTGTTGTATTACAAAGCCCTTCTCAATTCCTCATCTTACATGACCGGTGTACACAGCTTATAGTCTTCTTGCCTTTATACTTTCTAAGTTTACATCACCATCATCTTTGCATTGTTTCTCCTTATGGATATTATGATAAAATTAATCACTGATTGCTGTTCTTGGTATCTTTGTTTTGTTTTCATGAAAATTCTTTGGGTGTGCTGCATGGTTCCTTTCTTCTTTCCCTTTCCCTTTCCCTTTCCCTTTCCCTTTCCCTTTCCCTTTCCCTTCCCTTCCCATTGCTGGGGCCTCTAATTGTTTGTTCTCTCATAAGGTGTTCACAAGGATGGCTTCAATTGTTGGCCTTTTTCAAAATGCAATTAACTCGAAAGGTACAGCGAATATATGCATTTGAAACTATTTTCTAGTGCAAAGTATTCAACTGGCTGTAACAAAATAAAGTACATGAACATGCTGGAAGTGAACCCATTTTTCTACAGACTAAAAGGATGCATAGCTGTAGTTTCAACTGTTTCTCCAAGCAAGGGATCAATTCTAAACCTCAGTCCACCTGCCACAAAGGGGTAGAAAAGCAGCTGTATCTACATATGCTGGATGCAGCTGCCACAGAGCTTCTGTGCCATTCAGTAAGGTCCTGTGGGTTATGGGTTCAGGGTCACACCTGGAGAAAGGCGCTGGGATTACATCCTTGTGGACAGTCTCTTGGGTCAGATATAACTGGGCATGAGCCCGCAGTGTGCGCTGACAGCCCAGAAGGCCAACAGCATCCTGAGCTGCACCCAAAGAGGAGGTGGAGGGAGGTGATTCTGCCCCTCTGCCCACTTGGAGCACTGCATAAACCTCTGGGGTTCTCAGTGCAGGAAAGATGTGGACTTCCTAGGATCTAGAGGATCTAGATGATCCAAGGGATGGAGCACCTCTCCTATGAAGACAGTCTGAGAGAGTTGGGGTTGTTCAACCTGGAAAAGGCTCTGGGGAGAATTCATTGTGGCCTTCCAGTACTTGAAGGAAACTTATAAAAAAGAGGGAGAGATATGTTTTAGATGGATAGATAGTGATAGGATAAGGGGGAATTATCTTAAACTGAGAGGAGAGATTTAGATCAGATGTAGTGAGGCACTGGAACAAGTTGCCCAGAGAAGTTTTGGGTGCCCCATCCCTGGAAGTATTCAAGGCCAGATTGGATGGAGCTCTGACCAACCTGGTCTAGTGGAAGGTGCCCTGTCCGTGGCAAGGGGGGTTAGAACAAGATGATCTTTAAGATGCCTTCCAACCATTTTATGATTCTATGATAACTAATTCTGTGTTCAAGTAAACTTAGGGAGCTAAACCAGCCTTGGGTTCAGAACATTGCTTCTTCCAGCACTGCCCAGTGAGTATGGAGGAAAAAGCACAATTTAAGCAACACAAGAAAGATTGAAATGCTTGCATTAACACCAACTGATTATATGGTTCCAGATCTGTAACTGCAAATGCCTATTCCTTTCATCTTAAACTTGCCTACAAGAGCACATACTGACTCTTTTATTCCACCAAAACAATAATTTGCAGTGTCCAGGTGCTAAAATTGCCTAATGTGAATCTGAAGGCTACCATACTGACGTGTATTTGAAAGGCATACCTTTAATAATTCATCTCATAAAAACAGATACTATAAGAGTAGAGAGTGAGACCAAAAAATAAACACAAGAAAACTTGTGTCTGGGGAGCCTTCAGTGAGAAAGAATAGATGATTTTTCATCTGTAATGAGTAAGCTGAAAGAAAAGCAGACATTGATGTGCTCATCAGTACGATCAAACATCAGCAGAGGACATGAATAATTCTGCAGAAATTAGAAAGGATAGGAATATTGAGAACTAGATAAACAAATAAAGAGGGAGATAAAGACTAAAGAACACAAAAAGCAAAGGATAATCTTAACTTTGTTCTTAGTTACAGCAATATCTTTTTAAGTGAAACCAGTTGAACTACTCTGGATTCATATTGGCTTATTGTGATTCCTAGTGAATCTTTTACCTCTTACCTAATGAAGCAGATAAACTCTAGTGGGAGTTTACCCTCAACAAAAATAAAGCTGATTTGGTCTAGCTCAGTAGCTGTGGTGCAAGTGACAACACAACACAAGAAATCTTTGACCAGAAACAGTCTTTAGGAAAGAAAGAGAACAAACATAAACACAAAAAGCAAAAAGGAACCATAGGTGGCAAGATTTTTATTTTAGAAAGGCTGAGGGATAGTACATGGTCCTCACATGTAGCTGTAATTGATAAGAAAGTTAACCCATTCTGTAAAGAGAGTAAGAGAGAACAATACTATCAAGTTCCTGGAGGATTTCTTTGCAGTAAGGATATGTGCATCAAATGCTTTTGAAACAAAACAAAATGAAAAATAGCTAATCTGAGAAAAGTTGCAAGCACTAATGCCATTAATCAACTGAAGTAGAAACCTAACATGAAATTATATTATGGAAATAATTTTTATGAAGATGAACAGGACAGTTTTAGGATGATGCAAGTACATGAAAACCTGCCTTTAGGGATCCTGCTACAAAACAAGATTTATTCAATGAGGGGCAAACATGGTTATTTTCTACAAAAAGCAAGGAAGGCACTTCTACCTCAAGCACAAGTAATACTGACAAAATAGAGGAAACTGTCTTTACAGCTGGTACTGATAGCAGAGGCAAAGGACCTGGGCATACTAATGCATCACCAATAATAAGCCAGCAAAATTTTATTAATGTCTGGGAAAAAAAAGGCAAACATAAAAAAATGAGCTTCAGGTAGACATGTCTCACAGAGATAGGAAGGCGTTGATATTACTGTCTAATGCACAAGGGGCAACTCACTGGAAATACCACACTTACAGCATCAGCCCCTTTCAAGGAAAATAAATGTAAAGTAGAGCAGCCGTAGAAAAGGAGGAGAGGAGAGAAGGCTTCTTTCACCTAGCAAAATATTGAAAGAGGTGACTGCAATCTACAAGCAGATGTTGAGCAAATTCCAGCAACACTATTCAAATATAGGTGACAGGATTGACAGCATGGAACAAATAACCAGGGAGGTTCAGCAATGACTTTCCAATCTAGAAAAAGAATTGAAAATATTTTGAGTCAGTTTATGAACTGGGGTAAACAATATGGCCTCTGAAAACTAGAGGAGATTGGCCCTGGTAGCTCAAGAGACTTCTTTTAGTTGGCTGTTCTGTGCAAATACTCTGCAGCAATGTTAGGAGAATTGTTAGGGGAAGCAGTAGCACAGGATTATGTTGGTTCTAAAACAAAAAATGTTATTTTTTTAAGAGCAGTTTATCACAACCTCCTTTTTAGCTCCTTCCCACATATTCCCACTTTTTCCTTTATGGTTCTCTGCTGATAATTCACTGTTTCTACTGTCTCCTCTTGAAGATATCCTTGCTGCCTGTTTGCCATGTCACTGCTCCCTGTGATACACAGCCTGGCTGCTGTGTGCCATTCTCCTATGCTCATGTGACATTATTCCTGCTGGAGGTGCCAGCTCTAACCCAAATAGACCTGATGGCTTCCAGATTTGTGAGCACCTTCTCTTCCTCTCCCCTTTTCAGTGAGCAGCCTGTTCTTTATCTGTTTTCACAAATGTTTACTGTCACACCTAAAAAAGCACTGTTAGTCGGTAGCAGTCACTAATGCTGGTTTTGGAGTGCCTCAAGTTGCTTTGGGAGTATTCCTGGACATATTTTATGGCCTGTTGGCACCTAGGCAGGTGCTATGTTTGGCTGTTAGTGAAGGAGCATATGCTGTGGCACCAGTGGAACTTTCCGAGGATCTGGAAGAATCTCTTGATGAGAAGTTGCAGTGAAACCATACATGCTCCATCTATACCTGGTGCGTTAAATGTACCTGGGACCATTCTCTGGCACTTATGCCAGCTGCTAGAGAGTGTAATGAAGCCCAGCAATTAACATTTTCTATTCTTCCAAACAAAATGGCCACATGCCCATAGGCAGTGGCTCTGGGAATGGTCTGTTCTAGCTCCCAAACTGTGCCTGGAAATTGTTCTGGACAGCAATAGCCAATCTCAGCCAAAGATGTGCCAAGGATAATTTCAACATTTTACCACAGTAGTTGCAGTCCAGAGCTCAGGTTCATTAGCTGATATTATTCAGCCTGCTACTGGCTAGAACTACTGAATATATCTGTGGAGGCTGAGCCTGATGTGCATTCATATCAACAAGATGACTACAAAGATGTTGCAAGGCACAGGAAGCTCTCTGTACCTAAGTGCCCTAGATCCTTCAGGTGAATGGGGTACTTCTTTAATCCATACTTGTGGCTGATCCTGTCCTTGCTGCCACAGAACAACGGTGCTTATCCTCCTCCTCAGACTATTGCTGAGAGGCTGCCTTTGGGTTAGTGAGTGCTGTCTTTTGCTGCAGTAACCCACTCTTGCAATATTATGAATGCTGTGTTCGATAGTTTTTTGCAAACAAAAGTGATCCTCCTTCTATCGAAATAATAGTAGGTATTGCCCTCTCTCAGCATAAATACTGTGGAGGCATAATATACTTAAGACAGTTGCTGTTCAACAATTAGTAGCAGCTGAAAAGAGCCTTCTGTTTTGAGAAGGGTTTTTATTTGGGGCTTGCAAATGCTCACGGCCCCTTAGAGCACAGTATCAGTATGCAGTGTGAAGGCTTGGGAACACCTTGTTCTGGAGGACTGAAGCCATGTCTCTGGATAACTATGCCCTGTGTTCAAGCATCTTTTCTTCCTTCTGTCCCAGTTCAGTGCCTGTACCTGTAAAACAACATTTTGGTTGCTAGCTTTGCTTATGAGCTTCAATTCCATTAGGTTTAGATCCTAAAACATGAGTAGGCACACTAGCCAGGCTGAGCCTCTAGAAAGAAGCTTACATGGGGCATGTATAAGCATGTTTTTTTTCTGGACATTTAGATGCTTTTCTCACAGCTCCTAAATGTGGGACCTGGTATAAATATTTGACAAATATATCTGTTCTTTCTGAATCCTTGCTTCATAAAAAAAACACCTGATATCCTGCTGCTTAGTCTCTTGAGGGTAAAATGCTTATCAAGTACTTTTAGTATCTATTCTAGTACATGTGGCATTATTCTTTGTCATTGATATTACATTTCAATCGCTTTTCAGCTAATCTATCATCAAGTAACAAATAGCTATGGAGATTATGCCTCTTTTTATCTACCTGGAGCCACCTCTGGCTAGAAACTTGCTCCCCACAATGACACTTGTGCTAAATTTTTTGCTTAGGAAAAGAAAGTGGATTGATTGAGGTTATTTTTCTCTCCCCTCTCTTGTATAACCACAACAAAAAACTCATTTTAAGCACTTTGTTTCAGTAAAGGAAAACCAACAGAGAGAGAAAACCAACAGTCCCCGATTGTTTGTGTTTGTTTTATATCAGCTTGTATCCCCTGGTACAAGTCAGAATTAAATCTAGTGCATCTAAGAACTTGTTCTTTCGTTCCTGCACCAGTACACTCTATGCAGTAACATATTTTACAGTAGTCTGACATGTACTTAACCAACTGAACAGCACTAGCATCCTCTTCCTCTACCAGCTCTCACTGTTAAACCCCTTGCCCAGAAGTCTGTCCTGCCACTTAAGATACATCTTTTCACCACTTTCCCTTGCTGTGTCCATCCCACAAAGTATGTGTTCTCTTCCTTCTTTCTTTATATAAAGACTCCCTAATTAAGCTTCACCATGGATGACCTGTGAAGTAGCTCTGCAGGGACACTGGACCTACTTTACCAAGAGGCAAATCTTCCGGTGTCATCTCTTAAGAAAGAATATGATGTTTCATCACGAAATTACTGGAACTAACTTCCTGTGTAGTTGTAATGCTTAATGTAATTATTACAGATATTCTCCTGTAAATTAGCTTCCAATAAAAACATGGCATTGACATGAGGATGTGATGTTATTTGCTACTTCATACATAAGGCATAGGAAAAGTATCTCACTGGATCTCTGTGTTCAGGTAGGCAACTGAGATAAAGAAAGATTGTTGGAAAATGTCCTGGTTTCCAGGCCCCTGCCTTTTATGGCTCACAGTCTGAGTGTCTTCTCCGAGGTCCCACAAAAAATCATCCAGGTCTTCTGAATCCCACTCTAGCCATCTACCCTCTCTAGCTATCTCCTCGCTCTAGCCACAGGAGTATCCTTCCTTACACAGAAAGAGTAAACCCTGGCCTTGGACGAAAACCAAACTGGCCCAATAACCAAAATGGTATGAATACCCATCTTCAGAAAGAAGAAGAGATGAAGGGTGTTTGTTTCTGCTTTTGCATCTAGCACCTGCTCTGTTTGTGGTTCAGCTGAGCAGGAAGTTCTAGGAGGAGCAGGCCCACATGCTGGTTGGCTCTTGCTTGATCATTCCATTTTGGTAATGCTTTATACCACAAAAAGTAATTTCTTATCTCTCCATAAGAACCCTGTGATAGGATTGCATTTCACAGAAGGCTGGGAATGAAATTTAAACACTGCCAAGTTGTATAGAGTTTTGGACACCATGTCATTGTAGCTTCTGAGGGAAGGGGATAGCTCTGTGGGGGAAGGGGATGGCTCACTGAGAGATGCAATCAGAGAGTGGAAGGACATTGGGTGGGAAGATGAATTGTATTCAGTAAAAAACTCTGACTTAGACTGAGGCTACTAGATTTCTGCTGGAAAAATTGTAGGAGATTAGGTGAAGACTGATAATAAAATTTATCTTCCTTCTTTATAGGCTGAGCTCTCCCAGTGAGAGGAAGTGGGAGGCAAGGGGAGAGATGGATGACATGAGCCTACACTACAAACCACTTCTATTTACCCACAGCCTACTTCATTACAAAGAAGCTGAGCTGGCCAGCAGGGAGAGTAGTTGCAAAGTTTCAAGACAGGTTCCCTGGCCTGTACTGAGGCAAGATGTGAAGCCACTGAGTTACTATCAGGATTACTCTATTCTTAGCATCCCAGCATGTGTTCAGCCCCCACATACCACTATCTAAATATAGTCCCTACTGAAGGACAGATGCTGCCAAGTTGCCAAGTTGCATCTGACCCTCTCCTCTCTTGCATTCTGTTCCTGAAAGCTAGGCTGAATTCCCCAAGACACGTCAACAGTCAGCATGTCCTTTTGTCTGCCTAGGGCTGTACAAGGAAACCTGTACTGTACTGTTAAAGCCTCATCTCAACCCTGGCCTTCCTGGCCTCTCCTAGCACTGACCTTCCTTTCAACACCCCTTAATTGTTGCCTTACTATTTTCCATTTTTTTTTCAGTCTCAGCTGCCTCTGTCCTTTCCCTTCTGTCTGATTGAATATGATCAATCGGAGGAAGCAGGCAAAGTAATGGAAGAAAATGTGTGTGTGTGTGCATGTGTATGTAGGTACTGCAGACACCCAAACCTCTCTGACAAGAGCTCTTTTGTTGCTACAGATTATCTCCTGCTGAGAGGGCAGGGAGACGGCCAATTTTCTGACTAAATGTGTTCCAGTTTTTCACACTGATTTGTATTTCCAGTAGCACAAATCCATAAGACTCTGAAATTGGGATTTCTTAAACCTATCTGAAATCTAAACAGGACATACCTTGATGTGAGTATGCCATGGGAGAGTGTGTCTACTGAGGCATGGAGTGGAAAGTCTAACAGTCAGTTACAAGAGGCTCACAGAATTTGTGGGGCTCTTCACACAAAAGAAGAGGTCAATTCTTGCCAGTATGTGCTAGAAGGTCAGACAGTGTAATCTCCCAGGGCCAGGTCTGGGGCCAACCCTGACCACTTGTCAGAGTCTGTCAGTGCTGCTTCCCATTTGCACAAGAAAGCTCTTCAGGTATGTGTTACAGAAAGCAGAGAGGTTTTCTCTTTGAAACACCACTTTTTCCAACTTTTCCCACCTCTTCAGAAAAGCTGTTGGGTGACACCTTCCAAGCTTTCTGCAGCTTAAGCAGAAGCTTCCTGTTAGTGACACTTCATGTGGCTCACTGGGTGCCCAGGAGAGGGCATCTTTTGGACATGGGGAGCAAGTGGCTGATCCTGAGGGCAGCCTGACCTTCAGGATGGGCAGGGAGCCTGGCTTTTGGACTGAGCAGCCACCCTGGCTTGGGACCTCAAAGGCTCAGTGCTGCTCTTGCTGTACTCAAGATGTGCAGGTTATGGGGTTGTCATTAAAGTCTCTACAGCACAGAGCTGGCAGTCATACAAAAACTGGCAGGCTTGTGTTGGTCTCTTTCCAGAGGCTCTGCAGCCTCCAGCACACTGCACCCTGCTGTCGTGGCTGTGGACTTAGTCCTGTCCTGCCCTTCTTTCTCTGTACAATCCTCTTCTGTGTTTAACCCCTTTGCCTTCCTCTCTGGCAAATGCAGTGCGGTAGGGGTTTGGCATAAAAATGAAGCTGTGGATAGTTAATTTCCCTCTGATCCCAGGAAGCAAATTCATAAACTTCCAAGGAAGGTTTATAAATGTGTGGAAGACTGAGCCAGACACATGCTATTTTCAGACTCTATAGGTCTCTTCCTGCACTGGAAGAGACCTGGTCCTGTTTTCCCAGAAAGGAATGGAGACATGGAAAAGTCCCCATGGACTGTAGAGCACTGAAATACCAATAGTTGCTTTAGTGCATGTGCTTTCTGTCAGTCCGGTCAGATTTGAGCACAGACCAAGCCAGATCCAGCATCCTCACTAACCATGAGAAAAATGCATTGTCTGCTCATGATTTATCAGCCCACATGGCCTGCTTGAATCCCACCAGTCTTCTCTGGTGTAAAGGTACCTAAAACAGCATCAGGCAGTGTTGGGAGCGCAGCCTGATCCTTCCTGCCTGGGAACCCCAAACAGTTGCCTGCAAAGGCTTGCAGTACTGAGGGACTAGAGCATTGCAGGAAGTTTACTGTTGCTGTTCTGGCTGGTCTCCAGCCTACATCCTTGGTTCCAGTGAGCAGGGAGGAATACCATGGCATGTGAGGAATGTACTGAGCAGCTGCTGACAGCCTTTAACCCCCAATCCCCTTGCTTCACAACTGGGAAGAGATACTCAGCAAGTATGTTCCCATCCAGTGCTAAGCTAAGTACTTGGCTATGGAGCAGCAGTTGGCCTTTTGGGGAATACTGGGAAACCCTCCTTTTAACCTCTTTTCAACTTCCTAACTCTTTTCATTAGCTGCTGTGTCAGTAGGCAGCACTGGAGAATGTGTCTTCTTTACCTTCTCAGTTAACAGCTGCATCTGGACTAAGTATGAGGAAGCAGCATTTATATTGTAACAGTGGTTCTTCAGCAGTAGTTCATTATAGACCTACACGTGCTCATTCCAGGCTTATATTAACAAGGAGGGAGATAAAGGACTAGAATGACAGAGGCTGATGGATGTGGCAGCTGGGATGAGCCAGTCCCTATTTTAAGCATGCAGGCAAGATTTGGGGTCAAGTTGGAAAGGGTACAGAATGATAAAGTACCAGTGAACACAAAAACAACTTGAAGCATAGCCCTCCTCTTTCCATCTTCTTCCCCAACACCTCTCAGTCCTGCTGACAGGCTGACCTGGGAGGAGTGTTGCTCTTCTCTGCTCAACACAGGCCATCAGGGTCAAGCCCAAGGCACTCATACACCCCATGGGTGCAGGGGGCCGGGGCCACAAACACCAGCCAGTCAAGCCATGGGACTTCCTTAGGGCTCCATCTCTCTCCTCTCCTGCTCCCCTGCTGCTCCTGCAAGAACAGTGACAGGGCAGCAATCCTCTCACATTCACCTCTCTTTCCTGAAGCTGCCCTGCGAGTGTGGGCAAAGTAGCTTTACAGATGAGTAGGTATAGATGAGTCTGACAGCTTAAGCAGCAAGGCTGTGAGATATGGGCAAAGGTGCCCTGTTGAGTATTACTTCTCTGCAGGGATCTGACACAGTCTGTTCACTGCACCCTTTGTTAAACAGCTCTGCACTGATTTGTCTTTCACTTAACTGCAAGATCTGAAGACATATTGTAGAAGAATCCTCAAATAGAGTGTAATATTTACTTGATCCTGACTTGCTCTGACCCAGTGATTTTACCTGGCTATTCTTTTATGTGAAAAATGAGTACATTATGGGTGACAATCTGTCCTACAAGACTATCCCCATTGCTTGCCTTTGTGGGAGAGGTCTGTGGTTTTTAGCTGAGTGGGCATTTGGTTTGCTTTCTTGCTTGCCCTAGCAGAAAGGCTAGGCTGAGTTGGTAAGAAGTTTAACTGATGGATGATGGAATGAAAGGGAGAGTAAACACTTGGTGCAAGATGGCCATGAGAGGCCAGATCAAGGAGCTCGCCTGGAACCAGTGACTCTGACTCCCTTCTCAGATAAAGCAATGCATATCTTGCACAACTCCTGTTAAGGCTAAAGATTTATTCCTAGTTTACACTTGTGTAACAGGACACCATACAGCCTGATGCAGATGTCCAGAAATACACTGACCAAAGCCATTGGAGCAGGAATGCTTAACACCAGAATATGCCTCAGAACCACCACCCCTCCCCAGTGTCAGCTTCCCTGAGGATGGTACTTGCAGAGGCTCTGCATGAGTCAGGGATCATTCCAAGGAAGTACAGTGGAGGCATGCAGAAGGACACATGGACATGTGCAGGCATAGTCTGTTCCCTCTCTGAAACACAGACTCCCTAACCAACTTAGGAGACAGGGAACAAGAGGAGAAGAGCATGTAGATATTCTAGAGTCTTTCATCTGCAATAAAGAACTTGAACAGGGTTGGTGATCAGGTCAGGCCCATGCTCAGCAGAGTGATTTTTGGAATTAACAGAGACCAAAAGGCATAGCCAGGGCTCATCCAAGAGGATTAGAGCTCCACTCTGTCAGCACAGTAGTCTTAGGCCTTATTTTATTCAGTGAGGAATGGAGCAATAGAAGGGCCAGCAACTGAACTAAATAGCTGCTGTTCTTCCCTTCATCCTTATCCTCTCTCCTGCTTTTTCAGATTCGAAAGAGAAGCAAAGCGTGCCGTGGAGGCCTGTGGGAAAATGATGTTCTAGTCTCTATCAATGGGAAGTCATGTGCTGGCCTGTCCCATGCTAATGCCATGCAGATCATCGATTCTTCCAACGGCATGCTCAACATCCGTGTGAAAAGGTAACCTGCTCCCAAGAGCCAGTGCTGTGACTGTGCATGCAGTAGGGTGCTTTCATCCAGTACAGCAGCTGTCCACATCCAGCAGAAACAAGGCAGGCAGGAAACCTTTGTTTCCACCATACTGTAAAGTGTACTAGGAGGACTTACCCATGTCCTAAGCTGGCTAACGTTGACATCTCAATGCTTTGCCCTGTCTTACAGTGGTCTGTTGTAGTCCAACAGTCTGTATACTGACTCCCACAAAGATGAGAGGTGTGTGGCTAAACCCCATTTTTATGGGAAGAAATATCTGTGCTAGTCTCTAGTTCAGGACAATACTGGAGATCAGGCTGAAATTTATGGATAAAAAATAGTCCCAGTAATGTTCCTCATCCTCCCTGTGCTAACTTAACCCAGTGCGTCAGTGCATGCTGGATGTGGCCCAAGCTGTAAATGAATATTCCTATAAAGGTGAAGGCAGCAAAGCTGTGTGAGGTCCTAGCTAGTCCACACTACTGCCTAAACAGAAGTCACCCTCAGAAAATCAGGCCCTGGTGAAGGGGGCTGGGAGATGTGATCTTCCACAGCCCTGAAAAGACAGAGAGAGCACTGTGAGCATTGGGAAGGGACAGCCACGCTGGTTGCTGTCATCTGTAAAGCAGGAGCAGAGGTGGGCAGTGCTCAGAGAAGGAAAGCCTGAGCACACAGGATCTTCCCCTTGGTTTCAGAGAAAGTGCCTTCTGATGTGCTCACTCTATACCCTAACTGTGAGTAATTGGGATGGGTAAGTTCTATACAAGGTGTCCAGAATAGCTCCTGGTCCATTGCCAAGGCCTTATCTCACACCATTGGAGCCTATCTGCAGCAAACAGATGCCTGGGCAAATTTTAATCAGTCAAGATCCGCAATCTTTGAATGAACCAAGTGACAAAGGCAGGCTTCTTGCATCCCTCTGGATGGAGCCAACACTGGATGGTTTGGAAATAATGAAATCAATTGTCTTCATTTGGAGTAGTAGAGAAATCATCAAATGTTGCTTTCTTGATCACGTGTCTATTCCTACTTCATCTTTACATTCCTTCTTTATCTTTACATTCCCAGAGAAAACACCAATCATTCCTGTTCAGAAAGGAGAGGTAGCTGAATGACTCTGGAGTATGTATATTTCAGAAAAAGAGGAAGGGAGAAACACTTACCTGACAGTACAGAACAAGAGAAACTGGCTTACAAACAGTTATGCTTCTCAGTTACCTGATCAAATGTTTCAAGAAGAGGAGGAACTGTTCTGTTTTGCTTGTGGAATGTTGAGGTTGCTCCCCTGTGAGATTTCATAATGGCAAATAGTATTAAAAAAATAAACTGCCAGAGAAATTCTCCCACCCTTAGCTTCCACAAAAGTTGGCATTTGACATAAATAAAAATTTTTCACATTTTAGAATTGAGATCCAAGTCATGAGTTGCACAGCTTTACAGAGGAAATGCTGTCTGCCTGGCTTCATGCAATGCATGTTCAGAAGGCAAATACTTAGGACCCCTTTATAGATCTTATAAGCCCTGGTGAGTCTGATAAGAGACGGAACAAGTTCCCAGCTCTATCTGTGTGGGCTGGAGTCAAACTGCCGTGGAAGTCCAGAGTCACTCTTGAGGAGAGCGAAGATAGAATGGGCTCTTTTTCTGTAAGTACAGCCAATTCTCCTTCCCTCTGGAGGCCAGCAGTAGGGTTGACTGCCCCAGTCTGCCTGGCACCTATTCCAGTCATCCTTCCAGATGTCTTAGAGGCTTGAAATTGCTATGTCTAAGCCAAAGGCAAATGCCACCATGGATTGGGCTGGCCAGCATGACTACATATGGTTTTCAAAATCCTGATACTGATAGTTAGCTTGTGAAGCAGTCCCACAGTGAGCAGGCTAAATATTAGAGTGGTCTCCTACCACCAGATACCATAGTCCTATCCCCAAAACCCACTTGGGCCTTTATATCCTATTTGCTACTTACTCCCAAGTAGAGGTCAGAGCAAACAAATAGCACAGACTTCTTGGGAGCCCAGTCTGAACTAAAGCAGTTTGGGGGTGCCAGGATCTGCAGATCTAACACAGTCTCAGCTGCAGGAGCAGCCGTAGTACAGTGTGATAGCTGAGCACCAGCTGTTCTCTGCTGACAAGCCGCAGGCTGAAGGGTAGGTCTCACTGTCCTGGGGAATGTTTGTTATGCAGGAATTCATCT
Organism: Anomalospiza imberbis; assembly: GCF_031753505.1. Taxonomy (NCBI): domain Eukaryota; kingdom Metazoa; phylum Chordata; class Aves; order Passeriformes; family Viduidae; genus Anomalospiza; species Anomalospiza imberbis. Next base: position 15,312,339 of record NC_089688.1, read on the forward strand.
CTCCAGGAGAAATGCCTGGGGAGCTGATTAGGCTTGGTAGATTTAGGGCATTCTGATTTTTGAATATTTAACACCTGGTTTCCATAGAGCTGTGAAGCAGAAAATCAGAATGAGAGCACATAGCTGATGTCAGGGATAAGTGTGTCCTTGGCATCTACTCCTCAGGTGTCTGTACCACCTGAAAAACCTGTAACACTCTCCCAGTCCATAGCCCTCTCTCATGCCAGGGTTTCCTTCCAGTTTATCTACACAAATGAAACCTCACTCACCACTTTTCCTTCTCCCCACAGGATAGTTGGTGGGGACCAGACTGGCCCGTGGCTCCAGCGTTCCCCTTCTCCAGGGCAGCGAGTGCTCTCTCCACCATCCGTGCCCAGCCCCTCAGCACAGTTACTCAGCTCTGAACCAGCAGGAGCCCCAGCCACTGCACAGCCCTCACAGCCATGGAGGTCACAGAGGCACCTCGAGAGCCTCACATCCCCACCAGACAGCGAGGCCTACTATGGTGAGACAGACAGCGATGCTGACAATGTGGCGCAGGAGAAGCACCGCCGGGCTCGCAAGAAGAGCCCGCGCTCCCCACCTGACAGCACCACCGGCAGGGCGGATGCACCTCAGGACGAGGTGTCCCTGTCTGAACAGAGTGGCTACGAGAGCATGCCGGAGGCTGCTGCGCCGGGGGGAGCAGAGCTGGCCAGCTCCAGCGGGGTGGCCAAAAGGGAGATTGTCTGCCTGCCTGGCAGTCGCACAGACACTCCATTCTCAGACAGCGAGGGACAGTTGCGGCCACCGTCAACAGAGGGTCGGGAGCCTTCTCCAGAGGCAATGCTCCTGCCCCATGCCACCAAGGCTATCCGAGCGGAACGCCATCTCATCCCCATGGTGGGGCCAGTGGAACATCCGATTGATGAAGACCTAACCACCACTTATACAGAGAAAGCCAAGCAGGCCAGTAAGTCCTCTAAACTGCCATTCACCCATGCCTTTTCCTTGTGCTGGATTCTCCTTCCAAAAGCCTGATTCCTGCAAATGCCAGGTGGGTTAGCTCCTCTAGCTTACAAAGGAGCACCAGTCAAATCAGACCTGCAGAGACCAGGGCTTCCTGCTGCAGCTTTGGCCCTGGGGTCTACCTCACCCAAGGCACCCTAAGAAAAAGGTAAGATAAAGGGTCTGGGGTCAGGAGTCTGGGAGTCACTCACAGAGGCTGCAGCCATTCAGCCAGATGTGCTCTAGTACCTCTGTGTGCTGGAAGACATTGGTTTCTTCAACACTTTGGGCTAAGAAGACTCAGGTAACATGATGGTGTCAGGAAAGAACTTGGAGGTTAAATTTCCCTGGTTTTCCAGAGATCTTACGGCACGTGAGTTTGCTCCTTAGCTACCTGTTAAGCACAAAACACTCATTTCAAGAGGCTCCCAAGGAGCCTTCTGTTCAAGTCAGCTCTCCATGGACACAGAGGAATGCAGTATTACACAATTAAGGATTATGAGAGATAATTTGTATACAGCATAGCTGCAAAAGAGTCTTGTCAGAAACTGATTTATTTCTCTCACCCTGTCCAGCTCAGGGAGGGACTCTTCTACATCAACTTTCCCAGGCAGGCACTCACTTCAGCAAGGATGCCATGTCTGACTGGCAGCAGCTGGTGAGTTCAGGTAGAATTTATAATTTTTTAGGTGTTGGCAGTGGAGGGTTGCCAGCAAGGACAGGCAGGAGACGGTAAATTAGCTCTTGAAACAGTTCCTTGTAGTGCCATCTCTTATAGCCAAGACATTTCCATGTGGAATAAAGTACTGAAAAAGGTAATGTAGTATACAGGTGATGGACCTGAAGTGACCTTGATTGTGAATATATTTCCTGGTTTCTGCTACACATGGAGAATTTCAAGCACAAACACAAGGGCAGAACAAAGTGTTATCTGATTTCACAGTTGTGATCTATCTAGTAATATTAAAAACAAGGTAATCATAAACTTATTTTCATATATGTACCTCAGTGTAGTATAACTGACTAGTTTACATTTCTGGAAATAAAGCAGGTTTTAAAAAAGTGACTTTTTAAAAGTGACAAAATGGAAAACAGAGACACAGAAAAGTTACTAGACTGAATCAGAAAGAAAACATGTGGATTCTAACTTCTGATCCTCTGCTTCAAATGCTAGACATTTTACCCAGGACAGATAATACTGCAAGGTAATTATTAAACCTCTCTTTTCTCTTATCCTTGGGCTAAATATTCTATATCTGTTCTGCCTAAGGAGTCCTGTAGAGGTAACTTGCAAACCTAGGTGCTTCCTTCAGACAGGGCACTGTCCTACTGCTCTTTCCAGTGTTACGAGGGGGGGCTCAGTTGGTTCTCTTTTATGTCTTGTTCTGCTGGGCAGTGCACCTAACCTGATGCCTTGTTCTACTTCTTCCTAGTCTCTAGCTCTCATTTTCCTTAGGACAGGAAAGAAATCAGCAATTTCAGCCTCCCTAAAGATGAAGCTATTTTTTCCCCCTTTGAATAATGTACAAGCATGAGGTGAATGTTGAGAAAGGCATGTTCAGCTGCTCCCTGCCACCCGATAGTCCTAGCAGTAGAAGAGCAATTGCTTTACATCAAGACTTATTTCCATGGACGGCATCAGTACAGAGGGATCCCAGAAAAGCTATGTATTTAATTCAGAGCATTTCTGATGGCAAGATAATATCCCATGGCACAAGATGATGCAACAATATTGCCAGCTGGAGTTAGGGTTCCCAGAAGCACTGCAGACTGAGCTAATATTTTATTCTCCTATCACTCCTTCACTGCTCACCCTCTTTTTCATTTATGTTTGGCCAAGGGTGTCCTTCTGTAGGTGTTACTCTGCCGGGGATGGTAACTCACAGAGTCTTTTCTTGTGTTAGGGATCTTATCATTAAACGAGAAGGCAAAATTCTGCATCCTGATCATGCTGGAGCACAGCAGCCATTAAAACAGAAGTCCAGTTCAGCAGCCAGTGACTGTGAGGGAAGGAAGCAAGTAAGGATGAGGAATGGAAGGTGTTCATTACGTGGTGAGCAGAGCTAAAGAACACCTATACCTGGAATAAACATGGGTATAAACACAGCTGGAGGATGGGGGACTGCTGAGCTGCACTGGCTCCATGGGAGGCTGCTTGGACTGGCATGGGAGGAGATGGTAGAGCATCTCTTGCCAGAAAGGTATAGCCTTGGTGAAGATGTCTGGGCTAGCATTGCTCCAGCTCCTACAGCTGCTCTAGGCTCCCATGGAGAGAGCAGCATTTAAAACTGTTCCTCTGCCCTTCCTTAGCAATATCCACAGCACAGTAGCCTACACTGGGACATAGACACTCCTGGGTTTTGCTAAACAGGAATGCGAAATAATGGTTTAGAAGTCAGGCAGGGTTTTAAAACCTGACTTAGCTCCAGTAAGTGATTTGGACTATCAGTTTTGAGAGCCTAAGTATTAATATATAGGCAGGAGACATTTAAAAGCCAGTGTGAATACCTGAACACGTGGCTGCCTTTTGAAGCATTATTTAAATATATTCCCAGTGCATCTGCTAATACACCCTCCTTGCCTTGCCACAGCCTTCTTCAGCTCCCACCACTGCACCATAAGAATGTGAAAAACTGCTTTTTGTTTTGTTGGGACTGTTCCCCAGATGGTTCCTTATCCTTTCTTCCTGGAATGTACTACTTTGTCATGTCTGCTCTGATGTTTACTTCAATTTTGGGGTATTTCTCTTGTCCTTTGTTTTAATTCTTTCTAACTTTTCACTATAATTTTTAAGCTCCAGAGACTGTTTCCCTTTCCCACTTGCCCCTGCACCTCAAGCAAACAGAATTGCAGGTACATTATTTCTAGATGAGTATTTAGAATCATCAAACCTCTATAGGAATAACTGACATCCCAGAAAAAGAACAGAGATACATAATAATTCTTTTGCACACCACCAAGAGTAGCAACTGACATTCTTCACTTCTCTGTTGCCCTGCAAGGATCTCAGTAACACTGCTACTGCTATCAGCTCTTGGGTTTTCTGTAGCTTTGTTCTTTACCTCCTATCTCTAGAACTTTTGTAGACTTCTGTCCTCATTGTGTGTGCTCCAGAGCTCTGAGCTTTCCAGATCATAGGCAAGTGGACTCAGCTCCCCTGTCTCCCCTTTCCTGTATGACTTTCCTTTGTTTCTGATGGTGTTAGAAAATCTGATCTGTGCTGACTATGTGTTGTCTTCAAGATCATCAATGAAATGAGGAAGTGCTTTCCGTACTCCCTCACCATCTTTCCTAGTTGTACCAGGATGGGCAATCAGTCTTTATGTTCTGGTTGTTACTGAGGCATTTTCTCTTCATTTTCATCTGATGAATGTTTTTCCAGTACATGTATTTTTTTGCAGTAACTCCACTAACACCTGGGAAGTACAGCTGCTTTCCTTGCTTTCCTTAGAGGATATAAATCACCCGGCAATTGCTGGAGGTGATGCTGTTGTTTGAGACCTGCTTTGCATCACAGTAACATGGGAGCAAATGGAGCTCCCTTATTTACATTAAGCAAAGCTTTGACTCCAGGAGCAGAACACAGTGTGATGGCAAGTACCAACAGCTCAAGATCAAGATGGCAGCAGCTGATGATGCCACCATGATGTCCTGCATGTCATCAGCTGCTGAGCTGTGCTTTTTCTTCCCCAGCAAAGACACAAGGTCTTAAAGCTCCTTAGAGAGCCAACAGCCCCTGCAGTGAGGTTTGGGCCTCTTTCCTTCCAAAGTTCTTGCTCTATTTGTACATTGGTATTGGCTCATTTTTCTCAGCCTGTGGGATAAACATGTACGTCATCCCAGATCTCCACAGGACACATGACTTGGATGTGCCTGCTTAAAACCCTCTCAGAGCATTACTGGTGCAGACTGCTGGGGCACTGTGGGGAGCCACACATCACACAAATGCAGGGGAACTTGCCCTACAAGTAAAATCTTCAATCTGCATCACTACCCAGTGGCTTCTATGCACCCTGGTGTTTTGCTCAGTGGGGTAAGAGAGCAGCCAGCAAACTGGGACTCTGCTATATTTTAAATGAACTATTGAACAGTCATGTTTGTGAACAGCTGGTATTTTGCCTAATCTGTAGAAATATGAGTATGAATTTGTTTCCTTCCCGCTAAAAATGTACATTTCTCTTTTTTGAGAGGTGACTAATCCCTGGGGAAACTAGGGATCTTTAGGCCCTTGGTTTGTCATCACTGTAAAGGGCCAAGCTAAGTCCCTTCCTGAGATGATTTATGTGCAACTTGCACAGTGCAGAAGAAAAGGAAGAGATAGAAAGACAGAAAATACAATTTTTAAAATCTATATCAGTTTTAGGAAGTTAGCAGAAAGCAGGAGCTTGTGGCAGGGAGAATCAGACTATAGTTGTCACAAGTAATTGCAGGTGAGGTTTTTTGGTTTCCCATAGGTTCTGCAGGGTCCTTCTCTTCTCACCCTACCTTCAGAGGCTTGGGATCCATCTTTAGCCAGGGTTGCTTCTTCTCAGCCACTTGTGCTCTCTGAGGTGCACTGTATTTTCACCCCCATCCTAAATCATCTCACAGGACAAAAGGCTCAGCCTTTCTCACAACTGGAAATAGGATAGACATACCAGGACAGCAGTCTATTCCTAACTTGCTATCACACTGTGTCAGTGAAAGAAGTGCTTCAAAATATCTTAATTTAAACTTATCTGCTGAACTATTTTTAGTTCCTAGTATTCAAGAGCCTCTCCATGTATGGTAGAGGAAGGGAGGGAAAACTGGGTGGGGAAATTTCCACCTCTGCTTTATATGGGCCTGGCTGCCTGTGCAGAGTCATCAAAGTTACTACATTCCATATCAGAAAAGGAAATCCTTCTTGTTCAAAGCGGATGTACAGCAGCATCACTTGAAAAGACAGGATGCTTATAAATAAGTGGTCTGTTCATCAGCAGGTCATAGAGATTACCTCTTCTGAGAGTGACTGCAGTCACGTTTCTCTGCAGAGAGGGTGAGTGCAGCAAGCCATCTCTCAGCCCGTTACAACTGGTATAGGCCACAGGGGCTGTGAACGAGATGAAGTATCTGAATGGCAGTTTGAAGTTATTGCACCTCATTTTCTATTTGGCTTTCAGCTTTGACAGTTGTAACTCTAATGATCACAGTTATGTGACTGTTAGACTAACTTACTGGTTTTGTCATTCACTGCAGTCTGGGAGACCAATAGGTTTAGGATAATAGCCTACTACTACTACATCCTACATGCCTTAAAGTAAAATAGAAAAGCATTCTGCTTAGACCAGGAAATTAAAATTAATTACCTGAACTATTGATCGTATGGAAGTGTGTTCCTAGCAGTGTGAAGCCATGCTGAATCACCCTTGGCACTCAATGAGCAGCCAGCCATTCAGAAAACAAGGACAACAGCTTCCATGGTTGAATCACAGATGGAGAGACTGATCTCATTTCAGCACACATGAAACTGGAAATTGCTTCCGCTTGGGAAATCAGTTTCCATACGCTGCAGTAGCAGTCTAGTTCTATGTGTTTGTTTAAGAAACCCCACTTAATAATTCATTCATCTTTGAATTCTCTGCCACTTGGAAGGCATTTATTAATGACTACAGAGAGATAAAGACCAGGCATCTAGAGCCCTCTCTCTCCACCTTTAGGCATGAGTACGACATTTGATCTTATTCCTTCAGTTAATGTCCTTCTATGGAAAGCAGAGGTAATATTTTCAGGCTGATACATTAACGGGGCAGAAGCCAGATTATAAGCCGCTGTTGTCTATCTTGGCTAGCATGGATTAATTTTTCATTCTTTCTTGAGTCATCTCATAATTGTCAAAAGTAATTTGCCATCTTCCTCAGGTATTCTTACTGGAGACCTCCAGAATCATTCCCTCAGGCATCACTCTTGTCCAGCATTTCAATGAGGATGTTGTGGGTTACAGCACTGGAAGTAAAGATAATAGAGCTCTGCTCTGCTCTACCTTTGCACCTCACTGCAATCCTGCTGCCCCACAGCCTGACAAAGACACAAATTTAGCTGAATATGTGCTAGGTCAAGATAAATCTAGCTGCAGATAATATTCTCTGGAGGGGAAAGATCTTTAGCATTTGAAGATGTATGGAGAAAAACTATGTGATCCCTGAAATGAAAAGGTGTATACTCTCATTTGTCCTAGTACTTCCACTATATGCGATATCATTTGAAGCACCTATTTTTAAACTATCAGTTACTCAGACATTATTTCTATCTTATTATTGTCAGCACAGGGACTCTGACTCTGGGTCACAGTTCCTCAGACATGATCAGAGGTCATTCATCATCCTGCTGCTTGTGCAGCAGTATCACAGTTTGCTTCCAAGCTGACACTTCCATGGTCCTTGCAGAGCCCCAGTTAGTGATTTTTCAGACTGTGTTGTCTCATATGTTAAGTTAACATAGCCTGGCCTTGAACATGCACTTCTACTCTGACTTAGGATGTGTAAGGCTGATGGGGAACAATGGCATGAAATCAAAATTTTGCCAATAGCTCAGATCACAAAGGTGATTAGAGCAATAATCACACTGAGACAGCTATACATATAACCCCACAGACTATCTTAACCAAGCTGGTAGTTTTAGATTCCAGGGTTTTGACATATTAGTTGAAAGAATTTGTAATGCAGACAGACAACAGGTATCCCTTTCCCCATCCAAATGTTTCCAGCAGTTCTGAAAGTGATATGGGACAAGGTTGCTGACAAGGTAGGGACAAATCTGCTCAGGGACAACACTGAAATGTTTTTGAGACAAAGTGATAGTGATGGATGAGGGAGAGGCATAAAAGGGTGAGGCATAAAAGGACTTTGACAAGGAGTGATTAAACAACAGCCATTACTCAAGAGAAGCGAGAGAAAATTACTGCTAGGAAGGAGAAAGCTGTCAACCTGGCTAATACTTGTTCTTCAGTTTCACTTAAACCCATCGTAGGAAGGGACATCAGTTTGTTGGGAAATATGTAAAGCTTTACTGTCATCAGTATCTACCACTTACATTAACTAAGAATCTTGCTCTTTGCAGAAAGAAACAGGAGCAGAAACGGGGGCAAGTAGATTCAGCAAATCTTGATACACTGACTATACTGAAAGGACAAGGCTGAGTCAGCTCCTCTGTAGAGGTCAAATGTAAGGAATTAATGAAACTTGTATCAGAATGGTCCTCAGTCCTTGCCAACTACCTTGGAATAATGAGAAGGGTCTCAGGGAAAAAGACCAGGAATATACCCTTCTAGCAGACATAGGCTCTGACAATAAGAAAAAAAATCATTTTGCTTCAGTTAGGTGCATGAAGTAGTTTTTTCACACATATTTGCAGAAAACAAAATGAATAGTAAAATCAACATGGACTAATAAAAAGTAGAAAGAGTCTTTGACCTGCTCCGTAAGATAAGACTTCATGGCTGAAGGAATAACATGAACACAGCATATACTGGCTTCTATAAGATACCTGATACAGTTCCACATGACTTTTCCAATGAGAGAAATATGGATGAGCTAGGACTACCGTAAGGTGACCACACAATTGGCTAAGAATAGAACAGAAAACATAACTATTAATGGTTCATGATGTCAGATGAGCTAACTGGCTAAGTTGGTAGTAGTGTTTCACTGGCCTTCTGAATCTAACAGGACTACCTCTATATTTTCACCCACAGAGCTTTAAACACTAATGTCAATCAAAGGTCCTCTCCACCTCAATGTTATATGACTGGCAAGGAGACAGATGATAAAAAATCCCAACCCTCTTCTCTTCTGTCAGTGGATCTCACCCTCTGGCTGCATCTAGACGGAACAAGCAGCATGTACTGTGGGCACAGCACAGCCCCCAAACTGCTGTTATTCAGATCTGGAACCTAGCTGAGACACCTTGCAGCTTTTCTCTGGTTTTTCTTCCCAGAGAAACCCAGGTGTGTGGGGGACACAGGGGAGGGGGGGGGGGGCGGTACCTGGATTGAGGAGCTCAAAAGTGTTCCCAGGTACACCACTATTGTCTTCCTATCTGCTTTTTTCAGATGCTAATTCCTGCTAGTGAAGCTTTGTAAATGTGGCTTGTTTCTCTTGGGTGTTGTACCTAGAAAGTAGTTACAGGAAATAGCAATAATACCATTTTCAATGGGTGTCATGAGGATTCAGTGGAGATTGCTATGTATTAATTTGGCAGATGACATAACACATGGAAGATATACAATTGTCTCATGAAAGGCTGGAATTTTTAATGTAGCAGGAGCTTGAATAGTTGCAGAAAATGACTAAAATCAACTGGTTAATGAGACTATATGGCAAGTGGATTAATCAAGTCCACATTGTGAGATGGTGAGCATATACTTGTCTGTATTACTGGAGTAGATGTTGGATAGACTGAAAGACAAAGACACAATCAATCAGTGGTATCCTGCTGTCAGACATCAAGCAATTTTGTAAGCAGCAGATTTAGCAGATCCTGGCATCCTTTTAATTTATATTTTGTATTTGATAACTCATTCTCTCATGTCTAGTAAATGCAAATCTGTCTGATGTCTGTCTCTCACATTCAAAATGAGAAAGCATTTCTCTGTGTGTGTGTGTTCTTCAGTTTTTGATGCCTAATTAAGACTGCACTCAGGCTTCTCACTTCCTATGGTGGGGTCTCTCTCCTCTGCTGAGCCTCCTATTTCCATGTAAACTTTGGAGCATTGTATCTTTGTGACTTCAGACTCTTAAAATTAGCAAAAGGACTCAAAAGCTATTAGCATGAAATGGGTAAGATCAAAAGGCATGCAGCATTGACTGCATAAACCTTTCATAGGAAATTGGGCTAAAACTGCAAAAGACAGATTCACTAGTACATTCAACCCGTGCTGTCCTGGCAAAAGAAAGTTCTCCTTTGGGAGAAGGCTATGTAGGGAATATCCAGGGCCCAGGTGTGAGCTGTCAGCACAGAAAAACTGGCCATGTGCGCTACCTTTTGCACTTTTGCACTTACTTTTCCATCCAGCTCAGAAGGAAGGGCAAACTGTCACCCAGCTGAGAGATTTTTTTTGAATGACCAAGCTATTCAAGTCTCCAGCAGGATACCATGAGACTAAGATATTGCAGCCATGCACAGTGGTGTCTCTACACCCTCTCTGCCTAACAGAGCTCTCCAATAGCAGTATGGCTAAGAATGGTAAAAAATCTACAGAATTACTGAGCATGTTTTTTCCCCTGGGCTGTTAACTTACCTTCAGAAAAGCCTGTTTCTTTCTGTTTTTCCAAAACCAGGAGATTGCAGTGGGGCAGTGTCTCACTGGCACACTTAAAATCACTAGCCATTTAAAAGAAGAAACACTGGTTTGATAAATATTATAACTATTTAAGCTCAGATACAAGATAAAGTGTTGCAGACTTGAGTAGGACTGTAGCATTTGTTTGTAGCATCCTAAATTGGAGCTGAAGCCATATCTGTGTTTTATATTATGCACAGGTTATGTGATGGAAGTGTGCAAATATCCAAGAATGACAAATATTTCCTATCCCAAGAGTTTTACCTTTACTTTGAAGTAAAAGAATATATACTCCTCTGCTTAACTGTTTGCAATTTAAACACTGATCAGAGCTTTAAAGGTTGAAACTTTCAACAGGGAAATATTAAGAAGGTCAATATAACCTATCCAAATCTTATTTTGAAAGGACTTCAGGTATGTCAAGTATGAGATGTCTATAGCCTCTAATGGCTTACTGAGATATTTGCAACATTAGCCATGGAAAAATGACTTTGTCTAACATAAATAGCTGGAAGAACAAAATTTGAGGTGACCCCATCTGAAAAAAGCAGTTGACAAGTAGCATTTCATCACAGAGGAAGAGGCTCTTTATCTCTAGAAGTAGCAGAGTACCTTATTTTCTATAGCAATGGCTTTTCTAGAATTTGATCTTGGTAATAAAATTTACCATTTTTTTTCCCTAGAGAACATGAACAGTATCTGACCTCATGTAAGCCTGCTTGTTCAGTAGCTTGCCTAGGCATTAAAATGCTTTATTTTAATAAGGCCTGGTCTTGAAAAGATTTATAATTTTTACACTTCTCTTTACTGTAATTAGTAACAAAAATCATTTCACTTCAGTGAAACTTGGTTAAGAGGAAAACTTCCATAGGCTTTGCTTAATAGAAATTTTTCCTTTTTGTGGATTTTTTCCAACAGAATTCAGTGTGTACATGAAATTAGTTCTTTAGAAATTAACAAAAAGTTTTCTATAGAAATTATTTACCACACCAACAGAACTTATGAGAGTTTTATAACCCTTCCTTTTACTCTTTAATCTATTCCATTTGCATGTTCTTACAAGAGACAGAGCTGTATTTTCATTCCAATGGTATGTATCAATATTACAAGGTTTCCCCAAAGAGACATATAAATACGTATATCCCTATGTGTGTAAATATTCATCAAAGAAGAGACTGAACCACTTTCATTGCTCTTGCTCTAAGAGCCTCTGTATGACACGTGACAGAGGAAGGTCTCTGTATAGCAGTGTTGCCTTGTGGGAGTTGTCTTCTTGGTGTGCAGTGATGACTGCTGGATTTCAGCATGTATGGTCAGACCTTCATTTTTCCAGACTCTCTAACATAGGAGATTGTCTGCCAAGGCTACAGAATTGCTAAGGCTGTGGCTGCTGGGAGGGAGACTCATGGGAAGGTGTCCCTTGGCCACGGCTCTGGGATTGTCTCACAGGAGCTATTGCTCAAGTACAGAAAGGAGTGGTAAGACAGGACCCAGACAAAGTGTCAAGAGATGCTGAGCAGGCCACAACTGCAGAGATTTGCAGACTTCCCAGCACCATCTATTCCCTTCCTTCCCATCCACCACAGTCCTCACTATCAGCATCTCATCTTTCAACACCTCTTAGTTTCCTGTGCTGGAGCTCTGAATGGTGCTGCCAAAACACCACTCCCTGGTTTCCAAACACTCCATCACCCTCCCTGGGCACAACCACACTTTCAAGTTAACAGCCTCTGGTGTTTTAATTCAGCTAAACAACTTCACTGCAGGCATCCAGAATCCTCATGCTCCTCTGTTAAACGTTCTTCAGTTGTGTACACAACGGAGATCTGAATCATGGACTGGCTCTCCTCAGACATGGAAGAAAATTGATATACACAGGAAAGCCTCTGCTCTCTCTTTTCTTCATCTTTACCTGGAGCTGAGGGCTCTCTGGGAGTTTCAGGCAAGGAAAGTTATTTTCCTCCTGTGCAGATTTCTTCTGCCTCTCCATGTTGGACATGCACACTGTGTTAGTTTTATCTCTCTGAAGGGCTCTTTGGCACAGAAATGCTGGCCATTGAGGCATTGGTAACACTAACTTGAAGCTTGCACCCTTCTAACCTGAAGCTTGCACCACAGAAGCTGTGATAATATAGAGTATATTTTCTAATTTTAAAATAAAAAATAGGAGTTTCTCCTTACAGAAAGTACAGGGAGGGGAAAAGAATAAGTTTAAGTGCCAGGTGACAATGTCCATCACACTGCTCAGTGATGAAGCTATGAAGACAAAAATAGACAAAGTGACCTCATGGATTTCAGCAGCAAAGCCTATGAGACAAAAGAGAGGCTTTAAAAGGCTTGTGGACTGATAGCAAAGAGCCTGGACATCTCAGAGTTTTGGTTCTGCTCCAGAAGAGCTTTGCTTTGCTCGTCTCTCATTGCCTCTCTTTCTGTTTATGGGGAGTTGTGAATTAAACAGGCTTTGTGACATGCCCAGTTCTCCAGGTCTGGACTCTACTTTCTCAAGCTTGGATCAGCCTTATGCAGGTACTTTTCTCTTTTCTTTTCTTTTCTTTTCTTTTCTTTTCTTTTCTTTTCTTTTCTTTTCTTTTCTTTTCTTTTCTTTTCTTTTCTTTTCTTTTCTTTTCTTTTCTTTTCTTTTTTTTTTTTCTTTTCTTTTCTTTTTTTCTTTTCTTTTCTTTTCTTTTCTTTTCTTTTCTTTTCTTTTCTTTTCTTTTCTTTTCTTTTCTTTTCTTTTCTTTTCTTTCTTTTCTTTTCTTTTCTTTTCTTTTCTTTTCTTTTCTTTTCTTTTCTTTTCTTTTCCTTTTCTTTTCCTTTTCTTTTCCTTTTCTTTTTCTTTTCTTTCTTTTCTTTTTTCTCTTCTCTTCTCTTCTCTTCTCTTCTCTTCTCTTCTCTTCTCTTCTCTTCTCTTCTCTTCTCTTCTCTTCTCTTCTCTTCTCTTCTCTTCTCTTCTCTTCTCTTCTTCCTTTCTTCCTTCTTTCCTTTCCTCTCCTTTTTTAAGTCTATTCTCCTTACCCCATCCTTTTGCCTATTCTGATTTCATTCTTGCTCTTTACCTTCTACAAGTCATCTTAGGAAGATTTCTCTCCCTGTTTTTCTCTTAAACTGTTGTGGAAGATTGTGGCTTTTCTGTTGGGAGGACTGGTGTAATTAGTCGTGTGCTTTGGCCTTTGATGAGGAGAAAGGTAGGAAGAAGAAAAGAGGGAGGTGAGAAGCAGGTCCCAGAGGGCCCTGTTTGCCAGCTCCTTCAGAGCACAGGACAATTCAGAGCAATTTTCTAGGGAAGTTGCACATGAATCCTAATGCTGAGCTAGGACTACAAGCTGGTGGAGTTAAAGCCAAGACTTTAACTTGTTACATTTTCTCTGACAGTATTTTCTAGCCCAGACTTTAGAGTTGGCACTTCTATGGTAGTCTGCTGTCCGAAAGGGCTGTGCAGACATCACTTTGAATGGTGTTGCTCCCTATCTGTTAGCTCCTGATGCTAGAAATCCTCCTGTGAATCACTCAGGCCAGAGTTTACATATTCTGCACTTGACTAAGATTCTGTGGTGCTGCTCTTTCTCCTTGTAAATTTGGAAGCAAAATACCAACAGGTGGGTATATCTTGTAGTAAGGTTGCTTGTAGCAACTTCCCTTATTTTCTCCATTGTCAAAATCCCTAGAGACACAGGCATACAGATTTATAAATGAAATGGGCAGACCTTCAGACCTACAGTCAAACAAACTGTAGTTTGTTTCTACCATGGAGAGCAGGTCTTTGAGGGCAAGTCTGTGACTTCCTTGAAGAACACTAAATCTACACAAAAACCTGGACACTACTTCAGTCTTGGTTCAGCAAGGTGGAGTTATTCTGTAAGGAAAGTTTTGCAAAGAGCCTTCACTTTGCAAATGCAAGTACAAATAATGAGCCATTTCAGCATTGCTTTTCCTGTTTCTAGTTCTGGATGCAAAGGAGAGGAATGGACTGTGCATCCACATGAAGTGATCTCAAACCACAAAATTCCCCTTGCTGAAATCCCAAAGCAGCAGCATGTGCTATGGAATTGCTGCAAACTTTGAGAGCCTCCTGGAAGGATGTCTGTTTAGCAAATCAACACTTTATTTTCAGCATGGGATAGGAAAAGGAAGCTCTTTCTGCTGTGGTTACACTGATGTAGTATGGAATGATGACACTTGTCACAATTGTGTAGACTAGAAAGGTTTTGGGAGACTGCAGCCTTCAGGAAAACTAGTAAACTTCTTAACTAAGCTCCCTGTCCCTCACTGCAGGTGACTTTGTGACATTAACAGGTGCACATAGAATGAATGCTTTGTGGTAAAATGATCAGGAGTGAGATCCTGAGAGAACTGAGCAGCTTCCATCATCTCTTGAGCTAACACCATCACTTAGCACTGCCTTGCACCTCTCCTCTCCTCTCCTCTCCTCTCCTCTCCTCTCCTCTCCTCTCCTCTCCTCTCCTCTCCTCTCCTCTCCTCTCCTCTCCTCTCCTCTCCTCTCCTCTCCTCTCCTCTCCTCTCCTCTCCTCTCCTCTCCTCTCCTCTCCTCTCCTCTCCTCTCCTCTCCTCTCCTCTCCTCTCCCACTTCCTTCAGCACAGCAGAATTTATTACATCTCTCTTGGGAATGTCAGGGCTGGACAAGGTGGTTTTTTTGTCAAATTATTAGATGTGTACAATAGATGGTTGTTTCATCTGCACTATCATGCTGGGGAAAAGACAATAGGAAAGGGTGAAATGAAAGACATCACAAATCAGTCTGTGGTTTAGGTATGTGAGGTTTTTTTTTCTGTGCAAGGTTAGTGCTGACTTCTGTCACTTCAACAGTGATTCAAGGCATGTCCATACTTTTATTAGGGCAGACAAGTCTGGTTTTGCTATTGAATCTTGTTCACCGCCTGCTTTCTCTGCACACAAAGACAGAGGATACAGTGTTCCTCCCTGGGGCTTTACTGACCACAGAGCAGGTGGAAAATTATTACCCCACAATTTCATGCCAGTGTCCCAACAGGTGGTGTCTTTTCCAAGCAAGCCTGTCTAACTGGATTTCCTTCTGGTCTGGCTGATCAGTTGTGGGGATCTGAGATTCCTGCTCAGGACCAAATACTCTTCTTCCTTGCCAGGCATGGGGCACAGGGAAGAGACTGCAGCAAGGATGAAATCATGCTTCCTTTGCCTCCTGCAGTGACAGGGCTGCTTCAGAGCAGCAAACAGCCCTACACACAATGCTGCTGCACAGCACTGACTGTAGCTGACATTGCAGGGCTTAGGTCAGGAGCAGCCCTGCTGTGCCTGCAGAGCACCTCTCCTTTTGCACACATGCAATCCTCTATATGGTAGGAGGAACATGTACAGAAAGCAGGGCTCCACCATCAAGGTGATAAATAAATGGTAAAAATTTCCACAAGCAAGGGAAAGCACTGTAAAAATGTCAGGGACTCTTGTTCACATGCTTCAGAAATAGGAAATCCCAGGTCTGATGAGGAAACTTAGACCGGCCATCAGTGGGAGGATTTCCCTCCCCACACCTGCATTGACTTCTATTCTGCTTGCAGGGAAAGAGAAAACTGCTCCTGATTTTCTACCAACACATTTTATAAAGACAGTTTATATCATCAGCAAAAGTGAAATGAAAAAGAAGGCCAAGGGGTGTATTTCCTCTTATGTGCACTAGAACACCTATAACCATTTCACTGTCCACCTTTGCCCACCCAACCTTTCCTGATTTCTCTGAGTGCCTCTTTCTGTCTCTTTCAGAGCTCCACCGCCACGAAAGCATCCAGGAGAAGAATGTGAAAGAAGCCAAAACCAAGTGCAGAACCATTGCATCCCTGCTGACAGATGCACCCAACCCCCACTCCAAGGGGGTGCTGATGTTTAAGAAACGCAGGCAGAGGGCTAAGAAGTATACATTGGTAAGCTTTGGCAGTGTTGATGAAGACCGCTCCTACGAGGAGGAAGACGGAGTTTTTCCAACCAGTGAATCTGAATTTGATGAGGAAGGTTTCTCTGATGCCCGAAGCCTAACTAATCATTCAGACTGGGACAACACTTACCTAGACATTGAAAAATCCAAATCTGACTCTGAACAGAAGGAAGAGAAGCAAAAAGGTTTGAGTGAGGCCTCAGGTAAAGGAGCACGATTATTTGAGCAGCAGAGGGAACGGGCTGGGAAGTACACAGTTGAGAAAACTCCAGTGCAGAAGAGCCCAGAGCTTGCCCCAGCTGCCCAGCCAAAGCAGGGCACAGTGAACAGAGACATGCCTGTGCCAGAGAAGGCAGAAAATGTGCCCCTCAGCATCCACCTGGAAGCTGTGCAAGTGCCCAGCAAGCAGCCAGCCACTGTCCCCACTCAGCTCCTGACTGCTCCCAGCCCCACTTTCTTCCCTCCTCCCCCAAGCACCCCCGACCCCTTCTCTGCAAGTTCAACAAGCATGTTCAACAGGTCTGCACGGCCCTTTACTCCTGGCTTTTCTGGCCAGCGTCCAGCAACATCCTCTGTCATCTTTAGGCCATCTGCACCCAAAAAACCCACTGAAAGTCTGGGTGGGCAAAGCACAGTGGTTCCCCCTTTCTCACCTCTGGTTCCAGGAGCACCTGCCAATGCACCAGTGCCAACACAGCGTGGTCCAATCAGCTCCTCCACATCTCTGTATATTCCTGCACCAGGAAGACCAACATCACCACTGCAGTCACAGCCAAAAGGGGAAGGAAGCACTCCAGAGATCAAGCCTTCTGCCAACACTGCCCGGACATCCACCACCTCTATCTTTCTGTCAACTCCCTCAAAGCCAGGAGGGGATATGGCCTCCGCAGCATCCCAGCCACGAGTCCCTGGAACAGCCTCTTCTTCATTGTATATTAGTCCAGCACCATCACAGCACATGAGAAGCAGTTCCCCTGTGCCAAAACAGCCTTCTCCTGCCATCACTCCAGCAATGCCACGACCTCCTTCAGAGCCTTTAACCTCCAGGGAGCAGAGGATTGCTGTGCCAGCTCCCCGCACAGGCATCCTGCAGGAGGCTCGCCGACGGGGCAACAAGAAACCCATGTTCAGTAAGCTTGAGGAGAAGAAGAAGAATTCACCCAATCCTGAGCTCCTGTCTCTGGTGCAGAACCTGGATGAGAAGCCAAAAGGTGACCACCCTGCAGCAGGCTTTGAGTCTGGGCCTGAGGAGGACTTCCTCAGCCTGGGTGCTGAGGCCTGCAACTTCATGCAGTCCTCAGGCCGCAAGTTCAAGACCCCACCTCCTGTGGCCCCCAAGCCTCAGCAAGAAGCTGGATTGGTAAATGGGGCCCAGGACATGCCTCAGCTTAAAGGCAAGGGGGCAGAGCTCTTTGCCAAACGCCAGAGCCGCATGGACAAATTTGTGGTGGAAACAACACCCAAGCCAGAGTACAAGCCCAGGACCCCCTCTCCATCCCCTTCTCTACCCTCATGCTGGAAATACTCACCCAACATCCGGGCTCCCCCTCCAATAGCTTACAACCCAATGCATTCCCCTTTCTATCCCCTGGCAGCCAGCAAATCTCAGGCTAGCAAAGCAGAGAGCAAAGTGAAAAAGGCACCTGGCCAGAAATCAGGGATCAAGGTCATTGATGTAATGCGCCACCAGCCGTATCAGTTGAAGTCAGCCATGTTCTGTTTTGGGGATCCCCCAAGCCCCAGCACTCAGACTAGTCCTGGTCAGCCAACCCCACAGGCTAGCTCATCCTTCATGGCAGCCAAGCAGGTCCCTGTGAAAATAGCCAAGACCCAGGAGATTCGTCGCTTCTCCACTCCGGCTCCCATGCCAGCTTCCAGCAGCCTGGCACCCACTGTGCTTATGCCCCGCTCAGCCACCACGCTGGATGAGCCATTGTGGAGAACAGAAATGGCCTCTTCTGCCCCTGCTACACCAGCACCCTTCCAGGTGGAGCTCAGCCCCTCCCCTAAGCCATATCAGAGCTCCCCAGAGCCTGGACAGGTGGGACAGGGACCTCCTCCAAACTCAGCCTCTGCCTCTCGGTTTCAGGTGGCCAGGCCCAAATTCTCCCCAGCAAGAACAGGCATGCAGGCCAATGTGTGGAGGCCAAGTTTTGGCCATCACTGAGACAGGCACCCCTCCCATCCTGTCTGCAGCCCCGCAGAGATAGCGCTTGTTTTGTCTTTCATGTCAGCTCAGTACATTGGGATGAGTGACACAAAATGAAAAAAAAACCTCAAAAAATTACTGCCCTTCTGCACCACCCCCTTCCCCAGCCTCCCCTTGGTCTCAGATGGGATTCTTCATGGAAAGGCTTACTGGCTGTGGCTACAGCAGGAGGAAGAATGTGGAGAGAGGGCACGTGCATGGTACACAAAGACTGGGAACTTGTACACAGCAGCAAAACCCACCTCCAGAGGGGGTGAATGGCAGAGATTATCTCACATGGAGACACACATGAAGCAGTAGTTTTCCTTTCCCAAGGGCTTTAGAGTCACCTCTGCATGGAAGGAAACTAGGAGGCAAGAGCTTTCCAGGAAGAAAGTGTGAGAGGTGGGATTACAGAGCAGAAGCCCCAGCTTTCCCATGAGACTGCTCTTCTCTGATCCTCCCAGTCTGTACACATTCACTCATGTGTGCACACACACATGCACACAGCAACACTCAGCAGGGAGTGAAAGGGCAAGTGGGGCCTCACCTGGGACATTTCTACCAGAATTCCCTCTGTGGGGGCACAGGAAAGAAGGCGAGAGAGCAGAGTGAGCAGTGGTGTTTGTCCATGCACATGTGGGCAGTGTGGCCTGTGCCCAAGAGTGGCCATGTGTGCCTGTTCCTCCAGTCACCAGGGCTGGGGGTAAAAAGGAGAGTCATCCTAGCTGGTACTAATTACCAATATCAGGCCTGGAAATAGGTTTCCAAATAGGGGCTTTGAGGGGACTTGATGGGGCTATCACCAGCTGCAGGAACTGCAGAAGGAAGTATCCATTTTTGAGGATACACAAAGTCCAAGCTAAGCTCAGGCAGTGTCTAGTTGGCACAAAGAAAGGCCCTGCAGCATCAGTCCCACTGAACAGGATATGGATGCTGTAAGTAGAAAGGTGGATTGCATAGAAGAAGGTACAGTTGGCTTTAAAATGAGGCAGGACTGAATATGCATTTGTTCATGATCTTTTGGTTTAGTTTAGGACAGAAGTGGGGCTAGATTAGAAATGGGTCATGACATAAACTTGCTGAAAGCTTTGTGATGAGGGGAAAACAGAGGGCCTTTACAGACATTCTCAGCATGGAAGTGGAGGTCAGGAAAACAGAAAGTCACAAGTAAAACTTCATACGAAACGACTTAGGTATTATTGTGGGGCCTATTTGGTAAAAACTGAAGTGTTCTGAGAATCCCAGAGGATCTGCACTCATGTACATATACACAGTTCATTTTGCTGGTGATGCTGGGGAAACAGTGCTGGTTATTCCTTGAATGTCCCAGGCTAGCCTCCAACTTAATCTCTACACTACAGGCATACAGGAAGAAAGCACTGCCTTCCCAAGGAAGAATTCAGCATTTTAGTAGGGACTGTGCATGTGTGTGTGTGCATGTCATCTATACTCTGGTTTACACACCCCCTGGCCATTGACTTTCTGCTTGTGATCCTCCTTTGCCAGCAGCCACTTTTCCAGTGTGATCCCACAAGTAGACCATTGCTCCTGGAAATCTGGCTCCAAACACAGCAGATGCCCCAGCTGCAGGGAAGGTCCTTTGCCACCTCTTTCTGGGTCAGGGTTGCCCAACCTTTTGCAAAACCCTTAGGAATTGTACAGGAGGCAGAATGAGGGTCTCATAGCCCTCTCTCCTTGAGACAAGTCTCCCTCTCATTAGACTTGCTCCTCTGCTTCAAGCAGTAGCCATTCCCTGACTGGACTGGATATATCCAAACATTGGATATAGAAAAGTGTAGGTTCTGGAGGGGAAAAAATGAACGCAAGTGGGTCTGAAGCAGTCTGTATGCAGTGCAGCTAGTGTTGTTTCATGCTAAATCTAAGCCAGCCTTCCTCTGCACAGCAGGAGCTTATGATGTGTAGCTTTTTCATAATAGCTGGGGCTCTGGTTTTTCTTGGAGGCTTGAAAGTCTTTCTCTGTGAGCACGTGGAGATTTTTCATGTGTGCTCTCCTATGAAGAAAAAGAAGGCCGGAAAACCTAGCTTGTTCCTCCTGGACAAGCTTGGGAGGGAGAGAATGAGAGAAAAGGAGAAGTAATTCACAATTCTGCCTTTGAATCCTTCACACTCTGGCTGGACTTTTTTGCATGCCTGTGTTTGCACATTCCTGGTGGCCCTGAAACATATAATGAGCATGTTGGGAAGAGAGGAGGACAGAACTTACACCTTACTTGGCACACTATCAGCTGTGGGAGAGGATTGTAAGAGAAGCCATGGGAATACCTTGAGTTAATGGACAAAGGTGAGGCTGAGTCAAAAGAGATGCTGCATCTGGTTGTATGACATAGGAGCAGCCAACCTGAATTGATGAGGAGATTGTGTCCCTGAAAAGCCCCAAAGAGGATGTCTTAGGAGAAATCATCACCTCAGAGTTAATTCAGATCACCAGAATCCACTTAGCTCCAGTGAAGGGGAGCAGCCATGCTATAAAACCTATCTCAGATGATTGCTTTCTCACTCATCCTGTACTGCATTGCATTGCCAGCATTTCTGAAAAAAGAAATTAAAAAGTTAAAAAAAGAAAAAAAATGTTAAAAGAAAGAAAGAAAAGAAAGAAAGAAAAAGAAAAAGAAAAAGAAAAAGAAAAAGAAAAAGAAAAAGAAAAAGAAAAAGAAAAAGAAAAAGAAAAAGAAAAAGAAAAAGAAAAAGAAAGAAAGAAAGAAAAAGACCTGTGTACAAACTGAACCTCTGTGACTCTTCCCAAACATGGAGGGAGGAATCTGCTATTTTATCTAGGAAAGCTCTACAAAGGAACTCAAGAAGTAGCAGTGCTCCAAAAGCTTTGTCTCTCATCTTGTGGAGTGTTGTCTGTCCCTGGCTAGTGATTTAAGCCATTGGCCTTAGACAGACAAGCTAGCCCAGGCTGAAAGCATTATCAAACTCAGGTGCAGAGAGGGGTTGTGTGGACCAGAAGAAGGGTGCTCAACATAATTCTGCAGTCAAGAAATAACCTCAGAAAGTTTGAATCCTACTCCAGTATTCCTTTCCCTCAGGCCCCTAAAGTTAAGTGCTCTCAGGAAATTCATTTTGCCACTGGAAAAATAGAGAAGTCTGGCCTTAGTATGTAAGGGAGATTGCATGGGTTTAGTATTTTGGTGATCCTACTCCAGATTTCCAGGAGACAATGATTTCTGCTGAGGAGTGATTGCCAAACACCATTCAGTGTTAGATATCACGATCCAAGTGAGTGGAATAAATGCATTTTCCCCATCATTTCTGATAATGTAATGGGCAGGAAATGAAATATTTAGGTTTGACTGGAGAACAAATACTAAATATAAGAGCAAGGAAAAGAACCAGGAGGCTGGGAATCCTGCATTTTACTTACATAATTGCTTCAAATCTATGTTTAGAAGCAAAACCAAAGTAGTTTAATGGATTTCAGCCCTCATAAACTTTTCTGGATCCTATGCTGACACAGGACTTGATCTGCAGAAGCAGATGCTGTTGCAGATGAGGTCGACAGTGCTCGTGGTGTATCCCAAATAAAGTCTGTAGCTGCAAGTAGCATGAGATGAGAAATAACACTGAGATGTATCTGTTAAGTTTTAAAGAAGAAAATTGATCTACTGTTGGCTTTAAGCAGCTCTGCTAATGTCTGCTCATGCAAATACTGTGGCTGGCCTGCTAGAAAGGCCACAGGTGAGGTTACAAGGAATACTTTTGAAACATGTAAGCTTGTCTTGAGCCTCTCCAAATGTCTAATTCCTCAGCTGTTGAACAAGCACAGACATAAACAGTTGTTTGAGAAGTTTTAGCTCTGACCTGCTAAGTTATAAGCTGCAGTGGTAGGCCAAACCCCAGTGTTCCCTTGTTAAGTATTTGAAGATGTCTTCATGGGCTCTGATTTGAAACTGCCTATCATCCCTCCTCTCTAGCCCACTGCAGGCTACACATTGCAGCTATGGCAATTCAGGGGTTTTATCTTTGCTTCAGAAGTAACAGTCCCTTCCCTCTCAATATATGGGAACACTTACCAGAGATAACCTCAAGATCCTGCAGCACCTGGGAGGAACCATCTCAGAAGAGACTGGTGTGATGAGGAGTCACTGATACCAGACATGAGCACAGTGCGAGGCAAGATTGTTCCTTGTGAAGAATATGCTCCCTTTCTGCTATAATATCCAGCACCCCCTACTAAATCCTTTTCCTAGAAGAGACCCATCAGTGCTCTGAAAATGGGAGCCCAGCAGCAGTGCTCTGTCTGGTGAAAGATGTGACCCCAGATTAACAGAGTTGGCATCTTTGTTTATGGAAATACCTATTTTCCTTTTCTGTTTTGTCTTTTTTTTTTTCCAATTTACAATCACTTTCTATTTGTTTGTGCAGATAAATAAACTTGTGATATGCACTTTACATGTGGCATTTAGTCACTTTCTTTTCTTGGCACCGAGGAGGAATTGCTATGTGTACAGCACATGCATTTAGCACTGCCTACTACAAACTGCTAAGGACAAGAGAATATAAGGAGTTCAAAAAATGATGGGATGTCTCAGCAATAAAAACACCTAGGTTGGACTTAAAGCCTCTACACATTAAAAAAGCCCCATGCAAGCAAAAACTTAAGTGAGATCCAAAACTTTGGTACTACAGACTATAAAACACTCACTCACTGACAGGTTGAAGATATTTATGGACCAGCCTGAGCTGGCCTGCCCTGTCACTGCCCCTCAGCCTGTTCTAACCTAAACCCTACCCTCTGCTTGTAAATCCAGTATCAGGGGAAGTTGGTCAGCTCTGATAAATCCAAATACAAACTTGCATTGAACAATTCAACTTAATATTAACCAAAATATCAGAAAAACAAGTCAATCAGAAAATCAAATATATCTCATTGTATTCCCAGGCTCCAAATCAAATTCTAACTCTAAATTTAACCCAATTCATGTTAAAGTCTATTGAATTTCTGGGTCCTGAGAAGTTCATTGTGTTCAGTTTAGGAAAAGTGTTAGCGGGTTGCCTTTTCCAGACATACCTCACTCACAGATAACAATTCCTAAGCACTGCAAAAGACTCTGGGATCAGCAGTAGGATTAGACTGCAGGCTCTGGATATTTGTCCAAGTATAATTTTGCAGATGTTTTTCAGATTAATTGCAAGGAGGACTTCCTTTTGCAGTGGTCTGGAGGTAGGTTGTAGGACTATCCAGCATATTTCTGATTGACTTGCCATCAGAAAATGCAGAAAGGGGCAGCAATATTTGCTGATGCCAAACCTAAGCTTTTGTCCAACCAGAAGTACAGCTCCCAGGAAAGTGAGTATACAGATGCACAGGCTGCAGATTAGGACTGCATCTTGTTTTGCTTAATAAATCTGACATAGTAGGATTATGAGCTACTCCAGATGGTTTGACACATTGCAGGACAGTTGCTGTATCTAGGGCTCTTGATTAAATTCCCTGTTAACCTCTACAACCTTCTCAAGTAAGAGTCATTTCCTCTCAGAGCAGATCATGTCAGAAGGAGACAGACAAACAGACTTTGAAAAGTGGAGCAGGAGCCTGCCAAGCCAAAGGATTACTAAACAGCTATGTAGCAGCCTAGGGATTAACCTGGCCTTCAGTGCCCACCTTAGAGAGAAGTTTAAAACCAGAAAACAGTAGGGTGCCTAGTGGAGATATCTACCCCCAGACAATCACACCAGATGGAAGGAGAATGTGTAGCACAGAGCACAGCAAGGAAGTATGCGGCATACAGGAAAGACGAGGCTGCTCCCCGACAGTACAGACCTATAGCCCCAACGGCCACTAGATGCTGCCACTGTTCTGCTCTCAGTCACCTGGGGTTCTGGCATTCGCCTGATGTGGTGTTAAGTCTAGAGGGTTTAAAATCTTAGGAAGTCCTTTCTTCCTAATCTGTCCTCTTTTGACGCTCACATATGGTCTTGCTCAGTCCCACATACCGCAGGAGAAGGTCAGGCTCATACCAGAGAGTTTTGGCAGCGAGGGGTTTGCTGCACTTGGAGGGGATTCCTGGGTCACGCAGACAAACGGGCTGCCCAGCAAGTAACACACCACGGGAACGGCAGCTATTTCCACACACACGCCAGCTCTGTGGTCAAATCCTACATATTTCTGTCCCAGTCCTACATCTTATCATGGATTAAGCCCACTTAGTGCACAAAAGAGCCTGGCATTTATTGTTTCTCCTCTTTTGGTGCTACAAAGGACTATCAAGTCTCCCTGATGTCTGTGTAAACTGGAACAGGTTAAGAATACATGAAATATTTTATAATTAAAAAAAAAATTTATTTTGTCATCATCACCATAACAATAACCAGGAAAAAAAGTGCCAAATCAAGAGTTCTGCAACTTTTTTTTTTTTTTTCAGAACAGATTGAATCATGTTGGAATCTGCTGTTTATGAATACTTTCAACACAGATCAGTCCTGGGCATCAGGGAAAAAGAAGAGTAAGGGAAAGGTTTCATTCTCCGTCTTGGAAAAATTAAGTGGTGAAGACTGATGCTGTTTTCCTGACTTCTACATGATCAAAATGTGCTCTGGACACAGCTCTGCTGCTGATGCTTCTCTGAAGTACTGCTTATGTCCATCTAGCAGTGCAATAAGGCAAATTTCATGTGCTACTCTTGAAATGAGTTTGTAGGCATCGACAACTTGAAGTTAGACCATTTGAAATTAGGTGTACAAGAATGCTGTGTGAAAATAAATTAATTTTGAAGACACATGTCAGAGAAAGCAAAGCTTGGTTTAGGCTGTTCCTCTGGTCACTTAAAAGAAAGGTATACTTGGACAGAGGGAGGTGGTCACAGTGAGAAAAAGACAGTTTCTTGTATGATTATAAACTCTCTGAAGTGGTGAAAAGTCCTACAGGCAGCACATATACTACCCCACTGGCATTAATGAAAATGCCATGTACTTAAGCAAGGATTGAATTTAGCCACCACACCACAATCCAGGTAAACCCTTCCACCCTAAACAAAACTAAACCACCTCAAGCACAGCTTGTAGTGATTTAAAACCCTTAGCATTGACTAGTATGAGTGGGTAAGATAACACTAAGATAACAGATATCTTCTTCTGAGTTCATTGCATTATTTATGGCAGGGATAAAAGATTGGTACAATATTCTCAGTGCAAAAAAGCCATTGACCTGCTGAACCTGGCACCGTGGCAGGACACAAGTGAAGTCTCTGCTAGAGCCACAATTGACATTTATAGACTTGTGAACTAGACATTCCTATGTCTCAGGAGAAATAGAAAGGAGAAATGAGCAGGATTTAGTTCTCAGTGTGGTAACTGAAAATAAAGACATATAATTTTGTTTGAAGGTAGAGAAGGAAGTAAGAATCTCAGTTTAAGGTGTGTCTTGGTGCTTAAATGTCAGACACAAGAGTGCTTTATACAAATCACCCTATAAATCCTGGTGCCACACTAATAGGTTCAGAGCTCAGGCTCTGTTCAGATCCACTCTTAGGTCCCATTTCTCACCTGGTATATGTATACTTCTCACATGAGACCTTGACTAGGCAAACAAATGCTTTGTTCCCATCAGACCACGGTTCCCATCATTCCTTAAATCTGGACTTCAGCATCCTTGGCCTTGACCCTGACCCTGCTTGCCTCTTGCCCTTGGGCTGGGGATCCACAGCAGACTCTTGTCTCCTGGAACTGGCTCACCCTGAACTGTCAGTGCCTTATTCCTGGTACTAATTGCAGGGCATGCCTGCTCACAGTCTGATTGAGATCCTGACACACCATGCTAGACATGCCTTCTCTTCATCTTGCTATTGCTTTTCCCTAGTCTCTCTTGAGTTTTATAAGAGGGATCACATCTGTTTCCTGCTCACTTCAAATTACCATGGGGCACTCTGCTCCCTTCCAGCATGGTCAGCTTCTCTCTCTCTCTGCAGCTGCTTGGGGTGGGAGGAAGCAGAGGTGCACCAGGTCACATGATAGGGAAGAGCCTGCTACAACATCTTTTGGAGCTACACCATGCCTCAAAATCCATCAGGTTCCCACATGATATCCAGCTGCACAAACTGTTCCCCTAAGGTGTAATTTATGCTCAGGAAGGCCCAGGAGATGACTGGAGAAATAAAACAACAGCTATAAAGTGGTCTGGAAACAGCTGCTGGAAGCAAGTAGAGAGGAGGTAGAGTTTAGCATCAGCCTAGTTACTGCGAAAAGGTGCCATATAATGGTAGCTGCATTTCTCAGCTTCTCACCTGATGATATAAATCACAATAATTTCTCAGATGATTATCAAAATGGAGCTAGAAACTTCTTAAATTTAGATGTAACTCTACCTCATGCCTTTGGGAAAGGAGAGGCAAAGGACTCTGATTTTAAGCAATAAAGTAGCACATTGTGTTTGTTGTCACTCTGTCCCTCCATATGCCACCACCTTGTGGCAGGCAGTATCTCCCTTGATGAATGATGAATAAGTGTTCAGAGCACAGGAATTTGAATAGGAGAGCAGCATCTCAAGGAGCACAACTGGACGTCACAGCAGACACTGGGCACTCTGGCCAAATGTCAAGCACGGTGCTAAAGCAACCCAGAAGAATTAACGTGGTGAGAAAAACACTCCTCCTTGTACAATCTGCAGTGAGCAGGGCTTGACAAAAGCAAGAGACCCGCTCCTCTATGGCCACCTGCACTTGTGCAGAGTGGGTGTGATGTGTGGACAGATGGTCAGCTGTGATAGTAGCATTTGACACCCTCCAGCTTTGTGCAGATGTAAATGCCTTCACCAGGCATGAAGCTCTGTGATGGTGCCCAGAGCAGCCAGTGGGTGTTTACACTTTATTTGTGCTTATTTTACACTGGAACTGCTCCAGGGATTTGCTCCCGAATCACTGGCATGGGAGTGTGAGGGCAGGATCCGGGCTGGACATCACTCTGGTGTATCATCCCAGCTCAGTGAAGGATGCAGTGCTCCTGTGGGCAGTGGAAAGCGTGCATCATGCTGTTACAGTAGATACAAATCAGGGAGAATCAGAGCCGTGAAATGGGCACAGTGCAACCTATACATCGTGGTTATATGGATGCAAGCAAGAGGAAAATGGGAAGTTTTAGGCCAGGAGAATGCCATATGTGCCCTAACTCCAAGCAGGATATAAAAACTGTTTACTGCCCATAAGAATGTTACAGCAGTCTTCTATAGGACCCTCTTAACAGTACTGGGGATTAACACGTAATGCTTTCAACCCAGTTATCACACTGCAAAGTTTTATATGCATTTGGTGCAGGAAAAAACAAGAGCAAAGTCTAGGGAAAAAGAAAAGTGGCTATCTCCTGATGTTCCTTTATATCAACTTTGCTTGCAATTCTCTGTGCAAATGATTTTCTACTATAATCACAACTGTGTTTTGGCTTTTTTTCTCCTCACTAGACTCTAGGATTATTCAATGGATAACTTGATCCAGTAGGGATTCAATCTTCCAATGTGAAATAGTGAGACAATGTTTTCTGGAGGATTTTTGCATTACTCAGTAACTGAAAGGTATGTGCATCTTTGAGTACTCCAGTAAAATGAGACATGCTTTCTTCATCCTAAAGCCAGAACCTAATTGGGTAGGCAAGAAAAAGAGTCATCTCAAAAGTAACAGGAGTTAAGGGGAGTTATTTGAATGTACAAAGCTGCACCAAATGCAGGATAGCAACCCTATTTCTGTCATTAATCAGGAAATTAATTTCCTTGCTCTTTGAGTCAGTTGGGTTTCCCATTCATATTAAATAGCTACTTCCTAGAATTCTGTAAATAGCTTTCTAGACTTTGTGGTTTTTCCTACTACTTCTTGTTTCATGCATACCATTATTTTGCTCCTGTATTTTCTGAAGCATTTTAGGAAATATGTATGACAGCCTAGAGGACACTGGGATGAATGATTAAGAAAGGGCTGAAGGAGGATATAAAAGAGCACAAGACCCAAGGTAACTTTTGAGGCATTACTGACAAACGGGATATTGAGAAGGTTTTATGAATTGCATCAAAAAGCAATAGGAAGAGGAACTGCATGTTTATTTGAACAAAGAGGAGGAAGAAGTGAGCTGCTTATGGAGGGCCTGGTCTTCCTGGGCATTGAGACAGTGACTGCAGGAGACCTGAGGTGCAACCTTTTCTTTTTCCCTCTCCTCAGGGATGGCAGCAGTGCTATCTGAGACTCTGCCCTCTAGGTCTTTGGCTATTAATAACCGCAGGATGCCTGTGCGAGCAGCCTTCAGGAGTCAAATTCACAGCACTTCGCATCAGCACTTTGTGCTGGGCAGAGCTTCCCTGCACCCAGGCACCCTGGGAGAGGGGGGCTGCTGGACAAGCCTCCCCAAGCAGCACCCAGAGACAGGCTGGGAGGAAGCAGCCACTGCTGAGCTCTGGGGCAGGTGTGTGAGCTGGTCTGAGCCTGGCACTGCAAGCCTGAGGTGAGTCGACTGGGTAGCAAAAGAGTGCAGGTGCTGGAGAAGTAAAGACTGGTTTGGCTTGCAGCACCAATGACTGCTGCAAAGATCAATGCCCAAAAAGACAGAAGGACTGAAGAAGGGGACAGAGCTGAGGGAGAAAAGCCCTGGCTTTATGTATGACATAGTGAGGAGGATGGGGTTTGAGGCTCCCGCAGCTTCTGGGAGAGCTGAGAGAGCAGTAGCACCGTGTAACTCTGGACCCTGTCCATAGTGAGAGACTGCTGTCCCTTTCCTTATACTAGACCAATTGCATGCAGTGGGTTTTTCAAGCTTCAACTAATCCTGCTGGATTAGTGAAGAAAGACAGCAGAATGGGATAGACTAGTCCTCACTACTGCTTGGGAATTAGTGTGAAGAACACAGCTTTCCACCGTGGCTGTCCCTTTCTGCCTTGCCCCAGGAAATCCATGCATGTGGCATACAGATGATTTCTCTCTGTTTTGTGAGTTTTAGGACCATCAGATGGGCCATAACCTCTCACCTCTGCTGTTTCCTGGCAGCATTGCTCCTTTCCTGTCAAGCAGGGCCTGCTTCTTTTATACAGCCAAGCAGATGCCTGGCTGCTTAAAGAGAATGTGCAGCGTGTGCGTCATGGCTGCACCTGCTCGCACTTGCTTTGGGAATACCCCGGGATGGGCTCGTCTATGATGTGAACTACACAGGCAGCATCTCAGTAAAAGGAAAAACTTGCAAATCTGAAAGGAAAACTAATCCAAGGGAGTATCTGCCAATGTGATTGGCACCGTTTTGCTGTGGCTGGGCTTCTTTTAACAGTTATCACAACTCCATCACATAAAATTATGTTGCAAAAGAAGTAATGGTGGCATGATTCTTCAGAATATACAGGAGATAAAAATGTCTTCATCAGAAGAGTAGTATACAAGCTTCCAGTTATAGCTGTTTGCTTGCTAGTTTTAAACTATAACTCATAGTTCAAAGTTTTTCAGTTCTGAAACCTTAAGCAAGTAAAGTACAAAGAATCACAAGGACAGAGGTGGTTAGTTATTGCTGCAGCTGAAGATAATGGGACTTTGCCCATTTTTCTTTGTATTGTATTGCATTATATTAGGTAGGGATCTGTCCCCTATATGCTGTTGTTTGGACATGGACAGTGCTGAAGTGAAGGCAAGACACTTGCTCTACTTACATTATGTGTAATAACCCCTAAGAAGGACTCTCAAAAGCTGCCTGGAATGGAATTGCTGAGATTGCTTCTGATTTTTCCTCATTTTGCAGTTCAGATCTCTCATCCTATTTGGGGACAGACATGGGGAACACTGTACCAGAAGAAATCTCCCTCTTTTCCTCTTTCCCCCTTCAAATGGTATGGGATAAGATCAATACATAAGATACAGATGCAAGAGACTTCAAACAAATTGGGTGAACATTTTTAACAGGTTTTCCTGTGCCTTCCTCCTCCAACCCTTCTGTAACAAAACAGTAGCAGTCATAAAAGATAGAACTACTTGGAATTTTGTTTTGTTTCTTTTTTTTTTCCCCTTCCAAACTTGCAGTCTGGTGACTTTCTGAATACCTATTCTAATTCTAAAAGGACTATCTAAATATCCAAATCAGGACTGCACATGATGCACAGTGCCCCAAATAACTCATGGACAGACCCGAAATCTTTATCCAAAAATATATATTACCATCAATGATAACTGCATGTTGTTATAACATTGCACCATAGAGCAATGTTATAATTTTCCAAGTGACATCCTGTTACTGCAGCACAAGATGACAACAGAGTATCCTTACAGCACATGTGGATTCTGGTAGACTGCCTTGTTGCAATTAAATTACCTCTTTTGGATGTCAGTGCTATAGGGCACCTTGGCAATGCTTCTGCTGGGATCTGCTACCATATTTTGTCAGAATGCTGAGTCTCCAGAGAACCCCAGAATGGCCTGTTGATGATATCCTGTACGGGATGATACCTTCCACTAGCTCCATCATGGGGAAGGGATAGAAAAGAACCTGTTTGTGAAAGGAAGGCTGTGTATCTTTTACCTGTAGATGACAACTAAAAGAGAGGCAAGAAATACATTTCCAGTGTTTCATTCACCATTTCCTTGTGTGTTTAGAGCAAAGCAGAGAACCCTTTGTGGGAATGCCCCTTGCAGGGACTCCTGCTCCTGTTAAAAGGAAAAAGTCCACTAAACTCATTGGGAAGCTGACACATGAAGGTAAGATATGCAAAACTGCACACGTAAAAATTGTTTGGATTTCAACCTGAATTTCAGCCTTTAAAATTTCAGACCTTGCCTAACTGAACTCCCAAAGCAAGATATGCAGTAAACATACCAGGAGGCAGAGCCACAAATTTTACTGAAGCCCAGCTTTCAACCATGTTACATTTTCTGTCTTACAGCTGAAAAGCATTGCACACACTCAGGCCAAAAGCCGACCTCGATTGCACTCTGAAAACTTGTATTCTCCTGCAGCATTAATTTGGATGCACACCAGTGTAAATGGACAGAAAACATGATCTTTTACAGGTGTCAGTATTGCACTGCCTAGATATATTCTATGTCATTCTCTCTCTTACAACCTTTGTCTCATACTTGTTTTCTCTCTGTGTGAGTTTCTTTGATTCCAGCACTCATTAGCTGAAAAAGACAAAATCTCTTAGAGAAGTTAATAGAGCAGGAAGAATATAACGTGGAACATTTTTCTTTCTACAGAATATGTGTGTATTGGGTAGGGTAACTTTTAAATAAGTGTGATGTCCTTATTTTTCTTTACTTTTGACAGCATGAGGAAGGCTTTAGAGGTTTGGAAAAGTAGACATTTGAGGCAGTACCAAGAAATCCTGCTGCACTGACTGGGATGCTTCAGATGTGGCAGACACCCATCTAGCTCCACCCCTATGCAACTTCTCTTTGCAGATTTGCCTTGATTGCAGTCCAGAGTAAATACCAAAGATCTACATCCAAAGTGTCATCAATGTAAAAACTTGGTGCATAGATAATGTCCTAAAATCTTAATTTAGAAGATCATTTGGCTGCTTGAAGTCACTACTGATGCTAGGAAGCAACAGACAAAAGACATAGACCAGAGTACTTCCTAAAGTGTCCCACTGTATATGTTTTGTAGCTATGCCACAAGAGGTGTCCAAGCTGAACCTGGGGAAGAAGATCAGCATCCCCAGAGATGTGATGCTAGAAGAGCTTTCTCTCCTCACTAACAAAGGATCCAAGATGTTCAAATTACGTCAGCTAAGAGTGGAGAAGTTCATTTATGAGAATAACCCTGATGCCTTCACTGACAATTCTGTGGTAAGTTGAAAATTAAGACTAAAATGCTACTCCATACACTCAGGGAAAACAGGAATGGAGTGTGCCCAAGCTATTTTCTGTTTTAATGTGTGTGGGCAGGGGGTAGGGAGGGTCTACTAGCAAAGCAGTGAAAGAAGAAAACAAAATTACATAAATACACAAGTTTTATTTCCTTTTGGTAGAAGCATTAGTCTCCTCTGGCAAATATTTGGTATCACACATACAGAAGCATGACAAAATTCAGTACTGAGTGATGAAGGAAGGCTGCATGTTTGGCAAGTGCTCAGAACTCAGGGCAGGGCTAATTGGTTTTGTACCCATTCCATTTCTTCTTCGCATGATGGCAATGATCCATCCAGGTCTGACTTCAGCTCCAGTAGACACAGTGCTATTTTTAGTCTAGGATACTTTTATGCTTTCTGCTGGACAGAGTCCTCTGCTAATATCTGCAAGTTCCACAAGTGAAACCTCTAACCTGAGTCTGAAATATTTTCAGTTAATTTGCTAGGAGCCAAGTATGTTTTCACCTAAAACATTTTCATTTCAGATGTGGTATATAAATACAGGCATTTGTTTTCTTTTCCCTTTCCCCTGCATTAGTACTGTTATTTAAACTTCTTTCTACAGCTAGTTGCAGGTGTAAAGTCTTCAAAAGACACCTAAACTTTTACAAATGAAACTCTCTATTCACATGATTATCAGAATTCAGTAAAACAAATAGAAAATGTCTAAGGTTCATATGCATTTTGAACATCTTCTGATATTCTTTAAAGTTGCTTTGGTGACATTTTATCCCTTTATGGCATCTATTTTCCAGTCCAAGGAAACTCAAAGAAAACAATAAAAATTAAGCTGAAGAAAATGTTTTGCCAAACAAAAACACACTATCTTTTAGCACTCTGATGTTTTCAAAAGCAACAATAAGAAAATATCTGTGGTTCACTTCTAGAAATGACAACTTAAAAATCAGAATGTGGAAAGATGCCTAACCAAAAAAAGTTAAAATTAAACAGTAAGATTACAGATGAGGAAGACAGACCAGAGATATAACAAGCATATCCTGTGATGTTAAACTTTGGTCTGTTTCTTCATCTCTTTGTGCTTTAGGTAGTTAATTTCTTCAGTCAATTATCTCCTAGAAAGAATGTGAGAATGAATGGTATATTAAACTTCGTACTCCACAGATGAACAGCCTAGAGAAATGCATGCTGTTTTTATAAATACTCAGCAATCTCAGAGTTCCCAAAACATATGAGGGCCAAGTTCATATGTGAGATCTGCTGCAGTGAGAAGTGAGAAAATCATAAATTGATGGAATAAAAAGGCTAAAGTCCAGAGTGTCAAAAATTGGAGGGTGTCACTAAAGAATGTCCAATAAGAACACTCCAAAACAAAAAAGTTGTGACAAACTGACTCAAGACTGGACATGCGCAGTCACTCCATGACTAACGTTACAAATGCTGACGACAATTGCTTTTCTTTTGTTAGCAGCTTTTCCTACTTTGTTTATTCATCTGTGCTGGACTTTCACTCCATACCCCTTCTGTAGTGGATCTCTCTCTTTTGTAAGAACACATCTGCCCCCAAGATCTTTTAACATGACTGTTAAGATCCTGTGCTATGGGGAAATGTAGCTGGGAGTTAGAAAATATTCTAAAAAGCTAGGATTTTCTTTATTGCTTTGCTGTAAGAGAACCATGGCATGGTCTCCAAACAGCAGCTGGCATTCTGCTTAAAATCCTCCATGATTCACTTACAGGTCTTCTCTCCACATCCATGGAGAGACGACAGATAACAAAACTCCATTGGTCAGTGCAGGAAGACTTCAGCCCTCGTCTGGGGCCAGTTTAGCAAGATTAAAGCATAATTGTTACTGTTTTCTGGCTGCTCCACGAGCTCGCTGGTTGCATCCTCTGCCTTTGCGGGTGACTATTCTCATCACCGCAGGCAGAACCAGTGAGCAGCTTTGCTGCAGTCAGACCATTAAGAAAAGCTGAGCAATCACAGCAACTGAGTCATTGCATCGGAGAGCTGGGTGCTCTTGAGCAGGTAAAGGCAACAGATCTGTAGTCTGTTATCTTCCAAACCATCAGGACAGTGCCTGACCTTAGCACCAAATAACTCTCATCAAAAAGTCCTTTTGGTTGCAGTATATGATTAGCTTTCTTTTATTTTCCTTTCTTGCCCCTCTGTCTCCTCAAAGACAGATGCAGAAAAGAAAGCTTCAATAAAAGATAACTGTGTGGGGAAGATAATGGCAGAGTAAGGAGTCCTACTGCTACACATAGTTACTTCCCTCTCCCAATTAACTTCCATGTCCTTTGCTCCCCGTCCCAAAGAAGTTCTTGTGTCTGTGAGGCTGTGGGACAGAGAAGGAATTTGAAGCCGGTGGTGGGTTTTCTGCTTTTATATCATAGATTTCTTAACTGTCTTGTCCTAAAATATTCTCAGGACACGCTTAAGAAAGCAGGGCAAGGCAGGTCTGGGATAGAGTATGGATTGTTTCTTTCCCACAAAAGTAGTTTACCAGCAAGATAATGTAATATAAAAACACACAAAGAGAAAGGTTATTAAAAATAAATCCAAACCATATAAGGGGTTCCAGAATAGCCTGTGCTGTAGCCATAAACCTTCCACACAAGGGAGAAGATCTCTGCAGTCATGTGTCATTGACCCACCCTTCTCTCCTCCTCCTTTTCCTCCAGCCAAAAGTCCACACTGGACAATCAGACCCTCCTGACTTGTAGCAGAAAGAAATATGTATATTGTGTGCACATGAATGTCAGACAGCTCCATGCAAAAGTGAAAACCTGTCACTCTCTGTCACTGCAGCAGCTCTACCCATCCAGTTAGAGGCAAACGGCAGCCAAAGCCCCAGTCAAAAGGACTGACCATTCCCAACATGAGTAAAATGAAATGCACTACTACTGTACAGCTGTTTTCAATACTGTGACTCTCTTTGCTTGCAAATATACAGTACAAGGGGAAAGTTTTAAGGAGTGGTGAGTTTGACACCAATATCCTGCCAAACAAGGAGAATTTGGACAACATCCTCTTTGTTTGGTGCTGCACTGGAAAAGCTGGGCTCTTCTGAACCCTGTCTAGTAAACCAGATGTAGGATTTCTTCTCCTTACCCCAGGAGTGCCACCCATGGGAACTGTGATTCTCTCCATGTCTCAGAGAATATTTTCAACTTCATTGTGGAGATGCAAGATATAATTTATTACTGACTAAAGACCATGATGAAATCCTATCTTGCTGTGTGCTCTACTACTGTATCATCTGGCCAACTAGAGAATGAGGGAAATCACTGAATTTATTTTTTAACAGTGAAACAGAAACATAGGGTAGATTAATGAGTCATCCAAAATCACAGATAGGGTCTCTGTCTTATCTTTGGATCTCCTAAATCCCACTTCACTGTTCAGCAGCTAATAGATCAGCAGTTCACAGACCTTTCCTTCGTAATGCTAAATTTGTTTGGCCTTAAACACATTAAGATCATGTGAAACAGTATTTCTTAGCCCTGCAGCCTCACTCATTATTGCCCTAACTCCTTTCAACATCCCACCTCTGCTTTTGAACCTCAGTGTAAGAGCTTGCTGTCATCAAGTGGAAACTTTCTCACACCTGACTGCCAGGCATTAAGGGAAAACTGAAAACAAAGCCACAGTTGTGTGTCTTGGATGTTGCCATTACTCTTTCTTCCAGTAAGAATCCTTAAATATGGTCCTTCTGCTGTAGCTTAATTTGGGTTACATGTAGGAGACCTTCCTTTTCCCCCCCTCCTTTTTATGTTTTATTATCAGATCTTAAAACAATTAGGAAGGTAAAATAACCAATATCTAAAGATACAATTATGAGCAGTATTACCTCAAAAATCACACTGACCCACAACCAAAATCCCCACCTTGGTGCTTTCTTACGCTCATCCACAAGCTAAAATAAATGCAGCTTCCAGTCATGGCAAAGCTTGTATGAAAACAAACTAAAATGTGTTGGCAATTTCTGCTGGACTTCAGGTCAAGAGGTTTCTTTTAAGCTGATACTAACTGTGAAACAAAATCTAAGAAGGCTAAAGAATTGGATTACTGCTCTTCTAAGGAGTTAGTACTTTTTTCAGTGCTGGACAAGAACTCAGAGCAGGCAGAAGCAGCAGGAATAAAATAGAAGTATTATGTTACAAACCAAAAGTGATGCTTCACAGCAGACAACCACCAACCTGCCTCAGAGATCTTACACAGCCAGGCGTGATACAGTGTCTGAAGGAAAACAATGATGGAGAAATGTTATCATGCAGCTGCTTGGTTTATTACAGGGGCATGCAGTGATGGCTCAGTATGCCCCTTAATGTACCTAGATTAATGTCAATCAAGATCAGTGGAGGTAAGGTTAAAGGGGAAATGTTAAGAGAATAATTTTTTTCTAGGAGTTCTGTTCTGCATGGAATGTTAAACCTCTTGAGCAAACATTACAGGATAATTGCAGGCTAAGATACAAGTCTCAGGTTATGACCTGAATCGAGCGAGCTGGGTAAAATTGTAACTCCTCTAACAAAATGAGCCTTGCTGCACTGGAGCTGCCTTGATGCAGAACATCTAGAGGTCCCACTATACCCAAAGCTGTGTAAGAGTGGACGTGGAGTCTGATGCATTCTTATTCAAGAAGCAACTGGAGTGGAAAAAGCAGAGTAACGGGAAAAAAGAGCCTTTTGTTTTCCACAGCAATTTGTTGAAGCACTGTGAGAAAACTCTGGACCAAAATTCTGAAACAAAATTTCTTTCATCCATAAAGAAAATGTGGCAAAGATGATATAAAATATACAAATAAGATATATCTAATTTTGGGTAGCATAAGATAAAAACTCATGTTATTTAGATGGGTAAATTCAGGCACAGAGGCAAAAAATATTTTGCCTAAGATTACACAGCAAGTCAGAAATGGACCTAGAAATAGAAAGCAGGAGCTCAACCTGCTGTGCTTCTTGGGGCAGCAAGTTTTAAAAAAAAATAGCATAAGATGCTTCAACAGCTTCTTATTTTCACCCTTTTTAAAAAAATGAGTCATAGGTTTAAGACTATGCAATTCCAAATGAAGGACTGAGGCCCACGCTTTGATAAAAACAGCAGGCAGTCTATGAGACTTTCCAAGTGTCTGAATTTTAAATCTCCCATCCCACCATTAAGGAGCATTTGAGTGGCTGCCACGGAGACGACACAGTCCAGTAACTTCAGAAGTGTTAGTAACTACATAGGCATCAAACATTTGGGGAGCTCTTTATCAGTGAGGTGGAAATAGAAACACATTTGGTGGCCTCAATCATTTTCTTTAGGGCACAGCAAGGAGATGAAGCACACAGTGTCTCTCCTGGGGAGTGCCTGCAGTGACGTCAGGGCCTTGAGATACTTAGAGATCTCAGCTCCATTTGTTGGATCATCTTTCATTATCTAGTTTTTATTAGGCACATACTCTAGAGAATTCAGAATTTGTCCATCTAAGCACTCAGCCTGCAAGAGCAGGCACTTGCTAGCACTAAGCTCTTCAAAGACATGAGCCCAATTTGTTTAGCCAACCCAGGGGACCCAGCATGTGAACTTGCAACAAGTGTTCTCTTATTAGAGTGGATTTAGGGATGCCCAGGGACTGATAATAACCACTACCTCCAACAATGCACAGAGGGGAGGAGCTGTGTGATCTGTCCCCAGACCCAACAGGAGAAGGTTGTCAGCCATCTCAATTGACATTCCTGGACTTCTCTCCTGGAACTCCCACTGACACAGTCAGTCAATAGTAACTGACAGGCTGGTTTTATGATGTGAATATGCATAAATGTAAAAGTTACACATGATGTTAGCAGTGGCCCAAGACATGCATTCTCCTCGAGTGTGAGCTCCAAAACTCTAAAACTCCACTCTAAAACTCTGACCAGAGGTCTGCTCTAAGTACTGGAGACAAAGCTGTACTTATGCAGCTTTGACTATGTTGAGACTCCTGCTTGAGGCTGCCATTCCTGAGCTCCACTGTCTCGGAAAATCTTTCAAAAAGATTATTTTCCCTTTGCCTCATGTTAATTTGAAGTAAGACAAACAATTGTGGTGACCAAAACTAAAGAAATTTCAATTTTTGTTCTAGCAGGTGAATAGACTGGGGTGTTGCATGGAAAATATGTCTTTCCTGTCTGAATGGAGTTGCCTACTTTTAGCAGATCAGATGTTTTCTCAGCAGGCCCATGAAGAATGATAAACTAGCTTAAGGCAAATCAAATTAATTTAATTTGCAGCTAAATAAGATTTAGGAGTGGCTTTCCTGATACAGACCTTCTGTTCCAGAGAAACTTCATTCCTACTTAGTGATAATGCTGCAATTTAAAATAACACCAGATGACAATGATGCCCCTCCCTAGTCACATCAAATATTGCTGAGAGCAGAAACAAAAGAGACAATTTTACTGCAGCTCACGTGATGCTGATATTTTGTGACTTTTTTTCTCTTGCAGGAGAGGCATGTAAGTAACAACAGAAAAGGAGAAATAAGCATTTAATTCTCAGAAAGGGCACACAGCATGGGTGAAACTTGAAGGAAAACATATGCAAATTCTGTTTTGAAAGTAGCTAGCAAATCAGTAGAAGGATTACTTTTGCACATATATTAATTTTGAAAATAACCTCATTCTGACCCCTAACCCTCAAAATACCCCTTTTCAGTTTGCCTTTTTACAGCTACATAGCTGCCATGCATAATTGAGCAGATTGCCCTGTTAGCTCCTGTGTACAGCTTAATGTTCACAACCCTCTCCCCTCTCAGTGCTTCCTGACATTCACGGGAACGTTATCTCCTGGGTTCCTAAAAAGGGAATTCCCTGCAGCTAGGAGAAGGACAGACAGTCCCTAAAGGCCCTGGGGGCACCAGCTCTGCCACTTCAGCCTGCAGCTGGCTGTCTGCCTGGGTTGCAGCCTGGTGACCTGCTGTGAAACCCTGGACACTGTTGTGGGAGACGCAGAGAGCAGAGGGTTAGCTAATTCTGCCTTGAGCCTTGTGGGATTTTCACTTCTCGACTATTTTTAGCTGACTGAACAGCTGGCCTTGGAAGCCTGTTTACAGCCTGGAAAGCTTCTTTTTGCTAAACTGTGCTAGGTGTAAGAGCACTGAGAAAGCCTTAACCCTTTAAGAGCCATCTCTGAGGCTGCTTGAGATTAATTTATACAGGTAGAACCACAGCATGAGGAACCAGATTCAAGTATATTTATTGCATCTTTGTGCATCTAATAGCCAATCTCCTAGTGCAACAGGAAAGATTGTATGTGATATATAACCCAGGTTACTTGTATTATATAGTTGTGTGGGCTGTACTACACAAGAGATACCTTTTAAAGTCTGATAGGAGTCAAGGTTTGATGTCCCTTGTGACCAATATGTGAAATATTTTTCTAAACATACTATATCGGTTTTTATTCCACACAAGCATTTACTCAAGTTTTGGCATGCAAAGACAGGATACTGTGCCAAAATGTACACCGTAAAGTCAATAATTCCTGCATTTTCTGTTTTCCTAGGGTGCTATCTCTTCAGTTTTTCTCAACATGTAAATTCTCCTCCCCAAGCAGACCTTCATATATACGGGAAACAGGCAAAAAGGCAGATATCTCCCTGGCTTTTGTGTTGTCACAGATACTCTCCTGTTCTGGTGGCCTGTAACATTTCATTCCCACACTGTAATTGAGCTGGGGTTATGTTAACTTTGACATGAAAACACTTTCTTGCCCAGCTTGCTTTCCCACAGGTTAGCCAATGTTATCTCTGTGTGGACTTTTACCTGCTCTGGCGAAAGCTACATTTCCTTTCCCCTCCTCCTCTATTTCACAGTCATCATTGTTGGGGACAACAACACCCTGATCACATAAAATGACTGTGAGGTGAGTGTGCTTCCATTGCCACTTCTGCTGTTCCACAGCTGCTGCTGTACTGAATAAAGGGAATAACTCACATGAAGTTTTGCCACTGGCTTTGTAACAGAGACACAGAACAGGTCAGATCACAGAGACTCAGGAGTTCACATTCTGGGACCCAGCCCTGCAAACATGAATACACCATGTCCTGTAACAGAGATTCAAGCACCACCTTTTCTCCTCCCCTAGGATCACTTTCAGAAGTTCATCCCAGCAGGAGGGAGTTATGGGGAAGATGCTCATGGCTATGCCCATGGGCGGATGGTAGGAGGAATGCCAGCTGGGCAGCACGGCTCCAGTACACAGCAGCATCCCGGCGTCCCTCCCAGGCCTGGAAGCAGAGGAGGTGCTAGAGATGGTGAAGGGGAGCATGCAGGGAAATCATCTGGAAGTGGTGGAGAAGGAGGCAATGGTACTGACAAAGGCAAGTATCTCTCTGCAAGAATAAGAAACTAAAGCTATCAGACCACATGCCAAGCCTACTCTTAAGGACAAGCAAATTAATCTAACACCTGGATTCTTCCAAACAAAGTTCCAGTGTAAAGCCTAGAAGAGTTGAACTGCTTTTAGTTTGATGGTTTTCTTTGTATGCTTCTATGTTGCTCAACCACAGGCAGGAGGCAGAAATACCCACCTTGACTGGACCACAGGAATTACAGGAAACCTATCCACTGAGGTCCTAAGGCTGGTTGAGCAGTAGGCCAGTACAGCTATGCCATGCCTGTGTGGCACTCCTTCCTTTCAAAGACTTCACACTGACCACTACTGGAGAGAGTGGCATTAACTCTCTAGATCAGTAGTGTGATCTGAGTATCAGACATGACTATCTGAGACCTGATTTCAAATCAAAGCTTCTAGCTAAACAAAGAACACTTTTTGGATAATCTTCAGAAAGGAACAGCAACATTTCTAAAAGTTATCTGGTAACCACCACTGGGCCACTGAGGCAATATCTTTATGAGTAAAAGCAATTTTAATTCAATTTAGTCTTTGCCTGATTTTATCCTCTGTTCAGTTTGGCCAGAAATCTCTAGAAACAAATACCTAGTATAAGAATCAGCAGATAAAATCATAACTTCAACAGTCCCTATATGACTTTACAAAAAAAAAAAATTAAATTTGCTTTGGAACCAGGAACAACTGCCTTGAGTAACCAAATGAATGACTTGTAAAATCCAAGTTTTTTCATTTACATTCTGGAATAATGTGCATTTTATATCAAAATCAGCTTTTACATTTCCTGTGAAAAAGCAATCTGTATAGACTCTTGTAGTTTTCTTACAGGAGATTTTTCTTCATTGTTATCATGTGTGCAGGGAGAAGGAGGATTAATATAATCCTATAGCTTTCACTGTGGAGACAGATCCCCCTGCTTTTATGTTTCAACTCTAGCAATCAATTTGCTGGTAAACTGCTTAGTTTAAATACTTCACAAAAAAGGGGGGGGAGTAGTTGTTTTTATTTTTTTTTATGAAAATGAGATTCTTGTAAATGTTTGCAATTCTCTGAAAGCAGGGAACCCCAGGACTTGGCATGGTTTAAAAAAAACAAGACAAATAAAGGAGGTGTGATAAAGAAGAAAGATTCAGATAATAGTGTTCATTCTTTGCCACTTACTTCATAAGGATTTGTTTTCTACACAAAATGTAGCACCATGAAAGCACCAGAATGTCTCTCTCCATTAATCTATTATTCTCACCTGCCCTAATCAAGCTAAGCCGATGTCATTGCTCAGGAGTTTTAAGGTTTATGAAGGATGAAAATATTATAAGTGTGTTACATATCAATACAAAACTTATGCTCTTACTAGCAAGGTGGTATTATACACAGCGGGAAGGGAAGGGAAGGGAAGGGAAGGGAAGGGAAGGGAAACACAGAATGAAACCCCCTGCCTAAACTCATTTGCTTAATGGAGCAGCTGGAAGCTAATCTAAAATTTCTAGCAATCAAGTATCTGACTTTACAACAAAGTGCAGCTCTAGTCACTGATAGGATTTTAAATTCAAGTGAGATACCACATAATATTTGCAAATTGATTTTAGCCATCCTGAGGTGATTGAGATAGACTTGTCTCTAACATCCCAGTTCAGAAGGAGAAAAAGATGAATATCTGTTCATGTAATCACAAAGAAAATGCCATATCATGTCTGCTATGATCTGACAGAAAATAAAGAAAAGTAAATGAAGAAATTATATAACATCTTTCCTCATATAAAACTTCCCCCCTGTTAGTGGAAGAGATGATGAGGTGAGGACTTTGGTTCTTTCTGTATGAGCAACCAAAAAGAAGAATGAAAAATTAGCTTCCAAATACATGCTTTAATGCAGGTTTCTGGATGAGTGTCTCTTAGACTATGGTACTATCTGCTTTTGTGGATAAGGACAGAAGTGGTGTATAATCATCTTTTTAAAACAGAAATCTAACCATAAAAGCTTGTATTGATATAGGAGTTACAGAATCTGGAAACAAAGCTGGTGCCTCAACTTCAGTAGCAGAATACAGAAGCAGAATGCAGTTAAGAGTGCCATCTAACTAGACTGCTTTACCTTCCTCTGTTTACAGATGGGAAGTCAGGAGGCAAAAAAGTTACTATATTTAAAACTTATATTTCCCCTTGGGAACGAGCAATGGGTATCAGCCCTGAGGACAAAAGTCAGTTCTCCACAGACTTACTGTCATACAGCCCCAAAGCTGATTTCCCCCACTACAAGTCTTTTAACCGGTAAGTCTTCTTAGATGTTCAATGCAGTTTATTTAGCAAGAGAAAACACAATAATGCTGACCATAGCCCTCCTGTCTTGTGTACTGTAAATAAGCTTTAGCTGCACGTCATTCTGCTTAGCACAGTCTCCGGAGAATGAAATGTTTGGAAGACTACAAAGACAAAATATGTTAAGAGCTAGAGGTTTTAATTCAGACTATGCACAGAAAATCTATGCAGTTGGATAAGAGGACTTTAATCCTATTTGCCTTTCTTTCTCTCTCCATTTGACCAGGAGATGTAATTTGCCACTGTTTTTTACTGCAACCCTTTGAAGTTCAAGAGGTCATGAAAAATACTTAAAATCAGCAGCCATATACTGCACACATCACAACACTTCATATACAAATCAGGGTGTTTCTGCTGTTTCTGATAAGCACTGAAAGTTTCACAAATATTTCTAGGGCAGCAACAA
This sequence comes from Anomalospiza imberbis, assembly GCF_031753505.1. Classification (NCBI taxonomy): domain Eukaryota; kingdom Metazoa; phylum Chordata; class Aves; order Passeriformes; family Viduidae; genus Anomalospiza; species Anomalospiza imberbis. Next base: position 15,355,623 of record NC_089688.1, read on the forward strand.
TTTTTTGTTAACCTCTCTATACAATTTTGTCACCCACCTCCATAGCCTCAGGACATCAGCACCAAGAACAAACCCACATCCCACTCATTTCTGCAATAATGCAGCCTCTGCCTGCTACACGTACAGAAAACTAACAGGTGTGAAAAGTGTATGGTTTGATGGAGATTGATGCAACAAGGGTGAAGGAAGTGCACAGCAGCGTGTGTGTGTGTGTGTACATAATTTTTAGTACATGGGCAATGGATACATCTGTGTTCTCATGAAGGATTTGTTGGCCAACAGCAAGAGTAGCACAATTTAGAATCTTGATAACTTTGACTATTTATTTTATAAATCCTGTTTACCTATGCTCTGTTTGCTAACTCCATGTATTCCCCTGTGCCAGGACTGCCATGCCTTATGGGGGTTTTGAAAAAGCAGCCAAACGGATGACCTTCAAAGTGCCTCAGTTTGATATCTGCCCTTTGCTCCCGGAATCTCTCATGATATATAATCAAAATTTCAGCAAAAGACCCTCCTTCAACAGAACCCCAATTCCTTGGATGCCTTCAGGAGACTTCTCAGAGTACCAGACTGCAGTCAATGTGCCAATGAGTGGTGAAACAGAAGAGTTGTAAATCCCCACTGCCAAGACCTTCCCTTTTTTCTCAGCCCTTTCTATATGCAAGTTGATAGTAAGGAGTGGAAAAGTGCAACTCTAGTTCTGTTAGCTCTTTCTTTCTTTTGCCTGTAGCCAAGACAAGTCCCAAGCAGGTTCTAAACTTCTCTTCACTGTATTGTTAATCTAAATCAGACACAGTTTGAGGAAAAGCTGCTTCTTATTCACCAGCACATAAGAGGCCAAGACTAAGGAAGTGTTTTTCTGTTTAGCAATGCTACATGCTGCCTGTCTGTTTGATAATAAACCTTTTTTGTCCTGTGTTAAAAAAAATAAAACACCAAGATGAAAAACAGCTTTTGTATTTTCTCCTTAAAAAGTGCTGCTGAAAGAATTTGGGTATTAGCAATAACAAAAGTTTCAATCTCACAACAAGACTATTAGCCTGGGACGAAAGATCAGGGACTAACAGGGATGGCCATAAGGTTTATATACATCCAGATGGCTTGGAAAAATACTGCCAAAGTGATGGGGAAGAATAATGACTTTGAGAGGAAATTAGAACAACATCAGAAATGAAATACCAAGTCAGCCTGTCAGCAAAACAAACAGCTTAAAGTATTTCACTGAGACCTAAGATTCCCCAGTTCTCCAGAATATAAACTAGGTGACAGGTTAAGCAGGTGGTTGTTTTTTTTTTCTATTTTTTTACAGCGAACATAAAGTTAATAGGTTGGGAAGCAACAGAGGCACACCCAAGTAAGATGGCTTGCTCATAGTTACAGAGCAGGAAAACAAATGCTTTAATAACAACAGAGCTAATTTGACACCTACCACAGTGCATTACTTATTCAAATACACACCATCAAAGTCTATTCCATTTCTTGCAGCAGTTTCAGCAATGCCACACAAATAGGAAGAAAGGCAGGAGCTGTGGAAAACCACTACAGAATTCCTGCTTGGAGACTGGTTTGGAAGTCTGTTCTGGTGCCTCAACATTTCCTCCCATAAGCAGGGCTGAACAGCTTATTCATGGTGACAACTTCCACTGAAGTACTTTTAATTTAGGAGTTTTTCCTTCTTGTCTAGAAATTCATGTAGCTGTGTATTTGGTTTTTATTCTGTTGGGATAGTTATGTGGTTGGCTTTATTACACACCTCTATAAAGCTACTGACAGGGCTACTGTGAGATCTTTTTAAAATTATGCTAATAATAAGCATTGCCAAATGTTCTTTAGCAATGGCTAAAGAACATTTATTATATATCCTATTATATTATTAAGATGTATCCATAACTCAGTTCTGTGACTAAACTTAAAAATATTAAGGTGCTACTTTGATCTGGAGAACATTTCAACAAAAATTAAAAAGCTCTGTTTCAGCTCTGTTTGGAGATAAGGTTGTTGTTTTCCAGCATTTTAAATCAATCTAGCTTTTCAATTGCATTGTAATTAGGGAGGATGGATTTCTTTTTCAGTTCAAAAGTACTTTAATACAAGAATTCAGTCCCCAATGATAAAAGTAGAAATTCAGAAAGTCAGAGGAAATTTCAGAGAAAACAAGGTGATATAAAGCAAAATATTCTCCCAATAAATAAGCCATTTATTGCCTCCCTTTTTCTGACACAGATTTTATCCTACTGCAATATAGAATTATGTGGGTTTTTTTAAAGTTAAATACATTATGCTTTTGGGTAAGTATGTCAGGAATAGCAGAAACAAGATAGTTTGGTAGCCATGTGTCACGATCTATTTTCAGCAGCAGGTATTCCAGATCATGGGCCAGTTAAGGAATGTCAAGGTGCAGAGAAGACTGGCTGCTGAGGAGGGGTTGCCCCAGACAATCACAGGTCTCAGGTCCACCCAGGAGATAAGAGTGCAGGCCAGCACCTCAACAACATCACTCACACAAGGGGCCCCAGGACTGGATCTGAGCTTAAAAGAGATTTCTGGGCCATAAGTGGGGTGAAGGTCCCAGATGAGCTTAGTCAGGTCAAGGAAAGGCTGTACACAGGGTGCACACAGGACAACGACAGCAAAATGTTTGGGAATTCAAGTAGAATCACAACTTGAGTTCTACTTTATCATAGAAAAAAAAGACTGACTAAAATAGATCCTTAAACACACAGGGCCAGGTAAGGAAGACATGCAAAAATAGCACAGTGCTCTCTGGTGGTGTAGTCTCAAAGCTCCCAGGTGCAAGGAAAGCAGCATGATCCTGCAGGTAGCTACGGGGCTGGGCATGTACCCAAAGCTCTGTCTGGTTCACAATATACTGTTGGACATGGGGTTTTGTCAACACACTCCATTAACCCAAGCCCTAAGTGGAGACAGACGTTGCAATGTCCTTGGAATTAGTATTGCATCAGCGGAAAGTACTAATAATATTCCTGTAATTCATACTTGTAAACTGTTTCCTCAGTTTTGGTACCTTTGCTTAATAAGGCACATAGCTCTTCTTTTGCCAGTGCACTTCCAATCTCAAATCCTGTCAAGCAGGATTTATGTGCTTTTGTTTCTAGTACAAAATGAGAAATACAACTCTACATGTTGTAGAACAATTCAGACAACTATTGTCTGGTTGTTTACACAGCCTAAATTACATGTTAGTCATCATGCAGAGTAACGTTACAAGTGAGAGAAAAATCACTAATTCAAATTCTGTCTCAAAAATAATTACTTTGAGTAAGACTTTCAGCTACTGTTAATCGGGGCAGAAGTTTGTCCATAATGATCAAATATTTAAAACTAAGTAAGAAACAGTTGCTGTTCTTTGTTTTCCTTGGGCTGTGATGTAGACTCAGGGGAATTGTCTATGTCAGAGAATTGTTTATATTGGGAATTAGAGGGTTTTATTAGATTTAATTACAGTGGATTTTCTCCCACATAGTAGAAGCTACAAAATGGAAAGTCAGTCATCTGCTTTTAAGCAGGATCATCATAGTTAGAGATAAAAAAGAACAAATTATTGAGCTCATCCGCTTGAAAAGGCTACAGTTCCCTTATATAGGATATACTGGACATTAAGCTTATATTCCATGGAACAACAGCTAAAAATCCATTTAATAAGGAGGGGCTCATCCTTGAAAAATGGATTGCATAGAATTTTGTGATATTCAGATCTTTCATTCAAAACAAAATGCTCTCATATTTTTAGTTATTTACACTGTCATTTCTAGTAATATTATTTTACAGTTTCCAAGCTTTGACATGTTTCTCTCATGAAGACAAGTTCTATGATAAAGAATCCAAGCCATGTAAAAATGCATTTTAAAAATATTGCCCACATTTTAATGTTAAAAAAAAGCATTTTAAAAAATCTCAGCCTTATTATCCAGAAATATGGTCTCAGATGTTTTAAAACTTTGCCTGAAGTTATAGCTGATGGCATAAATATTTGGCAGGTGGTAGCACAGTTAGCATGCATGATTCTCTGTGTTGTGCAGAAAACCTTCCATTTGACTCCACTGTATTCCCTAATCACAGGGAACAGTTTGACAGATCATTGACAGATCATTTAGAAGAGATGGCTTTGGCATCAGACTTACTCTCTCTGAAATAAAATCTGGGAGAGTTTCAGGCTGTTAAGAGAATATGTGCTTTGCCTTTTTGACTTTTTTTTTTTTTAATCATAGTGTGAATATATAAAATGTATTCACTTTTCTTCACAAGATGGCAGGCACTGGACAGCCTATGGTATTTCTGTTATGGAGCAGAGGTCCGCACGTGGCCATCCCTCCATGGGAAGTACAGTTTTGTGGCACAAGGCTTGAACATTCACTGCACTGAGGTTTTTTTTTTCCCTAACTAGCTTGTCTCCAAGTATGTGTTCTCTTCCACAGAAGACTGCTACAAGTGTGATCATCTGGAAAACGTCCTACTTCCAAAGGACTGCCCCTTGGCACAACAATGCTGTTAACCGCTCTGGCAACTTACAGGGGCCACAGCTGCCCACTACAGCACATGTAAGAGTCTCTCTTGATTCAGTATTAGAAGCTTTCAAGCCATCCTGCTGGCTCACAGCACGTTAAGGCATTTATATGCAATCTCGTCTATGGCCAAATTGCAGGTTATAAACTAATTTAGACAAGTTGCCTATTCTGTCTTGCAGATGTGCCTGACTAGGGCCACAGATAACCAAGAAGAACTTGCAGGCAGACACAGAAGCCAGAATGCATATATTTTGTGGAGCTCTGAGTTTTTTGAACTGAGAGTATGTGGAATTTGAAATGTTATTAATTATATTAGTTATAATCATATATCTACTAGTAAAAGTCTCTTCAGTTAATGTAATTAATTAGCAGTGCCTTTATGTTCTTGCTCTCTAAGTATTTAGCACACAGTAAGTGTTACCTCTCTGACGATCTTCTGCTTGTGTTACAACTTAATGAAACTTCAAGGAGTGCAAGTACTTGCTCAGATATATTTTGTGTTAATTAAGACATGCAGTAAAGGGAAGAGAACTACATAAACAACCCTGAAGCAGTGCTTTTAAAATGTAACCTAAACTTCAGTCAGCTTAATAAGCAAATTCTCAAATATAAACTCTTACTTTGATTTTCAATTATACTTTTTAGAAACATTATTTACAACAAAACTTCTAATGCATATTGTCCAACTATTTTTAAGAAAACCTGCAGGGTTCTTTTTTGTGTGTTTATTTTGCTCTTTTGAGTAACAATAAATGAAACAAAATGTTTTGTGCAGAGTTTTAATTTTAAAATGTTATGTGATGTTTTGTATAAATTTTTCATTTAAACAAAACATAATCTGAAATACTTTCAGAGAGAACTGATACAAATAAATTTGCAGACAAGGGACCACTACCCTTTAAAAAATTGGAGCAGAAGAAGTTAGGTATAGCTCAAGCCAGAATGATAACAAACATTGGACTTTCAAAAATCCAGAGTGAACAAATAAATGCACAAGATGAGATTAATTTATGGTTATAAATTCTTCAGGTGCCAAATCAAAATAGTTATTCTTCCTGGTCCTTGTAGCAGGGCTTACTGGGAACAAATATTTCCTGGAAATTCAGAGACAGTGCAATTGTACTACAGAAGGCTGACAAAGGTCTCCACTCTTCCCAGGCTCAGACATCATTGTTTTACCCCAGGTTCCTGCATTTGCAGCTAGGGAGAAGAAAAGCATACAAGGAGGACACAAAGAGCAGTGAAAAAGCTGGCCACTAAGCAGTACTGCACTCCTGCTCTAAAACATCCCTCTACACAAAAGGGTAAATAAGGACTCTGTGGACTTTGTGTTCTTATGGGAAAAGTTCCTGCTTTAAGCAACAATCCCATCACACATCATTCACTGCGGGGAAAACAAAGTGGTCCCTGGAAGGAGACAAACAAACGAGAAACTTTCTGCTGGCCTGCCTAAGGACACGCTATGGGCCGTGTGGCACCGGACCTCCCCTGCTCACAGATGCTACACAAATTCAATTACACTGAGGAGTGCTTCAGTCAAACCCCACAGTGCCTGGCTCAGACATGCAATTAGTTCCATAGTCTATTACAAAAACAGCCATACTTTCATGGGCCTGAAGCTAGCACATATTCAGGGCTTCATTACATCCACTCTCTCTAAATGTTCCTCTTAATTATCTTTGGTCCCTAAGAGAGGCTTGAGGTCTTCCTCATTTGCTCTTTTTTCCTCTATGGTTGGTTAGATTCCCAAAGCAAGAGTCTGAAATGGGATGGGAAGACACAAGTAAACAAATATTCTTCCAAATGCACAAACTTATTTTTATTTTTAGTGGTGTTAGAAATGCCATATTAACAGTAGCATGAACAGTACTGCAGATGCATACTCACAGATTCTATGCTTTGTTTGCTCTAGGCAGACCAAACAACAGTCCCAGTCCCCCAGGCACGCTCCGTGCATCTGGTACACCACTAACAGGATACCGGAATTATCGGAAGCTGGAAATTCTGGTATACATCTTTTGGATACAGAACACTGTGCATCAATTCACTTCTCTTATGTAAAAATGGGCTCAACAATTAAATAGAAAGAACTTCCTGTACACTTACAGAGGTGGTGGCATTTCTCTAAGAATTGTTACATAAGCTGTATCTCTCAGATGCTGGGAACACTAGAAATAAAAAAGCAGAAAAGAAAATATATTAGCCCTCACATCTTCATGTGTCTGTCTGAGTAATTACTATTGTTGTTTATCCGGGTATGGATAAACCTCATACCTCTTTCACTGAGGTACCAACTGGAAATGGTGGTCCCCACAATTCTCCTCAGATTCTCTCTATATGCATGGTCCTGAATTCATAGGGAAGCACTATTTATTTCAGTCGGCCTGAAAAGCGTTTCTTGGGTGTCACCAAGAATACTGTTACACCAGAGTTAATACTAAGATCAGTCTGCACTGGTGACAGGAAAATCAGAGGTTGCAATGTACAGTTGACACAATTCAGGGAATGTGAGATTTATAGTCATTTTACATGTTGTCTAGTATTCAGAAAATTACACTACAAATTTCTAAAATCTCTTACTCAATTTTCTCTCATCCTGAGATGGTCTAATTCACACCTGAAGTACGCATGGTGTTAAGACACCACGTCTTGGCTCTAGCCCGTCCGCTAACTCGGCTCACATGAACTACAAGCAAACTTTTGCAAGGTCTGAACGTGTCTGTTTCCTCCAGCCGTGTTTCGCAGCTGGCCCAGCCCAAGCCTGGCAGCTGTCGGCAATCGCACGGCGCGCCGTTTCGCAGCAGGCCGCGCCGTGCCCAAGCGGCGGCCGTGCCCAAGCGGCGGCCGCGCCCCGCGCTCCCTCCGCCCTCTCGCCAGAGGCGGCGCCCGCCGCCGGCGCAGCCCGCGGCTCTCGCGGGAAGATGGCGGCTCTCGCGAGAGGCGGGCGGCGCGGCTGCCCGTAGCTATGGCAGCGGGGGACCCGCGCGCGGGGACAGGTGGGGACTGAAGCCGCTCCCGGAGCACGGCGGATCGCTCTCCTGCCGTCCCGTCCTCTCCCCTCAGCAGAAACCGCGGCCAGCCCCAGCTGTTCACTGGCTGCCTGACCGTGTGGCCGGAGCCTCGTCGGCGGCGACCCCCGCTCTGCGCTGTGGCGCAGCCCCCGCCCGCCTCCGCCGGGCCGCAGCGGGGTCCGGCGGGACTCGGCCGGGCCCGAATCCCGGCCCCGCCTCCGGCGGGACTGTGAGTGAAAGGGCCCTCTGCTCTGCACGCCCGCAGAAGAGAAAAGGAGCGGCAGGTACGAGAAAAACAGAGTGCTAGAGGCTAGAAAGGTGTTTTATTAGCGGGGGTCTTTAAAATGATAAGGGATGTTGTATTATCTTGGTTAATAACCCAGGCGTGATCTACTGCCGTCAAAAGTTAAACTTGCATTGGAGCTGCTGTTGGTTAGAAGAACCTCCTCCGTATTTAATTTACTGTGTTGGTCTAAGGTAGGTAAAACCATGTGCTTTCCCCCCCCCCCCCCCCCCCCCCCTTTAAAAGAAGGCAGAAGCTCTTTGCTTTGCTAGAGTCGGATTTCTCTTGAAACCTTTCTTTGAGTAGGAGGATTATGAGTGGACATTCAGGAGGACTACAGCCATAAATAGAAACCATAACAATATACACCCTCTGCTTTCAAAAAGTTGCAGGCACAATGGCTTTCTGGTCTTTCAGCTACGTGAACTTCTTATGGGTATTGTAATGACTGATCTTGTGTGTTAAAAAAATTCGAAAAGCTTTTCAGATTTCAGAACAAATGCTGAGGGTTTTACTCATGGATAAAGATGCATGTTGAAAAGGGAGGGAAAATAGTTGTGTATTTCTCATGCAGCTTGGAAGAAATATGTGTAGTGAAAAAAAATTCTCTAAGCTTGTGCTACTGTTCAGACTTGAAAAAAATCTACAACGAAAAGATTTTGTTCTGCAATATACTTGACACTGAGTAGCAGTTTTGGAAAAACAGCAGCAACGTAGTCTTGTGTTTGCTTCCAGAGTGAAGGAAAGTACTGCTGTGCTGAGAACTCGGCTGGTGAGGTAACACATGACTTGAATATAACAGCTCTTAAAAATAATTAGAAAAAAGTCTTATGGGCTGAAAAATATTTGTCAGCCTGTTGAAATCTGTTCTCATTTAGGAAGTGATAGAAATAGTAACGGTTTAATTAGATAGGATAGTCTGTAAGTTCTATTCGATCACCTAATCAAAACTATATCTAATCAAGCATGCTGCATCTCATTCAGACTGGATTAAATAGGAGCTTCTTTATTTTTTTGCTGGTTTGTTTCCTTCTCACCTGGTGATGTTACCTATGAAGTCTTTTGCCCCAGTGTTCTTGGGGTGCAGTGAGGAGTCAGGGTGTACCTGATTTGTCCAGTGCAGACAAATTTACAGTTATCCCAGAGAATTTAGACATTTTGGAGACAGCTGTAAAACATTTCAGTTCATTTCTTTCAGGCATTGCAGGTAAGAAATATGCCAGTTCTTCTCTCACTTCTGGGTTAAGTGTCTATTTTGAGACTGTAGTCACAAGTTCGTTAAAAAGGATAATGGGAATTTAAATCCTTCTCTGTCTAGTCTTGGAGATATTATTAAGAATTAAGCCTTCTTAGGTGAGTTTTTATGGACAGTACATAGAAGAGAAAGTGTGTTTATTTCACAGTTTGTGGAGCTTCAAAAAGTTTGTTACCTTGAGAGGCTCATTGAGTTTGAGGGCTCTATAAACATACCTATGTAAAGAACAGTTGTGGCTGTCCAGAATCACTTTTGGTCCAACTATGCAAATTGCAACAGATGATAAAAGAAGAAAAATGAGGTAAGAGGATGAAAGAACAATAGAAAGTCACAGCTATGGTTTGTTTTTGTGTTTTTTTTTTTTTTTTTAATCTGCTTACCTAACTTCAGAACCAACAAAACTGTCTTATAATTAACATACCTGTTGATACCTGTAGAGCTTAGCAGTATTTTCATTTTTTCTCATGGAGCCTTCTGAATGCCTTATACATCCTTCACTTTCCTGACATATGTTCCACACACGTTTATTCAAACAGTTTATTTTAATTTGTTCTCTGAAATACTTCTAGTTTGCTTTTAAATTTCTTTATTTTCTGTCATTAGTGGCTGCAGGCACAATTCCAAAGCCATCTTATATTCTGTCTCTGAAGGTCATTCCCTAGAAAAGATATGCTTGATGGCAGAGAGGAGCAGCATGAAATTTTATTACTGATTGTCAAAGAATTTTGATTGGCTTGCTTGGATCTCTCTATTGGTCCTGTTAATTGCAAGTCAAGTAAGTAGGCAATCCCCAGTCTTTAGGATTTTGCCGCCTTCCCTTCATCTGTAGGCAGCCCCATTGCCTGAGCTCATGCTCTGTGTGTGAGACTGCTGGGAGGAACCATCTCCTGGTGTAGTCTGGGCACTTTCTAAGACAAATGACAAAACGTACTCGGTCTCTTATGGTGTCTCTTGACATACAAGTTTAGTGTGCAGTTCATTTCTTCTCTTTTTCTGTTATGTCACTTGATCCATGGAGTTTCTTCTTCTGGGACCGGGGAAGGTTGGGTTTGGGTGCATCTCATCAGCCACTGGCTATGGGACACTATGGGTCTAATGTTTGGCCAAACTAATAGGGCTGGGCTGTGCTGCTCTGGTTTTATAGCAATAGACTATACCAGCTCAATTACTCAGCTTGCAGAACCTATGTACAGTCATTCAGCTGTGAAATTAACTTGTTGGGTCTTTCCTAAAGTTACAGTAAGTGTTTTATATCTGGAGTTATTGGAAAAGGAAGGAAAAACTTCAGTTTATCAGCTGATAAACCTCAGTTTATCAGCACCTTAGTAAAAACCAAGGAACTTGCAAGAGGCTCTTACTTTTTTGATACTTTTCAAGATTTGTGAGTTGTACGTGTTCTGTTGTAGTCTCAAATATTAGGAGTAACATTTCATGTTCATAGACTGCAAAACTTTCAGTCGATTTTGTTGTCTAGTGCCCTAAGTTTGTGAAGTAAAGATGATCTTAAAGGTACTGCATTAAAAATTGGTGTGTCTTTTCACTCCTGTAGCAGTGATTGCTTAGTGAAATGGAGAACTGTGGTACCTGCTGAGTGTTTCTTGTGATTGCTCCCTAGCTAGTAAGAGGCAAAGGAAAGGGCTGGATGTGGTTTTGAGGCTTAAAACCATTTTTGTTCAAATTATGAAAGCATGCGGAAAATTATGTACTGTTATGGCATAATCCATACTTTTTCTGTCTAACATGATTTTGAAGACATACTGTAAAAATATGGCTTTTCTAGTATTATTCATGATAACTTGTAAATAAATGCATTTCTGAATTAAAGCTGTCTTCAAGCAATATTATGCAATGTTGCTGCTGCAAGTGGAGTTTAAAGATTTTGACTACAAATACATCATGAGAACATGGGCAGTAAGTTTGATATTCTTTTTGTAGAGTACTCTGACCATTCTCTTCAAAACCTTCAACCTTAAGAAACACACCTTTGAACAAGGTATCTGAAGAGATCTTTAAGCAAGACTGTGAAAATTCAGCTTTAAGACCCGCATATTGGTCTTTTCTTTCTTGTCTTTATTATTAAAAGCTCCGAAAGCTTTGTACATCTACAGAGGAAATTATAATTGGTAGCTGAGAGTCAGAAGTAACCTTTATCCACAGAATGATGTGTTGTGCTACTAGGGCTATAATTTTCACTGTTCCTCTGGCACTCTCCAGAGACTCTTGTCTGGAGATGATATCTGAGGAGGAAGAGATTATTTCTGTTTGTTCATTTTTTTGTTATGTTGCTGGGGTTGTTTTCAGAAATGCAAATTGACATTTTGAATTTTGAGTTTGATGAGAGCGGGACTGACAAATCAATTTGCAAAGGCCAGGGCTGGCAGATGATAGTAGCTCTCCTTCATTACCAGCCAGTTTAGATTTGAACCAATGGACTAGAGGTGAAAAGCTCAGTATTGTATTACGAATGCTCTGATCTATCCATATGTTCCCTTGTTTAAGGTCCCTGTAGTCCTCTTAAACAGAACATGCAGTAAATATTGAGCATCGTTTGCACTTGTAAATATTAGAACAGTGTCCATTCCAGTTGTCTGCTGTGCGTGTGAGGACACTGCAGTTAAATATAGTAACAATTTCTTACACTCTCTGGCTTTTCATGAGAAACCCTCATACAAATCCAACCATATGGCAAAACCCAGCATTATCCTAAGACCATTAACAAAGAACCTTTTGCTGTCATTAATGGGAAAATGAATCTACAGCTCTAAGTAGCCTACTGGGAGTTATTAAAACATCAGGCTACTGCTAAGAAAATGAACTTAAATAAAATATCATTAGGAGCTGAGTCATCCCACCAACACTTCCACATGTTGTATCCAAGTTGGTATTTATCTATGAAAGCCTTTTCAGAGTATATTATTTTTATTACTCCTCTACTTTTTTCTTTATTAATATCTTTAATGCTGCAAAAAAGCGCATTGGAAAACCATTTGCATGGATTTCATAAAATAGATTCAAAAAATATTTGAAATGTCCAGATGGGCTCATAAACTATTTTCCCATTCATTCTGAGGTAAGATGTTCCTAGGCAACCTAGTGAGCAGGAGGTCAACAAATGTACATACTTGGGTAAGTGATTCTTAGTTTCTAAGGCTATTAAGTTACTGTCTACAAGTCACAGTTTCTGTGAGCTACAGAAATAATAAAATTAACATTTGTATGTATTTGGATTGTCTTTTTATCTCCTGATCCCTTCTTCTCCAATCCTTAATCTCATTCGACTTCTTATCAACAGACACTGCTGTTTCTGTACGGATTGATCTGCTGCCAAATCAAATATAAAGAGGTGAATTTCATATTTTCCCCTCACTATGAGAGCAAATTAGGTCTTTTTCCACTACCCGACCATTCATTTTCATGTAGTTTATAGGAACATAAGTTATTTTTGAGATCTCTGGGGATTTTATTTCAAAATGTTGAAAATTGGCCAACTGATTCAAAAGGTATTGGTAGGAAACCAGTTTTGATCATATGCTTCTGTGGGCAACCAAAAAAAATTATAAGTTACTAGTGAAACAAGGTATATGATTATGCTGTGTGGTGTATCCTTGGTGCAGTTTGTTTTCTCCCTCTAGAGAGCATCAGCTATAGCATTCCTCTTGGGGCTGTATTTTCTTTTTTGCATGGCATTTCTATTAGACAGGACGTGAGCTGTCTTTTGTAATTTTTTCCCCACTCCTTTGATGGCACTGCACTCATCTTCCAAGGGTTCTGTTGTTGAAAGCAAAATGTCTGAATCCTTGGGGGTTTTTGAGAATTGGAGAAATTAGGGTTTTAAAAACTCATAGATATAATTTATTAATGTTTTCCTCTTTCAAATATCTCTCCAAACCTGAAATTATGCCCCTTTTTTGTTTAGTTTTATTTTTCTTTGGGTTTTTTGGTTTTGTGGGTTTTTTTAAACACAGATATGACTTCATTGAATTGTGGTTGTCTGTAAAAGTATGACAGAACATGAACCCTGGTGATCTTTTAATTATTTTGAAATAAACTCTGGCTTTTTACATTCTGTCATAATTGATTTGATGTGTTCATTTGATCAAGCAAGCAGTCCTTGAATTTGAAGGCTAGAAGTCTGGCTTTTGGAATTGCTTTTCCCTTTTGTCTTTTACAACTCTGAAAATTCTGGCAGTTAAACTTCAGCTGCTTTCCCATCCTCTTTAACTTGAAGCAGTGCTTGTGGGTTTATTGCAGATACCTGTGTTTAGAATGTAGTCAAGCTTGCTAGATATATATAGGTAGAAACAATTTAGTGCCATAAACTGGCACAAAAGAGTGGGTTTGAATATGTGCTTTACAAATAAGCAGTAAGTAAGTGCTGGTTCAAAGGTAGAAGCAGGTAGGATGAGCTGTCATAACCAATGGTCACACGTGAGTGTCTTGACTAGAATGCATTTCTTATGGAACAGTTTGGCTCACCAAAAGTTATGCAGAGGTACATGCTGCATGTGGTGTTTGTGGTGGGAACACTTCACATATGAGAAGCCTGCAGGGAATCAAGGGGAAATTAGCTTTTTAATTTTTTTTTATCCTCTCTGCTTGTTTATTTCTCATACTTGGTAAATGTTAATTGGTATTTGTAGTAGATATTGTTTGGATGTAATTCATACGGTTTAATTAAAAAAATGATATGCAGTTTATTACATTTTGAATTTTGAAAATAATGAATGGACTACAAATATGTAAGAGTGATTCAGATGTGGGAGACTTTGAAGAGGAGGAATCTTCTGTAAGCATTTCCACAAAACATGGAAATAAATGTGTTCTGGGAAATAGTTAATCAGTAAAGTGTGTCACAAAGCAGAGGGTAGCAAAAGACTTTATAATCCTCCAGTTTGTATTCCCAGTACAGTGAACTTATAAATGAATCAATAAACAACAGCTAATGCATCTCAGCATGTTGATACATGGGCTGTTACTGTGACATGGAAACAGGTTAATGTCCTCAGTAGATCTGCATGTTATTCAAGAAAATAGGTCATGGTGTAGGGGAAGGGGAGGGAAAATAAAAGAGAAAAAACAAGGTTGATTTTTTTTTTTACTCCTCCTGTTTATTAAAACTTTTTCATTATGCTGCATCTAAAGTGTGCTAATTAATAGACAGCAAAACTTCATAAACATTGTGATAGTAAATTCCAGCCCTCTCTCTGATGTCTGTTATGGACACTTACCCCAACAATCTATGCAGTACTTGTAACAGATGATATCTGGGGAGTTTATGTAAATACTTTTCAAGTATGTTAAAAAAGGCATTGCCAGCAAAATCTTTAGGGGTCTTTGATTATGGATGCTTGATAGATTTTAAATAGAGATTTATTTATTTTTCTCAAGAGTGAATCAGGAAAAAATGCTGTAGCGTGAGTTTGGCAATGTTGCAGTTTTCATTTAAGTGGTGTTTTTATGATATTCCTAATTTGTTTAAATTCTTGAAGACAGACAACTTCCACAGATTTTTCAGGGAAGCTTTTTAAAACTTCACTTTAGATACTTCTCTTAAAATACATTAGAGGAGAGATGCACGGAGGAAAGAATCTCTCTTTCCTGTTAGCAAAAACTAGCTGGGTTTAAGACTGGAGTTTTATTATGGAAATAGCCATTTTTAAGAAATATCTTCTGTTGAGCAAATGTGTTTTCTTTAAGGGCTCTTCATTTTTGGGAGAGATAGAAAGGTAGTTTAATTAATTTAGTAATGTATTTCGTCAATCAGTGCACATACTGTTGTTAATAATTGTAGCAGTGATAGTCAGCTGTATAATTATCATATAAATGAAGACATTTGCCACTTACCCGTTATGTTTTCCTTTTTTCACTTACTGCATGTGATGGATTCTCCTTCGCCTGTTTGTCTGATATTGCAGCTGCAGCCTGGAGAGGTACCTGGGCAATTCCACTGTATTAGATTCTTGCCTGACAGGAACCAGCAGCAACCACAGGCAGAAGATGGTAGAGTCTTGTTATCTCCACTAGAACAGAGAATTTTTCAGGCTCAGGGATAAAGAGGGATGTTTTCAAATTGAAGTTGCTTTTTCTGACAGCATAGCTCCAAAAACATTTCTAGACAAAAGCAGCAGTACTGGGAAAATCTTATTTTCAGGATTATTCTGCAAAGGAACACTTGTGATTTTGGTAGGTTTTGGGAGAGAAAATATATGACTGTTGTAGTGTCATGCTCGACTGAATTGTTTCAATCTGCTCTGAAATACAGTACTTCAGGTATTGATTACAAATTTGTTTTGTTCTTTTTCTTCCAATATGGAATGCATGTACTGCTTATACAGGAGTTAGAATTGATATGCCATTTGTCAATAAATGGTAGCCTTTGATATATTTTATCTCATGTACACTTAATAAATAAAAAATATTTAAAGTTGCTTGAACGAGAATCCAAAGCCTAAAATTAGACTTCTAATTAATCCTGAACTTTTTAAACATATTTGGATTTTTAAAATTGGGTTTTCTTAACAAAAAACATCAAATACTAACTTGTTTTAGTATTGTTCTACTTCAAATGTACCTGTCTGTGGTAGGTCTGAAAATGGTTGTCTTAGGTGTAGCTCTTCCCTCATATCTCTGCTGTTCCACTTTAGGTTAATGGTATCAGTAAAAAATGTGCAACTATATTCCAGGTTGTTCCTTGGCTTTCTTCCTTCCTATCCCAGCTTATTAGGAGTTAATTCGAGTAATGGCATATATGCTAAATGCCAGAGTGCATATTCTTATCCAAAGCTGTGAATAAATTTTGATATTCATCTTTGGCTGTACTTGGGAATGGTTTTGAGTATTAATAGCACTCAAATTGTTATTGTTACTCCAATAAAACAGTTGAAGTACTGTTCTTGAGGTGAATTCTGAGAATTCTCAGCAGCATTTTTTTGTTTTCTGCATACTAAATTTTCAGTCCTTCTGTGTAATGCCAGCCTGTTGAGCTGATATGGGATTGCTGATATGTCTCTGCTTTAAATAGGACATAAAAATGTGTTCACTTGTCCAGTCAAACTAATGTTCTCATTTGGTTTGTGAAAATCACTCCTTGGGAAGCATGTGAAGTGCATTACCAATTTATGGACATAAATTAAAACAGGAAAGGTTCTGACTGGTGGTAAGGAAGATATTTTTCCCCACTCCATTGACAGCTGTGCATTTGAATGAGAGGCAATCCAGTCTACATCCCTAGAGGATTTAAAGTCCCAACTGGATAAAGTCCAGAGCAACCTGATCTGACCTCTTAGTCATGTTTTTGGTGTAAGGTTAGGCGATAAACCTCCTCTGGGATCCTTCCTAGCCTCACGTATTCTGTGGCTCTGATGTACTTGTTGCTCACACTCGTTTTCAGCATTCTTTCTTCCTAACTGTGTGAGCTGTTCATTTGGAGTGCTCATTAAATTCCTTTGGTAAGAGTGGCATCACATGAGACTGGAGAATTGGAGGCACCAGCTCAGGGGGAAAGGAGTGCAGCAAATTGCTGCCCAACTGTCTTGATAAGCAGCTGCGGCTGCGGACAGATTAACCCCTGCTTTGAAGAATATTTCTGTGAAGATTTAGTCTAGATTAAGCCATTTTCCTAAGAGGACTTAACCCAACTATGAAATTCTTTGTTCTAAATTTTAATAAATTATGCAGGACCTTGACTAAACAAACATTGATTTTTGTACAAGAAATATATGATTCTCACACATTATATAATATTCAGAACAAGTTCTAATTGTGAGTAGGATGTGGCATAACTTGGATATTATGCAGGCAAGAAGAATTAGAGCAAGGGAGCCAGCACATTTTTTCCTCTAATAAAACTGACAAAATTTCAGTTGTGCCAGAAGAGTTTAGTAGGGTTCCTAAGCAGGAAGTCACCAAGGCATTGTATAATGTGCCTGTTGCTGAGATAGTGGCTGCAACTAAATGTGTTTGATTTCCTTTTTTTTTTCTCTTTTGTTACTGATATAAACAAAGAAGGAAGCCAAAATGAAATTTTGTTAAATTGCAGTCAGCTGTTAGGCAGACTGAACTGCATAAATGTTTTTCAAGAATAGCATTGTCAGTTACTTTTGATTCTTTGATAAGACGGAAAAGATGCATTGAGATTTTAAAAAATAATCTCTTTGGGAGATTTTTTTTTGAGGCTATAAAAATCCTTTTATTTTCAGAGTCAGAGTTGTCATGAGATAGGAAAAAATATAGAAACATTCATAATTTATGCCTGTAACTAATAGCATTTTATTAAGAGGTTAATACCTAATTTAGGTTACAACAAGGAGAAAGAAGTCTTATTTCTCTATCTAGTAGTAATTTTTTTTAATAAAAACTGGTCCCAGACTTAAATCAGTTCACCTTTGTTTTAAATACCTGCTTTTGATTCTAGTGTTATCTTTTGGTGTGGGATGAAGATCAAATAGTTGATTTTCATGTGCATATTTTTAAGGAGCTCTCTCTCACCTCTTTCGATAGAAAGAGGTGATGGCAGTGCTTTCTGGTGTGAATGCCAAAGTGACATCCAGCTGCTGTTTTGGACTGCACACAGGTGGTACAAACTGAAAAACAGTTAAAAAATATCTTGTCCCTTACTTTCCCCAATAATGATCCGATATCTGTCCTCCCACATGATGACTATAGGCAATAAATAGAATTTTAGCACATAAATTTGTGTTTGAATTTTTCTTCCTCTGCCCACTCCCATTATTTAGGTAGTAGTCATGCAGTTTTAATTCTGCCAACATTCTTTGTTCTAAAAAAATAAAAATCCAAACAGCTACTGAATATAGAGGAAAATGGTGTCAAATGAAACAAAGGATCTTCAATTCTCCCTCTTTTTATTAATATTAACCTGTTTGGTTTGTGTGGGTTTTAAAATATGTTTACTTTTTCTTTGTCAGGGTGGGGAAAAGTTGCCTTGGCTGCTTACCGGAGGAATTTTCCATCGACTGATAATATTGCCACATAAATGAGAAGCAGTGATCATGATTTTGAATCCATTAAGAACTAGTGAAGGCCAACTCTGGGCTGCTCTAAAGAGGTTGTGGAAAAATTCTTGATTTTCATAAACTCTCAGTCTCTTTTAATGAAGGCCAGCATTTTTATGTTATTATCCCTGGGTGCCCTAACTCAGGACAGCATGAAGACTCTTAGTTACCAGTGCTGTCCTTAACTCTTCCTCTCCTCCTCAGAAGAAATACAAAAAGTAGTACAATGTACTCCTTGAACAAAAAGTGTGTTTGCAACCGTAGTTGGTATGTAGGTCGGTCTTTGTGGTTTTCAATCAGCTTTCACAAAGGATTTTATTACTGATCTGATAGAAACATAATAATATTAATGGAACACTACATAGATAAGTCTAGACGAAGCCAATCACTGGAATTCTGGCTTTTGAAACATGGACACTTGTGACTTTTTATATTAGTCAGAACTTCCCAAAAAAGCTAATGATCAAACAGGTGTTTGTGTCAACTTTTTTCTCCTGTTGGGGCTTTACAAAATAAATGACACACCTGCAAAATCTAATTACTTAGTAGTTCCTTGAAGTGTTTAGCACTACTTGCAGGGTATAATTATCCAGCTGACTTTAGAGTGGGAAAATAATGTTCTGCCTCAAAGGCATTCACTTAAGTGTCTTTGTTTCTGAATTTGGGGACAGAGGGTGAAGCACCTATGTGTGTGCGTTTGCTTGTCATCTGCATATTCTTTGGGAAATGGCAGTGCCAAATGCAGTGCCTTCCTCTGAGCTTACCTGGACTTAATGTCACACCTTATCCCATTGGCAGATTGAGATCTTTGAAATCATGGTTTTGAAAATTGAAACTTGAAGTAGGAAAATTATCACTGCCAAAAACCCATTTGACATTTTTATAAAGAAACCTGTGCTGGAGGAAATACTTTGTATATTTTCAGGGCAGAATTGCTTTGGAGATTCTTTAAAAGGGTCATTAGGGAAATTTTTCCTCTGTTGCACTAAGATTTTTTAAATGCATACTGGTGCTGCCAAAATTGTTTGAAATTTAGACTAAGATAATGTAGAGTAGGATTTGTCTCCTTTTTAATGATGTCAATTCTGCTTCCACAACTAGAGTAGCCTCTTCCTTGCAGACAGAAGTTCTACCAAGAGGGAATTTCTGTGATTTCAGTGGCTGTTGCTGCCTTAGGCAGCAACCCATGACTGGAATTGCAGACATGTTTACAGCTGGAATCAGTCCTGCTTTCTTAGGTTGTTTAAATTTCAGCCTTGTGACCTTTTTATTCCTATTGAATGGCATAACAGGAAGATCTGTTTACTGGTACCTTCAGATTTCAGGATGCAGCCAGGATACCTACACTGAAAGCTTTGTGTTATGAATGACATAGGTTTTATATGTCACTTGATTGCATGTTTAGTTATGTTTTAATTAGAAATATAACTCTGCCAAGTAAATAATCAAGTAGAATTGCTAGGCAAAGTATTAGAATGCATGTTTAAAATGATGTAAATTGGCAAGATGTAATAACAAAAGCAACAATATCTATTATGTAAGTAATTGGGGAATAAATTTATGTGCATTGCATCTTTACACTTTATGCAATTTCTGCCTTTTTTGTAAAGTCCAGTGACATCACTTGCTTACTCAGCTCTTCTGTATCCTTTGCAGTAAGGAGAATTAAAATACAAAGGAAAATTCAGACGAATTTGAGTCAGGTGTTTTGATTTCAGATATTTGTGAGCCTTAATACCGAGTTTGCTCATTGCAGGTTTTGCAACCATTTTTTTAAGTTGCAAAGCTGTTCATCTGTCAAAGGGGAAGTAAATGCAAAGGAGAGGAGATTGGTGGGCTGGTAAATACTTAAGAAAGGAGTATGCACAATTTATTTTGCTTCAGTAATGTCTTTGTGTTTAGCTTATTCATTCAAATTGTAGCTGTTGGTGGGCTGGTACTGTGGAACAACAGTTAAAATTTTAGAGGAATGAAACTGGGCCACTACTGCATTTGTTTCTACTCAGTACTTAGTACATCAGCATCCATTCCAGCCTTCCTTGTCAAATTGTATGTAGCTGTTACCCAGGCATGGTTATGCATGTGTTGTAGTCAGGGTCAGCTGCTTTATATGGCACCACTCCCTTGCTGCTTGTGAGGGATGTCCACAAACAAGGCTTCCTCTGGCAAGCAAGGGGTTGAAGATTTATTTCTTGTCTTTGCTACATAAGCAGGCAGAATTCTTTTTACTGTTCGAAAATTCAAATTAATCCCGGTGAACTCAGTTCTAGACATGCTTTTTAGCTTTTCTTTTTTACTGGAATTCTGTTTTGAGTCTTTCAGTGCAGATATTTCAACAAAATTAACTTTGGCATGCTATCATAAGTAGCCAGAATTGATGGGCACAGAGGCTTTGCTTGTCAGAAGATGTTAGTGTAGAACTCAATAAAATTTGGGTGTTCTGGCTGTTCTGGTGCTGTCACATTCCCAGTTCAGTGAGAAGAGGAACCAGATCAACTGTTCAAATTATGTTAAAAGAATTATTAAACTAAGTGTGTGTTTGTATTGAATTCCAGTGTGAATGTGAATAGAGCAGATGTGTTGTATTCACATGCTATCATGTAGTAGGCAGTGAACTAAGTAGGAGAGAGTTCTTACTTCTTTCCAAGTTTAAAGGTAATATTGGGAGCCTGCATCAATGTGATTTTTTTCTATCAATAGCTGTCACATATATGAGGCAGCAGTACAAAGTCTGCAAGATGATGTGCGTATTAGTATGAAAATTTTCCTAAACACATTAAGTTCTTGAGCTCTGAGTTGAAATTATTATGGGAACTAATAATCTACTTCATGTAAAAGAAAAATCAAACAGTATTTAATACCTGTTCCAAAATATACTGAATGCCAGCCCACTTCAAATTGGCCAGTAAAATGCTATCTCATTAGTGATTTAGTTGTAATTAGTGATTAATATTAGTGTTCAATAGTAATATAATTTGTAAGATTTTTACTACCTTCCAAATATTAATCCTTTAGTGTGCCTATAGTAAAAAAGCAAATAAGCAAACAAACAAAATCCTCCTCCGAATTCCCACCAGCTGAAGCCTGAATATTTGTCCTTATAAATTACTTTATCTCATCAGGAAAAAATGTGATAAGATGTAAATTAGTGACTGACCAGTTGCAATGTAAGTTTTCTTCTGTTATATTGTCTGAGATTTCACTGTGAATATATATAGTTAATTCACTAGTGGTTTATACTAAGTTGTTTTGCTTCTCGGGGTAATTGGACTAGAAATGTATTAGTCAGTTAATGCAGTTCACTTGGTGGTCAGTATCTTGTTAAGTCATAATAAATCAATGTTTTAGCCTTTTCCTTCTGAGGGGGATAAAGCAGGCATGTCTGCAACGGTATTTTTCCCCCTTTCAAAAGCATTAGTTTTTGCACTTTTAATGAAATAAAGTCAGATACTCCCCAACAGCTAAGCATTCATTTGCTACTTTCACATACACAAATAGTATTTTGATTATTTTATTTCTCATGTTAAACTTGTTAGATTTTGCTCTGCTGTTTTATAAAGTATTGTCATAAAATTATATGTCAGATGAATTTTGGATAATCTTAGGGGAACTAATTAATTTTGTAGATACTTTTACATCCTAAGTATTTTTATTAATTTACAGTTGTATTACACTATCTTGCTTCTTATGGTCTCTGATATTTTTGGGAAGATTAAACTTCAATGAAGGGAAGGGCTAGAAGGCTATGAGTGCACTTAGTGTACACAGAAGATAATAAACAGTATTTCAGTTTTATGTAATCATTGTATAATTCTTGTGAAAAGGAAATAAACAGTTTGGGTGCATGGTGAATAACCTACAATACGCTTCAGAAAACATAGGTATTAGTTATCTTTAACTCATGTGTTTTAAACTTTTGTCTTCCTGGTCTTCGTTACTATTTTAAAATAATGTAATCAAATATTTACATCTTAAACTGCCACATATACATGTACTATAATAAGGGTATTATTATGCAGTTCAATTTTGGGCAAGGACAGCAAGTTACTACCGTTTTAGAAGAAGTAGTAGGACAATGTAGGAATGTACAGGAGGGTTGCTGGGTTTGTGAGCTGTGCTATCAACACTGTGAGAGCCGTTGTATCTGCAGGATCATTTGTGTCAGGCTTAATCCTGTTTTTATTTTTATCTGCAATCCCTTGTTCAGTGTATATGCATGAATTTTGTGAACAAGTGTGTGTGGGTGTGTCCCATCCAATCCAGCCCTGTCTGCCCGGCTGGCTGTAGAGACAGATTTCATAATGGACACAGAAGCGACGCTAATAGGCTGCAAACGATCTGGTAATTGTTCTCCCCTTGCTGGTGTGATTGTTAAGTGCATTGCAGCGCTCTGGTTCTGTTCCTGCCTTAGCGCAGCTCTCCTGTGTTGGTACTGCACTAGGGATGGCCACCCCAGTGGGAAGTGCCCCTTCCTTGGCAGGGCCGTGTCCTGACCTTTCCGTGTCCTGACCTTTCTAGCAGCCATGGAGCCATGGCTCTGTAATGGGGGCGTTCCATGGGCAGCACGGTTTTGTAAGATGGACTAGAAGCAAGAACTATGGAAATACCCTTAAAACATAAGCAGAAGAGGAGTATAAGTGAGGAGCAGTTTGCACAAGGAGGAAATGAAATGCATACTTTTTAGTATGCAAAACCTACTGGGGTAAGTTATTTATTAGGTTGGATCCTGATGACATGCATCCTTTGACTGGTTAAGGGAAAAAAAAAATGATGGAAGCTATCTCAGTACAACTAGCTGCCCTTTGAGATGCTGGAACACTTGAAAATGTAAAGAGGGTGGGTAACTAGAGGAAAGGTCTATAATTTCCTGTCTCCTGTCTTCCACATTTTGAACAAATTCTTGCACAAAGTACAAGCCTCAGGGTGGCAACAGGATCATGAGGCACAAGCATGATGAATTTAGGAAGAGTGAATAGTCATGCCAGTCTAATTTCCTTCTGTAACATGACAATAAGGCCAGTGAATTGACAAGAAAAGTGTGACTGTTAGTATTTTTCATGTTAGTGAGTTCTTTGGCAGTGTTTGTTGCTATAATACTTCAAACAAGGGAAGAAATGTGACCTGAAAGAAACTCTTGTAGAGTAGGAGCAAGACTTGGTGGATGACTGTGCCTGGTAGGTGGTTACTAATGATTGTCTGTCAGAATGAAATGGTTGTATTGAATGCAGATCTGCCACGGTCTGTTGGGTCTGTACTCATTCTGCTTCATTTCAATCTTCTTGTTAATGACCTTGATGATAGAATAGAGAGCGTGCTTACAAAATTGATTCACTAAAAATGCCCCTGGAACTTGGAGGGAATATATATACATAGGACACAATTTTATGAGCACAAAATTATTTTGAGAAATTAAAAAATTCTTAGGAGATAAATAGTGACAGATTGAAGTTCTACACTTAACAGAAATCATGAATACACAATTAGACTGTAGGGAACAACTAATTAGATGACAATTCTCCAGAATTCCTGATGTAAAAAGTCAAATGTTATACCAGGAAGGATAAAAAGATACAGAACAATCTTTTCTTGTTTTTTTCTTTGTCCAGGAGTAAGTCCTTTATTGAAGTATTGCATCTCACTAGGGCAAATGCCCTAAGGAAACAGAGTTCACCTGAGCAGAGTTTGGGAGCAGAGTAATCAAATAATTTGAGGTCTAGAAAATGAGGCCTAATTGGAAAGACTGAAATAATTTGAAGTGGGGAGAGGAGTGAGTGTGCAAGTGCCAAAAAAAGAACCAGAAGGCATAATTTTGTGGGTATGTGGTAGGCAATTTCAAGAAGGTAGGAAGTTGTATGGTATAAAGCCCCTCCATGAGAAAAAGGGAAAGATGAGTGATCTTAAAATGATGCAAAAAACGTAGGTTAGGTCTCATCACGAACAAAGGAGCAATTGCTGAGATAGCTGACTGTTCTTTCTCCTCAAGAATTTTATTTAGCTGTTTTTTGACCAACAACACTATTTTAAGATTGATGAACAGTACATATAGACTTTCTGGAATGTTATTGAGTAAAAAATTAACACTTTGTACATGGAGACAATTTACCCTGTGACAGTATCCACTTATAGAACTGTGATGCAAGCAGTCTCCATATTGCCAGTCCTTTGAGTTATAACAACCTCTAAGTCAGTAGCCTCATCTTTTTTTGTTGATATCTCACTATGCAAGTAAGAGCTGTAGCACTCAGGATTTTCAGCTCTTTTTACCTTTTCAAGGGCCCTTAACAAGCCTGTCAGTAGTTAAGTTTTATTTCTTTCTCATTTTCATAATGACTTCAGTTGTTTCTCTGGCACTCTGGGTACTGGATGTATTATTAGCATATGAAAACAAGGAGTGTACTGTTGGTAATTGTTTTGTTTATAAAATCTTTCCCAGTTTCCATTGTCTATTTCTCCACTAAGAAGTGAATACAAGCTTCAGTTACCTGGGGGTGTAACATATGTTATTAGTGTACTTCGAGTCTCTATTTGCATTGTTATGCCCTAGAATACGTGTCTTTAATCATCGCAGTTGGAAATTACCTTACTTAGCATTTTTAGTTTCTGTTTGCTCAGAAAGATTTTGTGAGTCAAAGCCAACAGCCTGTGTACAGTGTAGCCAGCCAAACCTGAATTTTGCGCCTGAGAATGGAATTTGTCACAGCTCCAAGCAGTTTTTAATGGAGCTTTTTGTTTAAGTAAATGTGAAGGAAATACCAGCATTTCAGTATTCCTTCTCTCTAATAACTTACTAAGAGCTCCTTTCAATTTATGTTTTTGCCTAATATTTCCCTTCCTTTCTCCCATGGACAGTCTTTAAACACAGGGCAGGTGTCTGGTATGGAAGCATTAGGATTCCAGCATTCTGCAGGGAGACACTCTGGAGCTTTTAAGGCGTGGGGGTTCTTGCATATTACAGAAAGGATCAGGGTGACTTGAAAATATTTGTTTTGGTTTTGACGAGATCATTTGAACTCCTCTCTCCTCTGCTACTATTTTGCTTCTCCATCACATAGAGAATTTTGGCTAAGTGCTGTGAATTCTGTTATTTTTACTGCATCACATACCTTGCTTTCTGAGATGGATGTTTCTGTTCATATTATCTGCAAGAAAAGTTACTGTTGACATTGATTATTTAAATATTGATAATCAGCTTTCAAATTTCCAGACAAATCTATGAGGAAAACTCACACGTTGGTGCTTTTTCAAGCTCTAGCCATATTTTAATGGTATTATTTTTAACCACCAGAGCCAGAAACTCTTGCTTTAAAGTAGAGAATGTAGAGTTAGCTGTATGAATCTAGTAGGTGATATTGATACTAGGAATAAATAGGAAGACCCTTACTGTAGTGGAATGCAAAGTAAGACATTTATTGTCCATGAAGACTCAGTGATAAAATAATCTTTGAAAAATATGCCCCAAATACTAAGCCTCAGAGAGAATGCCAATAGCATCTGCCACTGGAACTGGAGGGTAAGACTGCTCTGTAGGAGGAGTGTGTAATAAAGAGATGCTGTAGTATGGAACTTGCAGGATATTGCAGCCTCATCAGCCAGCTCTAAGTACTGGGTGTAGGAGGCCAAACCAGCATTTGGTGTGATTCAAATGATGTACTTAGGAAGGCCTGGGGTTTAGGAGTGCTGTGATGCTGCTGAGCTGGGAGCTGAGCTGATGCCAGGTTAGGGCACTAGAGCTGCTTTTTCCTTGCATGGTTGGAATGAAATTTACGGCAGCAAACGGCTGCTCAGCCATGGATAATTTCATGTTGTATCTTATCTATTGTTTTTGAAAGCCATAGGTAGATTAGAAAACTCACGGTTTTATTTTTTCTTAGACCTGGAATATAGATGCCTTAAATAATTTAAGTTTCCGGAACTGGAGTTCCTTGTTTAGCTGCATTTGCAAATCTACTGAGGAAGCACAGACCTGTCTTACCTACTGTTAATGTTGCATCATGTTGTACTTTCTGTGCTTGGCTTTTAATGAGATAATCAAATTTGGACCAACAAAAGTTACTTTTGCTTTGCTTTATTTGGTGGCAGAAGAATGCTGCTCATTGTGGAATGCAGGATTAGGCTATTGGATGTCATAGTACCTAGTATTTGTCTGTCTCTTTGTAGGATAACATTAAAAAGCATAATAGAAGCTTTATTTATGAGCATAAAGTGTGTTGTAATGAAGACTCTGTAGCAGAATTACAATCCGAACTTGAAATTTAGTGAGACAGCTGCAGCCCCTTTCACTGTAAAGTGGAGTTTGAATTATCTTGTTGCAACAGAAGTAAATGAAGTTCATGTTACATTGGAAACTTAGTGGCTAAATGCTCCTAAGTGACATCAATTTATTTAGAGGACTAAAAGTACACTGAATTTATTTAAGCTACTGAAATGTGGGTAAAAATCCAATGTTCCATACATAAAATAAAGTTCAGAAGTGATTTTGTCATGATTTCACTGTGCAAGACAAA
Organism: Anomalospiza imberbis; assembly: GCF_031753505.1. Classification (NCBI taxonomy): domain Eukaryota; kingdom Metazoa; phylum Chordata; class Aves; order Passeriformes; family Viduidae; genus Anomalospiza; species Anomalospiza imberbis. The sequence continues at coordinate 15,382,216 of NC_089688.1, forward strand.
ACTGAGCTGTAATTTTACTTATTAAGTCTTGCTTATTCAACACTGTGAGTGGGATAGCTGTGTTGGATGGTAATGTGTGTAAATATGTTGGTTTAATTTCATAGTTCTAGGGAAAGGCAACAGGAAGGCAACACAATAGTCTGGATAAGCAATAGCACTGCAAACATGTCACAGACAATAGTCAATCTGTCAGCTGTGAAGAGCTGACTTCCAGGCTCCAATTGAAGTTGCACAGAAATCTCTCTTAAGGGTGGGAGCTCAGTGATCAAAAAGACACCAAACAGGATGGATAACAATCAAACAAGGGATTATTTTTTTTAATATGACATTTTAAACTGATCAAAACTACTTTTATTTAGGGAAAAGTGTCTTTGAGTGTATTTAAATTCCACATTTACTGTTATCAGTAATTGAGTCTGTTCTGAATATACTTTAAAATAAATTCCCACTACGTATTTGCCTCTAAAGTCTTAGCAAATGAGGTGCTGAACTGAAACTAGCACTAATGAACTGGCAACCTAGCTTTTGACAATAGGTAGAGTTTTTTAATTATAGTGTAGTATAACTGTTTTGATTGTTCCACACACTTTCTCACCTTAGAATGAAAGATAAAAAAGCAAAAATTTTTCATGTTTCGATTATAGCCTAGGGAGCTGAGGGGATGAGGTGCCTTAGTTCTAGAAGCATTAAGCATTTACTTTTTTTTTAAAGTACCTAAGTAAAGTAAGATTGTATAACTTCTGTCCACATGCAATCTGAGATTCGTATGAAAGTGAAATTCTATTTTTGAAAACATGCCGTATCACATTCATCATTTTCTGGAAAATAGTCCAGATTATTTAGTATAGTAATCTTAGGTAACTAAGCTTACTAAAGCAGAAACACAGATCTTATAAGTACTCAGGGAAATGGGGGTGTGGGGAAAGAAAGGAGTCTAAACGTAAAGAAAATATTTTTGGACATCTGGGTGCCTACAAATGTTATGGGAGGGGGGAGCTGTAATCTCTGTAAGGGAAAATAAGAGCTGAATTGAAGTATCTGATGACATGTATATTTATGGTATCTCCTTATTAACAAAGCAAGAAGCAAAAGCTTATGTATGAGGTTATAATATATTTTGTTGAAGTACAATTCAGCCTCTTCTCATATGCACAGTAGAATTGAATCCAATGGCCAACACCATTTTTAACGAGTGCTGGTGTAATTGATGGTGGAACCCATACACAGAAACAAAGAAAAAGGGGAACTTTTGCAGAATCAAATAATTATTTGGAAACAGCTGTAGATGTTAAATAAGAGCTTTTTGATACTAGTTGGAGGATGAGTGACACTGTGCTCTATTATGGCTTCATCTTTGATATCTACAAGGAGGAACTATCTCTGCAAGCATGCATGAGAATTAGGATAGTGTCATTTGTCCATTTTACAGATGAGGAATGGCAACAGACAGAGGTGAATTCATTTGCATGAAGTTGCCCTGAAAGTTGGAAGACATGATGGTTAATCCTGGTAGTCTGTCTAGACTGATGGCTGATAACAGTAGTGAGAAAATTTAAAAAGTGCCTGCACCTTGAGATTCCCAGCAACCTCCTTGAGGTTTAGGTGAGAGTGAAGTATTTTCATGTCTGGCTATGTAAGAGTAGTATTTTTCTGTATGGATTAGATATAAATAGACGTGGGTAGATAGAAATAAAAAGGATGACAGTATAGAAACTGCCATGTTTCTGTTCAAATTTGCATTTTGAATAGGAACTTTTAATATTTGTATCTTCCATTTCATTATTCTCTCTTCCCCATTTCGTGTTATTTGCCTGTCTTGAGTTGAAGTGATGCAGATACTGATTTAAAGGTCTCTTGTCCTCCAGCACATTTCCTTGGTACAGAGGATCACTGAGCAGGGTAAGAGGACAATTGATTTTTCTTGGGGAAGAGGACAGTGATCAGTTTGATTTTCCCCAATTGCATTTAGAGTGTCTTGTTGATGGTACAAACTGAGGGGTTATCAGTTTTGTACCATGTTACATTGGCTGGTTTCTTCTGGCAGAAATAGAGCAGTTCTTGTTCAGTGTCTGGTTCTGAACACGACACTAAGAATGGTCAAGCTGTCCCTTACCGATGGGCAGACTGGTATGGTGGTTCTGAGGTAAGAGAGGAAAAAAAAAAAAAAGCTGTGGCCTTGAAGTTCTTAAAAACTGTAGCTGTTTGGATTCTTGAATTGGAAGAATCAGAGAGGCACATCCTACCGTGGCCACAGCCGCCTCTCAAAAAGAGCTGTGGAGAGAACGGGAAAGGATTTGAAGTGTGTTGCTAAAATCCAGCAGGTGAGTGGTTTGCTCGCCCAAATTATTTACATAATCGGCACCCTGGGATAGTTCTTTCCGGGGAGGAGGGCTGCAGGCGTCCGAGGGCAGGGCGCGGCTGAGGGGTGTCTCGGCGGTGCCGAGAGGCGCTGGAAGCCGCGGGGCGGCACAGCGTGCCCTGCGGGGGAAGGTGGGTGTTAGCCGAGCGCGGCCGTCGCTGCTGCCGGCCTTCGCCGCGGGGACCGCGGCCGCAGCGGCCCCTTTAAGGCGCGACCTGCCGGGGATCAGGTGCGCGGCCCGAGCGATGACGTCATGGGGCGGGGCCGCGGCTCCCGCTCGCGCTGCCCGCGCCGCGGGACGGGGCGGCGGCGGCTGCGCACGTGCGCGGGGCGGCGGAGAGCGCGCGGGGCCGCGCGGGCCGGGGCCGCCTGCAGCCGGGAGCGGCGGGAGGGCGGCTCGGTGCGGGGCCGCTGCAGCAGGTGTCGGCTTGGGCTGTGTGGTGTGGGGCTGCCTGCCGGAAAAGCACGTGAAAGGTGTTCTCCTTCTGCAGGCTAGATGGGAAAAATGTGCTGTGTGCTGTGTGCAGGGTGTTTAATTGTTCGCAGACTTAATTGGGGTTTTTTGGTAATACAGCCATCCATCATGTTGTATGCTTCATTTGTGTTTACTCGTTTAAACTGTTGCTTAGATAGTAAGTGAACACCAGGTACTGCCTTAGTTGATTGTGTTTTCCATGGTGGTGAATTGTGCTGGGAACCGACTGTCCTTGACAGAAAGTGCTGCGCGACATTTGACTCTTTGTACTTGGGTAAATTAAGGCAATTCCAGACGCTCCGGTTTGGACTAGAGGAGGGATGTCAGATGTCATAGAGCTGCTCTGCCTCCCTTGCCAATGGAAGATTATATCCCACCTGTATGGAAGAGATTAGACCTTTTGCCAGTTACGTGGGAATGTGTAAGCCCGCGTGGAATTTACACCGCCTAAATATTTATATGCACAGGAGTTGTGTTTGCTGCTTCTGGAGAAGAAAGGCAAAGGATTGCTTGTAGCTTTGTTTGGGGCTTTTGGTTTTGTATTTTTTTTGTTGATTGGTTGGGATTTTTTTTCTTTATAAGGTGATTAGAGGCATTGAAACCTTTCTTCTCATTTAATCTTCATGATAAATAGACTTCTGTATTTGTAGTTCTAATTTCTGGCTAATATGGTCACTTTTCACCAGATAAGTTAAAATTGGCAGAAATAAAGGAAAAAATTCCCTGCTCAGTGGAATCATCATGTGAAGATAAAGTTGGCAGGAGGACCTCTGTAATTTTCTCAGTAGCAGAAGGGTGTGACCAAGTAAAACATGGCTTTTGCAGGCTTGGTTCTTAATTCTAGAGAAAAGTCTCTTGGGCATTCTTATGCTAAAAATGTAGGCTAAGATTTCCCTTTGAAGTCCTGATTTGGAAATGCCCATCTCTACCACATCTAATTTTTTGTATTAGATTCCGAAGTACATTTAGTCTCTTCTAATCTTGCAGAGCAGGGTTCTGGAGTAAGTCTTTGTTTAAATAAACAAAAATACTTGTATGGATGTATGTATATGTTAAGGGATGTGCTATTTTTGGTTTTGAATGCATACCTCTGAATCCATCATTCTGCAGGTTTCTTTTTTCTATTGTCTTGATAGCATTTCAGTCTAATCAGTATTCAGTGGGTGATGTTTTTGCTCTCTAAATTTAGCTGCTGATGTTTATATACTACTTGGTATTCTGTATTGGTCTTTGTAGAGGGCATCCTGCATAGACAGATGAGCCCCGATGGCCTTTGTCCTGGAAAATGCATTATCCCAAATGACATATTAACATGGGCTTTTTAAAGGGATGAATATGTTAAACTAGCATGCTTTAAGACCAGTGGAGTCTTTAGGTCTGTTAATGTATACTTGCTCTTCATGGGTCCCTTACACCTCAGGGAGAGGAAACTGAGTGAATGACACATTATGCTAGTGTTTACTACTCTTTTTTCTTTTCTCATTCTCCCATACTTATGCAGACAGTATGGGTGTTGTGTCAGAAGCGGGTTTGCAGTCCAGTGGGATGTTCCAGCGATGGGACACCAGGCTAAGGTGAACGAGTAGGTAATCCAGGGCATAGCAGGATTAGTCCGCAGGGTGAAATCTGGTCAATTGCTTTTCTATCTGAAAATCTCTTTAACTTTTAAGTATATTTTGTCATTACAGCAGCTATTACTGTGACAGATGTGACTTTCCATAGATTTTTGGCAAGTGGCTTACTGTTTCCTCTGGATGTCATCACCTATTTCTCACCCTTCTTGTTCATATTTAGCATCTTAAGCCAGTTTAATTTCACTGGCTGTGAAATAAACAATAGCCATCATAAGATGTGATTGTGTATACTGTTAAAAAAGTCACTGGAATGTAAGCATCTGCAACAGCTTTTGTAGGTGCATGAAATTTTAAGAAATAATGGCTGTTCTAATGAAATTCTTAGAAAATATTTCAAGGTGAAAAGAAAGCCGATTCAAGAGTTGTTACTTCCCCTCTTCTTTCTAATAGCACATTTTCATAGAGGACTTAGTTTTATGAATTGCAAATAAGTTTGTTTAAGATACTAGTTCCCCCATAGTGATTAGGAGGATTCCTGGAATCACATTGGCATTGACTTTTGTTTTCAGCTCTTCAGTATTGTGGCATGGGTTTAAATGCTCTTGGGAGTTCCATGCTATATATGTACATCCTGACTGCATATCAGTCTGCCAAGGTTCAGTCATAGGACAAAAATAGAACAGAAAATAATTAATGCAGAATGTGAAATTGTGGAAGAGAATACTTAATGAGTCTGATTACCTTCTCTATTGCTAAGGCTTTGTGATCTTGCTTTTTCTGTTAAATTAAATGATACAAAAATAAAGTAATACAACCAAGCTTACTTTCATTTGGGTTTCACAATGATGCAAGATATTTTCCAAAGTGAATCTTACACCTTCAACCTGTCATCTCCCTTTTATGTCAGATAAGAGGCTGAAAAGCATTGGTTTTATTTGATGCAGGCAGGTGAAACAAACTTGCACAATTTCCTTTCTCAAGACTTCTTGCAAGCCTTTTGTTCAGTACCACAGCATTGCTAAGATTCAAGGTTTACAGGTTGTGTGCTGTAATTCAGGGTCACAAAATTATGTAAGTTCTTGCCTAGTGTAGGAAAAATGGATACAGATCTATCACTCCAGTTATGCTGGTTCTGTGCCATATGTGTGCTTTATGTAGGAAAAGTTGTTTCCTGATTCCTGACTTAGTCAAACTATAAATTAATTCCTCAATAACCTGTGATCATATTTAAACTGCAGTAAATTCCTTTTTCTATAGGAAAATGATTTTGTACCATGCCTCTTAAGACATAAACTCTGTGTGTATGTGTGTCTTTCCCAGCTGCAGAGGTGACAGGACACTTGTCTTTGGCTTTGAACACAGCATGGCATCACAGTCACTCAAAGAATGTGCATGTGCTTTGACCAAGAAATTTAATTTAGTGCTTTGCTTGATTAACAGGCATCTATAACCTGGTGTCTTACTTGCAGTCAAGAAAACCTTTTGCCTTCTCTTTTTGATAGGGTATTTATAAAACATTGTTTTGGCTTGGGTCCACTTACTGAGGTGGAAGTTCCAAAAAGCAGGATGGATTAAATGCAGTGCACTGTGTTTGGCAGTCACTGGGAGTAGGTATGCAATAGAATTGCTTTTCTTGTTTTTGTGGTGGTTTTGGGAGGGTAGTAGAAACAAGAAGTGCAGTTATTTGTGGTATTTGTGGTGTTACCTCTATGGTAAAGAGTGGCATTTAGATTCTTGCTTGTCTTTGGTAACTTTTAAACCCTGGCTTTTGTACTCTTCCGAGACTTCCCAGTGTTACAGGTAAAACTAGTTTGAGTCACTCTTAAGAGTTCCTAGATGTAGAAAGTCAAATTGCTAGCAGGATATGTTAACAGTAATGTGCTGAGGGTATTAGCACTTTGTTTTTCTCCCAGTATTTTTTTTTTGTTTGAATCATCTAATCATCTGCCAAAAGAATGACTGGTTTTGATGAGGAGTGCTCTGTCTTGTAGCACATAAACATAAGAAATAAAATAGCTTTTATCAATTAAGGGGAAAATATTCAGGATGTATACCAACTTTTTGCTCTTAAAGATGTAAATGAACCAGATTTGTTTGTCAAGTATAAGGTTTGTAATGGAATTATGACAACAGTACTCCTGATAGTGATGACTGGACTTCACCTGTGAAGGAATTGTTTCCATTTCATTGCTCCCAAGCTTGTTTTTAAAGCTAGTTTAGATTTTATTTGAACAGATGTAGTCTAAACTAATTTAACTGGTACTAGCACCCCAAGTCACTCCACACAAAAAATGCTTGTGGAGGTTATGTAGGGAACATTGAGGAACAGATCTGACTTCAAACCACCCTGGCCTGTCTTTCCACCTAGCTGCTGTTTACCCTGACCAGGTTGTTGTGTTGCCATGTTGAAGGGTTGCACAAGGACGAGAATGAGCAGTTGGGAGGCTAAAGGAAAGTGATGGTGTAAAAGCTATGTCCTCATGTTAGTCAATGTCTGAGTAGTCTTGAAAAATATTTCTGATTCTCTTTTGGTAGCTACCATAACAGCACTATGCTTGGTTTGGTTATTCTTTTGTATGAGAAAAGGCAAAAAAAGATTTTTACTCATCTTGTAATTTACAAGCTATTTTAATTGCTCTGAGTTGCCTGACTTTAATTTAAAAAAGTAACTTGGATGGTAAGAGAAACCAGAATGGATTTTTTTTTTTAAACTTTTTATATAAAGAGTCCATTTGATTCTAAGGATATGTTGACTAAGTAAAAGTAAGATTTTGCTGTGCCTCCCCACTCCCCAGACCTTATTTAAACAGTTGTCTTGCCATGTGGAAGAGGTCAGCTGAGTACAGCATATGTATTTGCCCAATATGTTTGAGCACATTGCCCTAACGTTTGTTAGATTGTTATATTTTTTTGTCTTTGTTTTTTTCCATCCTCTTGAAAATTGCACTGCTGATGTGGGAACATGAGCTTCTCTTTCTTAACCCACCTTCTTCAACCTCCTCAGACCCCAAAAAAGAAATTGTTGATGGTCACTGCTTCCTATCCACAGAATTAACTTTTTTGACCTCAGAGATTTTCAGTGAAGAGGGCAAACATCTGTTTTCACACTTTCTTAAAGGTCCAGGGGATGCATTCTCCAAGTTAACAACTAGTGTCCCAGAAGAATGTACTTACTTAAAGAGGCTAGAAAAGATTAACCAGGGGGATTAATTTGCATCAGTTGTTTTGAACTGATCTCTCCTGGAGTGCAGCTTCACTGTGGCTGCTTAAGGACAGGGCAGGTGGCTGGGTCTTGGCTGGGTGCTTGCTCTCTCTCTGTTCAGCTCTTGGTTGAAATGGCTCCTGCAAGTGGCTTACAGCTCAGTGCAGTTCTTGGAAGCAGTGGGAGCGTGAGGCTAGGGAAAGTACACAGCCTGCTACAGTCTGCTGTTTCCCTCAGTTAAATGAAACTGTGCCTTCCCTCTGTGTTCCCAATTGCTGCACAGCCATCTGACTGCAGATGGAGGGGCAGCTTTGTTATCTGGGTAGGAGGATCTAACTACAGGCCACTGTCAAGAAGCATAGTTCACCTGGCCTGCTTTCCTGCTTTTGAGTGAGAAAGCTAATGAAAAAATAAAATTTCCATTGGTAGAGTTGTTCTTTGCCAGCTGTTTTTTGCCATCCTGTTACACGTCATTTTGTAAACTTACCAGTGTTATCATAAGGGGAGTGGAAGGGGCACGTGATGGTGAACAGATTCCCCCTGGTAGCAGCTGTCAGCTTGGCACAGCTGTATCATAAAACATACTGTAAGTTACCTGTGCTAGAAACTAGTGGCTAGTACATCTGCATGGTGTCTTGAATTTGGTGGCAAAGCTCATAAAGAAGCTGCTGTAACTACTGTTTCTCTGCTCCTGTACCGCTCTGTAGTTTGCTGGTCTATGTTGTGCCAGTTACAAGTGCATACTGCAGGACTACTCTGTATTCTGAATAACTGAAATTATAAAAGTAGCCCACTTCATACTTTTATTTTCTTGTTATTTTTAACCCACATTACTTTCATTTGTAATGTGGTCCTACTCTGGTTGCCACATGCAGAACAGAGCATCAGAGGAGAATAGTAAGAACTGATCTGTGAAAGTTTGGCAGATCTTCTGCAACCAACTTTGTTGGCAGTCAAGAAACTTCATCTCTACCACGTAGCATTTATTCCTGACAAACTTCTTCATGTAGACAAACTTAGGGTATTTAAACGGTACTAAGTGTGCTGACATTTACAGCTCTAGGAGTGGGAGTGCTGTGGTGGATAATTATATGAAGGTGAAGGGAAGGGCTAGCATAGCCTTTGCTAGGTAGGAAGCTAAAAGATCTGCAAAAGCAGAAGGAAGCCAAAATCATATGACTCTGCAGACATTTGGAAAAGAACTCTTTTCAGTTGTAAGAGAATGGTTGTTTCAGCTCTGTCATCTATACTTTGTTTCTTCAGATTTTTTTAACTTATACTTTTGTAATTTTTCTTGGCTATCTATCTTGCCAGCCGTGAAGGTATACTGTTGGCATGCATGCTTCTAACAGATGGGGTTATTTGCAAATACATTTGCTTCACATGGCTGATGTCTAAACCAAAGCAAAAAAGCAAGGAAGGCAGAGATTTTGGGCTTGTCTCTGTTGGTTTACTTTGCCTGGATTTCCTGCCTCATTTCTGTCTGAGGTAGCTGTGTGGATGGCTGTATAATTGCTGCTATTGCTCTCCCAGGTGCCCTAGAGGCTATAGTACTTGACCAGAACAGTTTGAGTTCTGTGCTGTCCTAATTTAGATAAAATGTTAGAAGAGTTGAAATTATTCCCCCCGCCGCCTTTCTTCCTGTTCTGTGCAGAAATGTGGTAATTGCTCTGAATTCTGTCTTAGTTTGGTGGCAGTGAGTCAGATTCTTAGCTGGTATGTTTGGCAAAGTTTTCTTTTGTGAGTGCAGTAGCGCTGTTGTTCTTCAGCTGGGGACCTGTCTCCCTGCTTCTGCTCAAGGCATGGAGCCCTGCTTGCTGTTTGAACTGTCTGACCCTCATCAGCACACACTGAACTCTTATTTTCAGTCTAATGCAGAGGGATTTGTTTCAGTAGTAAAACACTTATTGTCCTTTGCTGCTGTACGATTCTAAAAAGTTTTAATTTTAGGTGTGATGGAAGCAAAACTAATCTTGCTTTCAAGAGAGCATTTATAAATAAATTTCACGCTTTCTTCATGCACTGAAGGATTGAAGAACTGGTTATTGTTTAGACAGGTAACTTGTAGTGTCCACTGTCCACGTGCTGAGGGACTGTGCAAAATGATGTCAAAGCAGGTGTTTGAAAATGTCTGCAATTGGATCCATATTTCTTGCAGTTACTCAGGTATGTGTGGACACCTGAAGCACTTCATCAAAAAGCTGAAAACGAGTTTTAAAATTATGGAAACTGAGGCTGAAGCAAATAGGAATTTGGAAACATCAGTACCACAAAACTCTTGATGTTGCTGATTTAGATGCTTCTGCCCTTTGGTGAGCATTGGCCAGCATCACCTCATCAAGGAAGTCAGTGGAGTCATGGGGGGTGTAGGTGGTCTTTGTGTCTGAGGAGGAAAGGCAAATGCTTTGTCCTTTGGAAGGAGGAGGACCAAAGGAGTGTACAGACCAGTATTTTCTCTGCAAGGGTGCTTACTAACCTTGGGTCATTGGTTTGTGGAAATAATGCCACTTTACTCTTGGTAAAATTCTACAGCTATTTGAGAGTAAACATGCAGATCCAAGAAATAATGTGAGACACCTGAAAGACTTGGTCACTTTTTCTGTACGCTGAAAATGAGGTTTGGCATATTGCTTTTGCCTGGCAAAAGTCTGTGTTGGTGTTGCAAACTGTGTTTTTGAGTGATTTGGCTTCCTTGGAACAAGCTGTTTGAGGGAAGAGTGGTGCAGAGTTAACATGCTGCTTTAACCATGCACCGCTGTGGAGGAGGTTTTGAGCCCAGCATGATTACTGAATATTGGACTGGTGTTTTGTTCACAATCATGGCACTGTCAGTGAACTTTAGAAAATTACTTTATTTGCAATTTGCTCACACTAAATCTTAAAAAAAAAAAAAAAAAAGTTGTGTAGAAGCATCATGAAGTAAAACCGCTTAGAGTATTGTGCTTTTTGCTATATTTTTTCCTTTCTTGTTCTCCTGTTTTTGTCCCTCCAAAAGTCTATCATTATGGAAAAACATAGTTAAAACTTGGCTCAGCCCCTTCTATCCTGCAAGACTAAATTGTTCATAAGGCAGACCAGTTTAATTGTATTCCAAATGCTTCCTTTTTGCATTGTTTGTTTCTATTAGGTAAATGGTCCCAGTGGGGATAGTATCTTCAATTCCTTGTATGTCCAAAGCATTATTATGTTTCAATCTGATTCTGTTAGCATTATATTGTGCTGGGGCAACAAGACAATGGTGTGCATTGGTTTGGGGTTTTTTTTTTTTGTAACATAACCAAAGTTTTCTCTCCAGCTATTTTGGTCTTGGATGTACAGTAAATCTCCCTGTCTGTGCTCTAAATGTGCCCATGTTAGAAGAAGAAATTGATGCTGAATGCAGATGGCAGCCCTGTCCTGGAGCTGTACTGTAGGAGTGTCTGGGAATAATTGTGCAGTAATGCTACTGCTGAGCTTATGGGAGGTTTTGGGGATAGGAAGCCGTTTTTCTGAACAAACTTCTTTTTTCCGTGATCTATATCGCTGGCTTTGGGGATAGTTCCAGGAAGTGTCCTGCAATAATTGTTCTTTGAAAAAAATGCTTTTAAGTTTGTATTGAAACTGCAGGGCTGTAAACTGAGGGACCAAAACTGAAGCCATCTTTTGAGTCCTTGCTATTTTTTCTGTTAAACGGTGCCATGTTGCTCCTGGTTATCAATTTCTTCTGTGAGAAAACAATCCTTGACATTTAACTGCAGAGTCTGCAGGAACTTCTCCAGTTCACTTGTCACACTGAGGGGAGCCCTGCCTTGCACAGGCAGGCTGCTCTGTAAAATGAAGTCATCTCTTGCAGCCCTATGTCCCCCTCCTCTGCCCCCAGTCTGGTCTGTTTTATAAAAGGGTTTGGAAGATCTTCCTCCTCCTTGCCTGGCGCTGTGTCCGTGGGGAGTTGTGTCTGTGAGCAGGGCTGGGCCCCTGGTCTTATCTTTGTTGTCAGAGCTGCCTGCCTGGGAGGTGGCAGCGGGGGCAATGCTTTTTGAATGAGACTTTCCTGTGCTTAGGCAGGACCTTGTTTTTTTGTTTTAACAGCTTCCTATTGTTTGAAACAGCAGGTTATCCCCTCCCATGCTATTCTAGCTCTTTCCTCCTCCCTTAAATATTTTTTCTGTGCAAGTATTAATCAGATCAAGTTCTTTCACAGTGAGTCCTCAGTTTTCCCAACTCGCTCTGATTTCCAGCTTCTGTTGTGATACCAGTGTGGAGTCCACACAACAAATAGAAAGCATCTTCTGAAGGTAGGTCGTTCTGATTTTTAATTCAGCATCACCACCACTCACCACCACTGTGACGTGACTGTTTGGATTGAATTCAGGTTGTCTTAGGAATTCTCTCCTACATATGGTACTGAAAGACAGAGAATTCTGCTTTTCAACGTGGCTGGCTTTTGTTTCTAAGATACAAAGAAAGAGTATTGCTTCAGTTAGTTAATAGTTTGCTTTTCAGTGTTGCAGTCCTGCTAGCTAATGGTGTTTCATATGTGTACACTTTGTTTATGATGTTCTACCTCTGTGAAAGTTGCTTTCTGAGACATAAGCTGCCTCTGGTCTACCATACCATAACTTTTTCTGTCTAATAGTATCCATGATAAATTTGAAGATAAAAACCTGTCTTAATCATTTCTCACCATATCAATTGACAGCTGGAAAGGATGTTTGCAGTTCATTTCTCATCCCACTTATTTTACAGTGTAAGAATTACTTAGTCAGAAGTGCTCCAGACTGCTTTTTTGATAAGTTAGATGTGGTTTTCCTTCCCTCTACTTGTTGAATCCTGTGTAAGAAAGTTGATAATGAAATGAGGTACTAAACATATGCAGAGCTTTTCTGTTATTTTAATGTGCTGATTTATAAAAGTCAACTGGCTTTATCTGTTTTCCTGATCCCCTGCTTTCTATCAAGTGTATTGTTTCCAAAATTAGTAATAGTTTTGTGATTGTTTGAAGTCTGTCACTACTGTTGCATACTTTTTGCGGTTCAGCTTAGCAAAAAGTATGTATTTGTTTAAATTTCTAGATTTGAAAAAAAAGAAACAAAAACCCTCACACTATTTTGATACGTTTGGTGACACTAAGCAGAAGTTTTAATTCCACAAAATGATAAGTCCAGTTCTAGACTTTGTCATCAGAGAGGGTGAAGCAGGGGGGAATAATCTATGTATCAGTTCCAATACTTGACATTCAGTATAATAAACATTCTGCCTTTTCTAATGCATTCCAGATTTTTTTTAAGGAATAACTTCTCAGGCATCCTAAAACAGACAAGAATTACAAAGACATTGATTATAGTCTTCAGAGGCAGGATTCATCTGATCTGTACCTGAAGATGAAGTTCCAATGTCCTTGCCCTAACTATAACTTCTTGATAAGCTGATTTGGGTCACTAACCTAGCAGGAAATAAAGTAAACCCCCTCCTCCCCTCTTGCCATCCCTCCAAATGTGCTAATTCTGTGAGCTGAATTTGCTTCTGTGAGCTTTGGTGTGAACAGCCTGCCCCAGAGCACTCCTGTGGAGGACAAAGTGCCCTCTTCACACTGCTCTGTTGGCCCCAAGTTTTTGGCTTCATTTGGTTGTTTAATAAGGTTCCTCTCAGAGGTTGTCTGAGATTATACCTCCTCTTTCTAGAACACTGTATTTCATAGGAGTTAGAGAAGCTGTAGGTTTTTTTTATTACTGTTATTATAACTGACAGTTCGGAAACCTCTTGGGGTTTTCTGATGGAGAAGTGTTGCAGTGGATATACAGAAGTTTGCGTTTTCTGAAGTTGTTAATTTATAGTGTAGTTATTTCTATAGGTTATGACAGTGGTCTCAAGAGTTTTAGCTATCTTAAAAACCCAAACAGGATGATTCCAGGTTAAAGAGTTCTCTGTTTAAGGCCAGAGAAACATGGCAAACAGCCTGAGGAGTGAAGGAAGCAGACTGTGGTGGCTGTCAGGATGAACAATGGTTTTGGCACACCTGCTGCTTTGCTGCTGAGCTTCTCTGTGTGCTTGGCAGGAAAGGAGTGATTTAGAGGATAACCAGATAGTTTTGTAGATGTTTTTGGTATGTTTCCATCTTCTCTGAGGGAGAGAAAACAGAAGCACTTACTTTATAATGTAACTAATAGCTGGTTGAAGACTGGGACCATAAACTTTTGGGGCAGGATTAAGTAATGCACTTAGAAATGTGGAAGTCAATATTATGCTAGACCTGAGGGCCCTTAGAAGGGAGTGCAGGGAGACTGATCTATCATGGGAAGGGGGAAGAGTTGGATATAGTCAAAGCAATGTGTTAGAGAAATTTATGCTCGTATTGCCCCTCTGAATAGACATAAACATAATCAAGAAACAAAAGAGCTGAAACAAATGCATTTGAAAGATGTTTTTTCAGCATGACAGTTTTTCAACTCCACCATGTTCCAACTGATACTATTCCCTTGATGCTTCTCCTAGAAGTTGACGCAGATGTAAGATGTGAGACCAGATTACCAAATTACAGTCATATTAATAGTCTTTCTAAGTGATGTGTAATGCCATACATATTTATACAAACTTCTCTGAAGCATCTCATGTACATGATTTCACAAGAGGATATTGCTGTCCTAAATTGTTGAGTACCTGGGTCACCAGAGTCTATTGGAATTGGAGAACTTAGGTGTACTGGGAAAAAATAAGAATGCTGAAAAGCTGGAGAAACATCCTTTTAGTCTAGCAAAGAAAATGCCTCTAATACTGTACCTTTTTGCTGAAGCTCAGAGCAGTTTAACTTCAAATGGAGTGAGCTCAGTTCTGATGGATGAGAAATGTCAGATTTTTCCAGATCATCCACTTACTTGCACATGTGCACGCACAAGTGTGCATGATTTATTTTGTTAATCACAGAGGAAGGATGCATAGACTCTTAATCTGGATAAAATATTCTTATTTTTTCCTGTTTCCCTTACAGGTGTGTATATAAGGAAGTGTTGTATAAGACTTGTAATGCTGGTTAAGCAATGGATAATAATTAGAGTAACAGTGTGTCTGAATGCTTTTGCCTGGTATTGAAGGAAAATTTTGTAAATTATTTGTTAAAAAAGTATTTCTCTTGGTGTAATGGTATAACTGAAAATACCATTGTGATGTGGTAACCCTTCTTGATAAGGATAGCTGTTACAGATATTGCTTTCCCAGATGTGAGGTGATTATTCCTTGAAGCCTGGGTATTCTGAGGGGAGAGAGGACTTTTAAACGGGACAGTGTTTGGTTTTGTCATTTTTATTGCCTTGCTGGTGTTCTGGTTCTGAATTTTTTTCTGCACCAAGTTGCTAATGCAACAGTTGCATCTCTTCAGCAGCTTCTTATGCTGCCAGGATATTGTCTGGGGAATTCTGGGGAAAATAAGTTCTATTGTACAGCATTACAATGCTTGTAGATGTGAGCCTGGAGCAATATCAGCTGGTCCTACACTAACAGGATTTGGCAAGAGAAGGTGTGGGCAACATGTGACTGCTTTGCAACTGGAAGGTGAAGATTCTGTCCTGTGATCAGCTCTAGGGGATCCTAGTGTAGGGAGTGGTGGCTGTGCAACCTGTACAGGAGCCTGCATGAAGAAGCAAGCCTTAGGGACTGTTTTGCTTTGCCATGGCAGGATATGGAATCCTCCACAGTTTTTGAGATGGATGTGCCTAACCCTTCTGCTGTGGTGAGTTCCCAAAAGACTAAAAGTATTTTAGCATCAAAAAAAGCCATATTTTATTTAAATAGTAATAGAAATGTTACTTTTTTAAAAAGAAAATTTTTTAAAAAATCTAGGGAAGACAAAATGGAAATAGGCTTGTGTGCACGTTTCCTGTTGCCAACTATGTCTCGCTTGCCCAGCCTGTCAGTCACTGAGTGGCCCCAAATGTCTTTCTGGAAATTTTGTGCTGAGGCTAGCCGTACCACACAGTCCCTGGAGCTTTCATCTTTGTACAGCCTTGGTATCTCCCCAAGAGGGCAGGATGGGACTGTACCCCTGCCTCCAGGGGTGCTACATGGCATAGCCACATTCTTAAAGTATGGTACCCATAATTAGAAGCCAGAAACCAAATGCTTACATAAATGTTATCATCCTGAGACCCAGTTACTCTCCTGTTCCCTACTGTGTGTGATGGAGTGGAAGAGCCCCTAAAGCTGCTGTTGTCTCTTGCCTGAGACCTTTCCCCAAAGCTTCTCTGTGCTCCAGTGCTGTTCCCTGAGGTACTTTACTTAGGGAGTGGCACACATCATTGTAGGCTGGGCATTTTTTCTCTGTGGCAGAAGAAAAAATATGGACCAAGTACACAGAACATAAGACACAAGTTTAGGAAGCTGTGCTTTCTAAATTTCATGTGTTCTGTGCTGGACTAAGCCACAAGCTGCTTAATCCTTTGTGCTTAACACTGCGGCACTCCTGGGAGTCCCTATTTAAAGGGTATGTGGGTTGTGTTTAGTTTCACAAGTGATTTCAGCCAGTGCAAGATCAGATTTGGGAGAGTAACAGAAGTAGCTGCTTGCTTTTTTGTACAGCTCAGACCCACAGAAGCATTGAAAAAGTTGAATTACTGCTGAAAGGAATTAAACTGAATCTCTAAAGTAAAAGCATACTTTTTTTAACAATGCAGGCTGAAATCTTATTGTCTGATGTTGAGCTAGACTGCATTTTTCTCTAGGTATTCTTTGAGTGTTGAAATTAGTGGCTTTAACATTTGTTGTTGGCTGGGTACTTTGCAGTCCTGTCAGGACAGGCCTCCTTTTTGTGTATGAAAGCATGTGTACATATCTTTAAATTTGCTCCTTGTCAGTCTGTTTTAAAAAAACAGCAGCAAGAAGTTTCATTAGAGGTGTTTTCCTTTCCACATGTACTAGTTGGTTAAATGTATTATAACTTTTCTGGGCACCTTCAGAATCGTTTTAATTTTATCTTTAACAGGTTTCTTCGGTTGCTAAGAAAAGAGCTCTTGTGACCTACCTCTTTATGATCTTTTTCTGCCAATGAGCAACCCACAAATAATCTGGAAAGGCCCCTTTCAGGGTGTATACTTCCTCCTGAGTGCTTCCTGGGCTTGGGTTTTTATCTGGCTGGGAGATGTTTTTGGTTTTTTTGGGGAGGTAAGGGGGTTTGGGTTTTTTGTTTAGATGGGTTTGGGGTTTTTTGTAGGGAGCTTCTGGTGCCACTCAGCTGGGTCGTTTTATTGCCAGGCAGAGAAAAAAAAAATCAAAGCTGTTGACATCATTCATCTTTTTCTTCCCCCAACACCCAACTGATCTGTTCAGCTTGTATTATACTGCATTTGCACAGCTTCTGCTTCTGTGACCCATTAGGACAGAGCCTGCTTGTGCTTAACAAGAGTCTCTTTCATGCTTTGTGGATCTCTCCAGGCCACAGTGGGAAACAAAATAATCCCTTTTGCATTTGGTAGTTTCGCAGTACTTTTCTGGTGAAGATAAAATAACCTTCCTAAATGAAAACAATAGCATCATCTCCATAAGCCTAGTTTTGATAGAAGGAAATTGTGTCATTGTTTCTGCATTTTATAAAAGGAGCAGCAGTTTAAGTTTTTCTTCCCCAGCACATTATTTACAGATTGTAATATTTTAAAATCTTGGGAAGAGTATTATAAATTTAAGTCAGTATGTTATTAGTTTCTTATGGTAATATCTGTTAAGACTTAGAGAACCAGTTCTTTAGAATCATAACTTAGAAAATTGGATTTGTATTTTGAATTCATTGAGGCCAGATTTTTGTGAAAGTTCATGTGCAATCTCATGGCTTTGCCTTATTATTAATTCTAACATAAAATAAAATATATGTATTTCAGAAAACGTGTTTGTACAACACAAACACGTTTGTGCACATGTACACAAATGTGCACACATGAAGCTTTTATTTTTGTATACTAGGCTGTTCCCTAATGTTTGAGTTTCTGAAATGCTTGACAAAGTAACTGCGTACCACAGAGAAAGTATCCTTTGCCTGCCTGTTTTAGCCATCTACTCCAACTTTCACATTCTGAGATCTGTTAAACTTGGCTTTAGAGCTTTTTTTATGATCTTTCAGAAGATGTTTTATACCAGAAGAATTCAAGCAATTTATCTATTTGTACTATCTATTTATACTTTCTCAATGAAAGTAAAATTTCAAGTAATGGAGGTAGCTGAACATCCTGTTATACAAGGGTCCTTTCCTGTGTTTGTAGGAACCGTTTTATGACTTCGCCTGTATTTGATGTGAGTTCAGGATTGTTGTGCATTAAGTTGTTATCCTCTTTTTTTCAAAACTCACAGAGACCTGTGAATTGGCTCTTTACTTTTTAAGGTCCTATGATGGACTGAGTCTGCAGCTGGGAAGAGGCACAGTATGTCCATGGCTGTTGGCTCAGCCAGCAATGGACCAGTTGGCCAAGTCTAGTCTTGGGCTGCAGGAGCCACAGGGAGGCCATGGCAGCATATTATAAACACTTTATTTTCTAGTTTGTGTTGTGAAGTCTTGAGGTGTGGTCATGTCTATTTGCTTCATATTCAGAAAAGGGCAGGACCCAGCTCATCAGCTTGCAGAAACAACCTTTTCCTCTGATTTCCCTAAATGACCTGAGCAGATATTTTCTTCTGCTGGCCTCCTACTTCTATAGGTCCAGTACCCATGTTTGTCTGTTCCAGTTGCTGGTGAGGTATATGGTGTCATGGCGTGTTTCTCCCAGCCTGTTTGTTTTATTCTTCCATATGCTATTGCTGTTAGATATGGGGTGTTCTCATTAAATAAGCTTTTTCTTGTGGTGTGTGCAAGTGTTTTTCCTACTCAAGTTCTGAAGTCTTCAGTGAGTTTTACAGCAAATGCTTCTCTATACAGAGCCAAATGAAGCAAAAATTAGTTTCCCTGTTCTTATTAGTTATACTTATTCCTCTAAAACTACATAGTAATGATCTTAAACTCAGCTTATGCATGTGTGTGCACACTCGTGATTCTGCTGAAATGTTATTTATAGCTATACAGCACAGATGATTGCTTAAAAAAGAGGAATAATCCGCATGTTGTGCATGCTGAGAGCATTTGCTTTATATTTTTATGTGAAGTATGAATCTATATAGTGTTCTGCAGTGCAGCAGTGCTCCTTCTGCTTGTCAGTTTTAACAAAACAGGAAAAAAATTATGTAAACATTTAATACTGGGACCCAGCAAAGGCACCATAAACCGCTGCTCACTCTGCCTTTACTCTCTGTTTTTGTGAGTTATTCTTTACTGCTTTAATTTTGCACCTTGGTGTGTTATTAATCTATCAAGAACCTGAGAGTTACAATCTGTCTTGGTACATGATAATGGCGGTATAGATAAAACACAAAATACAGTGAACTAATACTTTGATCTAGGATTATTATTTTAATACTAAATACTGTCCTGAGCAAAGAAGGAGGGAATGAATGCTTTTATGCTATTAACAAATACATTGTCTGGCCTCAACTGTTGAGCACAAGGGGGTAGGAATTGTCTGCCCACCTCTGTGGAAGTTTTCACAAGCCAGTGTTATCAAAAGATCCATTATGTGCATGTGTTGGGGAAACTGATTTCTGCCCTGGATGTCATCTCTCCCCTTGAGCGCTACTGGGAGAGAACAGTGCATTGCAGTATTTGACTTTGGGATTCTTAGCACATCAACAGAAAGACCACCTGTTTTTCTACCCAAACACTGTCCATCTGTTTGATCACAGTTTGTTGCTACTCCCAATGTGTTGCTGCCTTTGCTTAATCTTCGTTGTGTTTCCTTTGAAATCAGAATTACTATTGGAGCCAGACTTCTTCTGTTTGCCTGTTTCATGTGTGATTGTTATTCTGTATGGATGTGTGTGTATTTCCACATTCAAACATATCAGAAATCATTGGTTTATAAGAGAGTTTAATGAAACAGAGGGGTTTGTGGTGCCGAAATGTGAACAGCATATGATTTGGGAGTTGGTAGCTACTGACTTCTGTTTTAGCAAAGAAAGGGGTGTGAAGATTGACAGAACTCACAGTTATAACAAGGTAGCAGTTACAGATGAGGAAGAATTTTTCTGTTCGGCAGTGAAAATCTCCAAGGTCAGGAAAAGAATAGCAGCAGGATTTTAGGATTTAAAAAGTTATCAGTCATAAAGCCATATGTTGTTGAATACTGCTGACTACTTCTGAATTCTTTTAGGGCTCTTAAGTCATTGTTGGACTGGAATTCACAAGCCAGAGTACAAATCCCTTGTTTTTTTGGATCAGTGGTATTATCAGTAGAAGAGAGATGAGCTCATTTGTTAATAAAGTGCCATATGAAAATGGACCTTGAAAACTTTTGGCAATAGCTAATGGCTGTAAAATACAGAATTTTGCAATCAAAATGTTTATATCTGGAGACTGAATCAAGTACTTAATTAATCTTGAAGCTCTGCTTTGGAAAGTCAGGGTAAAGACTTGAAAAGGGAATAACTGGTAGCAAGAGGCTGGCTGAGCTCTTGCTTGACTCAAACCAGAACCTTCCATTTCACCAGAGGGTTGACAGCTGCCTATTTGTCATGTTTTCCTGTGTTACACAGGATTGATTAGGGATATTTAACTGCTTTTGAGCAATTGCATAACATTTGAAGCTGCTGTGTTTTTCCCATTTATCCAAATTCCATAAGCTCTATGTAGAGTGGGACGAAAAGCTGGTTTCACCATACCCTTCTTCCTTGAGAAATGTCCAGCACCAGGCCGGGGTAAGGTAGGGTGTTTTTTTAAATAATGGGCTTGGGAGAATAAACTTGTATTTCATATAGAAAGTAATAGAAAACTTGAGGATAAGCACTTTGGAAATCCAGGTGAGTTAAAATGTAGGCTTTTGTTATCATGTACAGCCGTCTTAAGAGTTGAACAACTGTGAAGGGTAGATCTGAAGGGAGTGCAGATGGTTTTGAAAGGATTTGAGTTTACTTAGGATGGGACAGACTTTCTTAATTTTATATATATTCCTTGTCTCTCCAACTATCAGAGAAAAGTTGCTGATACAACAGGATTGTGTAACATTCCAGGCTGCTGTTTCCAAAGGATTTTGGAAGTAGGACCAGTGGGCTTGTCTGCCTCCATTCCCTGTAACCTCCACAGCAAATTCATGTGCTGAAAGTACCATGATGCATGAGATCAATGGTTATTAATATAATGTTTTTTCTGTCAGTAGAACCATTATCTGGGGAAAAAAATGTGTTTTGGCAGTAAGCCCCACAGAAAGTTAATAATGTGACATTTGCATCTTTAGGTCTGACCACCACTCTCTCACTGTTTGTCTTTGAACAGAAGACCTCTATTACTCGATTTTATACTGTGCTTTTATCAATTGCAGTCTTTAAGAAGATATACTTTACTCTAGAAACTTCTAGATCATGTTACAGGTTAAGTAATTGTTGATCAGAAAAATGCTGTAATGCTGGCTTTAGATATTGAGAGTTGTATTTGGACTTTAAATTTATGTTTAAATTATAATTTGCCTTAAATTGTCAGGTTGTACTGGAGCTCCTTACCAGATGAGTTTTAATAGCTTTTCTCATTATTTGAGAGGCAGCTGGATATTTTGAGTCTTAACTGTTTTATGAAAGTCTGGACACAGCTACCTTACTGTCTCAATAGCTGTATAGGGTAAGTGACATACTTTTCCATTATTCTGAACAAAAGTCTGTGTGGTTGTCAGCACAGAACACAGGTGTTTATCAGCTGATGTCCTTATTTCAGAAGGTGCTGCAGAAAAGACTTCTAAGACTGTAACCCTGGAGGAGAATCTTCTGCATTTCAAAGCCAATGGCTTTCTGTTGGGTTTTGGTGGTTGGTTTTTTGGGTTTTTTTTTTTTTTGTTTTTTTTTTTTTTTTCTTAACTGTGAAAGATACTCTTTAAATAGATTTGGCTGACTGTCAGGCTTAGAATCAAATGATTCAGATTAGATAAGTGTTTGCAGGATTTCATTACACTGCTTTAAGCGGCAGTTCACCAGAGTTTTATAAAACCTACAAGCAGTTTGGATGAGGAAGCTGGAGAATGTTTTGCTATAAAGAGTATTTTCATGTGGTATAAAGCTAAACTTGACCCCAGCAGCTTACAGAGTCTCACTTTGGAGTGTTTCTGCAGAATATGGTTTCTCGATGCCTCTTGTTAGTCTGAGCAGTTAACAGGAATGTTGAGTGGGTTGGTTTTTCATGTTTCATGGTTTATTGGCTGTTGGTTTGAAAAGTTGGTATGAAAACATATTCTTTCTTCATAAAATTGTTCAGGTTTTTTCCCTCCTGTGACTGTAGAAGCATTAAGTTATCTGTAGAAATGGCAATATTGCCACATTGGGGAAATGCATTCCTAAAAGGTAATTGATCCATCAGTATTTTGACTGCAGTTTCTTCTGTTGGTTGATAGGCTGTATAAATACAGCAGTAGTGACCAAAAATAATGTTTGTTATGCTAGTTTTGATTGCTGTTCTGTCTAGTCTTTTCCGTTTTTGTTTGCATTATCTTGAGGTGATCTCTCAGAAATGGCCTCACTGTGTCTGCTGGAGAAACCTGTAGTGTTTGATCAGGCTTGCTGTATCAGTACTCTCTGAAGAAGTACATCCATGGATCTGGGGAAGTGTGTTTTTAGTCTTCACTCCAGGATCATTTTGATGATCTTTATCAGCCACTTTTAGCCAGACATTCAGATAATTTGCTTCTGGTAGATGGAAGGATTTCTTTAGTGTCTGAAAGAGTATTTATCATAACTCTTGTTTCCCAAAAAAGCTCTGGGAAATTAGCCTAAGGTCTCTGGTACTCAAAGCTTTGTCTTTACAACACTTCGGGGACTGAGAATTGTGCAATAGCACATGGAAAACAAGGAGGACCAGTATGAGTCTGTTGTGGGCACCAATGGCACTGTGAGGTGCTGTCAGTTCCCAGTTCCTGGTTCCACCCAGTAGGCAAAAGTAGCGCAGAGCCAGGTAATCAGGTTGTTCATTTAAGAGGAAGACTGACAGATGGGTGCAAGCTTGACAGCAGAAGTATTACAGACTCTTCCCTGCCCCTTTCTCCTAGCAGAGCCATCAAGGCTGAGAAATGCATGCATAAAGCAGAAATTTTTTCGCCTCTGTTGTCCCATTTGTACTGTGAAAAAATTCTTGGCAACAGAGATGAATGTAAATATACCTTTTTGTAGTTGCACTTTATTGTCTAGGTGAGCAAATAAATCTGTCTTGTATTTCTGGCTAGCTAAGAATCTCAAAAAGAAGAGATCCTCAAGAGGAGGAAATCATCTTCTTTTGCTTCTGTCAGGTCGCTGTCCTCTTCACTCTTTCTTCATCCAGCCTCATGGTTATTTGATATTGGGAAGTTTTTCCACCCGTCTATTTTATTTCAGTACCTTCAAGATTGAATTTTAACTGACTTGCAAAACTGACTATCTTTTGGGATGTCTAAACTAAATGAAGACTGTAATATTGATATTTCTGCAATTAAATATAATTTAATCCATGCAGAAATTCAGAAATACTTTCATCGTTGCAGGTACATGGAGAAAGTTGGTTCTCAAGCCTCTATTTCTACAAACTTTGCATCTAGCTGAGAATAGCCATGGGATTATTCTTGTGCCTCTTCACTGAAAGAGTCAAACTCGGGAGCCATCTGGGTGAAAGCTTTCAACACAATCCATTGTCTTGGACAAGTCTGTCTTTTTTTTTTATCGAAAGATCTTGATTTCAAAGCTGTGTCTCACCTCTTTTGGTTTCAGAGGTGCTGAAGCATGTGAAGGCATGATTTGCCTTCAACACCATTAATCTACTCCCTACCATCAGAATAGATGGTAGGATACTGGGGGAGAGGCGTCTCTTCTCTAAAATCAGACACATTTACACATTGAAGCATTTACTTTCTTCTGTGTTTTGAAAGTTTTTTTCAGAAATATAAGTAATAAACACTAAATTCCAGACCTCTGCTTTTATTTAATAGTGTGAGAAATACTTAATTGATGGTTTCAGCCATACCTAGTGCTAATGGAAGCATCTTTGTTCCTAAACAGGATTGTTCTAATTCACCCACATGCTTGGATTGGGGGGTTCAAGCAATAGCCTAAAATGTTTGGCTACATGAGACTGCAGTGGGAGAGGGGTGTTACTTTCCACACACGCCTCCTCACCCCCAAAAATGAACAATGATAGTGGGACTTTGCCAGAGAATAAAGGATGCCACTTGAGATGTTGTTTTTCTGTGTAATTGATTTAGCAAGGGAATATGGGGATAAATAGGGTCTCAAAATCTTCGTTGGGGCATCTTGTAGAGTGTTGTGCTCTGCTGTCAAAGGACAGACTCTGGTTTCTTCAGGCCAGAATTATGTGCTGAACCATGGCCAGCTTTGCTCTGGGGTTGTGTTGCTGCAGTGATGCCCCGTGCCTCTCTCATCTGCTGAGCCTGTCTCTGTGACTGGGAGCCCTCCCACCTTCCCAAAGGAAGCTGCTACAAAGCAGCAGGAAGATCTAGAATGTTGGGTTTGCTTTTTTTATTATATATTCTTTATCTATTTTTAATATTTTATTTGCTCCTTATTAAAACATTTGTATAATGTTTATTTGATATGAGTTGTTGTATTTCACTGGCAAGTTTTTTAGAGGTTGGCACAGTGCAAAGCTGTGATCTGGAGATCTGTTTTAATCCTAACTGGGTGGTTACCAGCTTAAGTGTTTTTTGCTTTTCTTAGCTTTGCAAAGGCCGTGTAGCCAAATGAGCAAACTGAACGTGCTCCTGTGAGCAGTCATGGTGGTAAGAATTCAGTTCTGCTAAGCCTGAGCAGAAGCAGTGCAGGTACTAAGCTTACATGGTTACTGTAAGGATTCAGGCCAGTTTGAAGTAGTCTTGCTGCAGTGGCAGGTGAACTGCAAAGCCTCTAGTCCTGATTTCTGTTCCTAGACAATAAAAATACACTAAAAAAAAAAATCACTTTGTCATATCTGATGTAGCTTTGCTCAAAAACTGTTCAAAAGTTAGTTTTACAGCCTATTTTGAGAGCAGAGTCTTGTTTTGAAGTCCACTGAATAGGTGCAGCTCTCAGCTGTGTGTCTTGGACACGTTTTGGATTGTATTTTTGTTTGTTTGTAAATGTTTTGGAAAGAAGACCGAGTGTGTGGCTCAGTGGTTTTTGTGGGGCAGCACAGAGCCTGCCTGTCTTGGTTCGTTATACTCAGCACAGCTCCGTCTGTGACACGCAGGCTTAGCCACTGCACCTATTGCAAGTGGTATTGCTTTACAGAGATCCCTAAATTGATCCCTAAATAGCTCACACAGTATGGTTGGCTCATGGTTCATTAAAGGGTTGAGCAAAGAAAGGGGGCTGAGGCTGAAATTGCTTTGAAATGACTCCTGTATAAGTTCAGCACTCAGGAATGCTGTGTGACGGGCACTCTGTGCCTGCAGGCTTGCAGGCAAGTCTGAAATTTTGCATGGCACACTGGCAACCAGGAGGACTACTCATCTGTGAGAAGATACTTGCCTGCCTTACAGCAATGCTGAGACTTCATTAATATTTGTGGAATTAGTTTAACAGAAGTATAAACGAAGTATTACTAGAAGGGCATGTGTTAGGCTGCAGTAACGCATTTGGAGGTATTTAGGAAGTTCTCTGTGTTTTGACAGGAGATGAAGAATTGATAATTGTGTGGAAGATGAAGAGCATGTCTTCACAGATACCCAGGGTATCTTTGTAGGTACAAGATACATATGCTGAGGTACAAACCCTACATATGTCTATTTTGTAGTGACTTCATGCTGCAATTAATACTTAAATACATTTGGATTAGAGTAGTCGTGCTCATACTAGCCCTAATAGGTAATTTCAGTTGTTACTATAGGTATCAAAAGTGGTGTAATTCTGGATGTCATTGGGAATGTCCCTGGAAAATACTATGCAAGTTTCTGTAAATATAGGTGGACTGCACTTGAGAGAACTTTAAGAAAAAGTGTTGTCATGAATCTTGTAGTTCCTGTTTCTAGGAATTTCTTAATTTTTTTTTCCACATTCTTGTAGATGAAGGGAAAAGTGAACCTTTGGTGGGAAGAGCACTTTCTATTGAATAATTTTTCTGGCTTCTTCAGAAGCTTCTGTGCCTTTTATAAGACATCATATACCCCATGTACCTAGATTAAGTAATATTTTAGAGGTA